>NC_053496.1:101305308-101632808 GCF_905171775.1 Rana temporaria | reverse complement strand
CAATTTCATACTCCCAACATTGTGGGAACAGTTTGGGGATGACCCCTACCTGTTCCAACATGACTGCACATCAGTGCACAAAGAAAGGTCCATAAAGACATAGATGAGCGAGTTTGGGGTGGAGGAACTTTACTGGCCTGTACAGGGTCCTGCCCTCAACCCAAAAAAAACACCTTTGGGATGAATTAGAGCAGAGACTACGGGCCAGGACTTCTCGTCCAACATCTGTGCCTGGCCTCACAAATGCGCTTCTGGAAGAATGGTCAAACATTCCCATAGACACTCCTAAACCTTGTGGACAGCTTGTTGAATCTGTTATAGCTGCAAAGGGTGAGCCAACTCAATATGAAACCCTACAGACAAAGACTGGGATGCCATAAAAGTTCATGTGCGTGTAAAGGCAGATGTCCCAATACTTTTGGCAACATAGTGTATCTCTTAGGTTCAGCCAAGCAAGATATTTTAATTAATAAATGATCACTATTATTTCCACATATAGAAATACATTAATGATCCCTCTAGGTAAAATATTTTCAGTTCTTTGCTAATATTTTGCTGCTGTACAACATATTGAGCCAGCCAAACTGCATACCTCCCAACTTTTTGAGTGAGAGGGAAACGAGGGACACCTATTGGCAAAAGTATGTAGGCATAGGACACACCCCCTGCCATGCCCCCTTAACCACTTAACCACCAGCCGCCGTCTACAAACGGCGGCAAGGTGGTTGCTTAACTGGGGGTCGCCGTTCTGAAACGGCGCCCACCAGAAGCAGTAATGCGCGCCGCCTCGGGCGCGCACACAGAAAATTCTGTGCGCGCCGGGTCTATGAGACCCGGCGCTACACAGATCACGGTAATTGACCGGCAACGGCGGCCTTTTACCATGTGATCGCGCCGTCCAATGACGGCGCGATCACAGGTAAACAAACCGGCGTCATTTGATGACGCCGGTTCCTCCCTCCCTCTCGCTGTACCGATCGGTACAGTGTGAGAGGAGAGCGCGGATGGCAGCAGCAGTGTGGGATGGATCTGTGACTATTGCAGTCACAGATCCATCCATCCCTGCTCAGCCATCCCTGCATTAACCCCTGCAATACTCTGCCTTCCCTGCGCAATACTCTGCAATGCTCTGCCTTCCCTGCGCAATTACTCTGCAATACCCCCGCGCAATTACTCTGCAATACCCCCGCGCAATACTCTGCAAAACACCCGCGCAATACTCTGCAAAACACCCGCGCAATACTCTGCAAAACACCCGCGCAATACTCTGCAAAACACCCGCGCAATACTCTGCAAAACACCCGCGCAATACTCTGCAAAACACCCGCGCAATACTCTGCAAAACACCCGCGCAATACTCTGCAAAACACCCGCGCAATACTCTGCAAAACACCCGCGCAATACTCTGCAAAACACCCGCGCAATACTCTGCAATACCCCCGCGCAATACTCTGCAATACCCCCGCGCAATACTCTGCAATACCCCCGCGCAATACTCTGCAATACCCCCGCGCAATACTCTGCAATACCCCCGCGCAATACTCTGCAATACCCCCGCACAATACTCTGCAATACCCCCCGTGCAATACTCTGCAGTACCCCCCGCGCAATACTCTGCAGTACCCCCCGCGCAATACTCTGCAATACCCCACGCACAATACTCTGCAATACCCCACGCACAATACTCTGCAATACCCCCGCACCATACTCTGCAATACCCCACGCACAATACTCTGCAATACCCCACGCACAATACTCTGCAATACCCCACGCACAATACTCTGCAATACCCCCCGCACAATACTCTGCAATACCCCCCACACAATACTCTGCAATACCCCCGCACCATACTCTGCAATACCCCCCGCACCATACTCTGCAATACCCCCCGCACAATACTCTGCAATACCCCCCACACAATACTCTGCAATACCCCCACACAATACTCTGCAATACCCCCCACACAATACTCTGCAATACCCCCGCACCAATACTCTGCAATACCCCCGCACCAATACTCTGCAATACCCCCGCACCATACTCTGCAATACCCCCGCACCATACTCTGCAATACCCCCGCACCATACTCTGCAATACCCCCGCACCATACTCTGCAATACCCCCGCACCATACTCTGCAATACCCCCGCACCAATACTTTGCAATACCCCCACACCAATACTTTGCAATACCCCCGCACCATACTCTGCAATACCCCCGCACCAATACTCTGCAATACCCCCGCACCAATACTCTGCAATACCCCCGCACCATACTCTGCAATACCCCGGCCAATACTTTGCAATACCCCCACACCAATACTTTGCAATACCCCGGCCAATACTTTGCAATACCCAGAAAATACTCTGGGGAAAAAAATATGTGTTTTAACCACTTCCCGCCCACGTCATATGAGGTCCTTGACTTTGTGCAGGGATATCTAAATGATGCCTGCAGCTACAGGCATCATTCAGATATCATTTTTTTCAGCCGGCGATTCTCTACACCATAAGAACGATCATGGCGGCTGTTCCGCCTCTTGATCGTTCTTACGGGAGGCAAAAAGGGACGTCCCCACTCCCTTCGCCCTCCGGTGCTTCTTCTGACTCACCGCTGCGATCGAAGCCAGGATCGTTTTTTTTTCTTGTTTTTTTTCAGGCTTCCCAGCCTAGAGGTGAGATGTGGGGTCTTATTGACCCCATATCTCACTGTAAAGAGGACCTGTCATGCTATATTCCTATTACAAGGGATGTTTCCATTCCTTGTAATTGGAATAAAAGTGATCAAAACATTTATTTTTGGGGAAAAACGTGTCAAACTAAAATAAATTAAGTAAAATGAACAATAAAAATAAAAAAAAAATATTTAAAGCGCCCCTGTTCCCGCGTGCTCGTATACAGAAGCGAATGTGTACGTAAGTCCCGCCCACATATGAAAACGGTGTTCAAACCACACATGTGGGGTATCGCTGCGAACGTTAGAGCGAGAGCAATCATTTTGGCCCCAGACCTCCTCTGTAACTAAAAACATGTAACCAGTAAAAACATTTAAAACGTCACCTATGGGGATTTTTAAGTAGCGAAGTTTGGCGCCATTCCACAAGCGTGTGCAATATTGAAGGGTGACATGTTGGGTATCTATTTACTCGGCGTAACTTCGTCTTTCATATTATGCAAAAACATTGGGCTAACTTTAATGTTTTTTTTTTTAAAAAGCACAAAACTGTTTTATTTCCCAAAAAAATGCGTTCGAAAAATTGCTGTGCAAATACCATGCGCGATAAAAAGTTGCAACGACCGCCATTGTATTCTCTAGGGTCTTTGCTAAAAAAGCATATATAATGTTTTGGGGTTCTATGTAATTTTCTAGCAAATAAATTATGATTTTTCCATGTAGGAGAGAAATGTCAGAACTGGTCTGGGTGCTCCAGAACGCCTGATGGTGCTCCCTGCATGTCGGGCCTCTGTATGTGGCCACGCTGTGTAAAAGTCTCACACATTTGGTATCGGCATACTCGGGAGGAATAGCAGAATGTGTTTTGGGGTGTAATTTGTGGTATGCATATGCTGTGTGTGAGAAATAACCTGCTAATATGAAACTTTTGTGGAAAAAAAAAAAAAAACCTTGATTTTGCAAAGAATTGTGGGAAAAAATGACAACTTCAAAAAACTCACCATGCCTCTTTCTAAATACCTTGGAATGTCTTCTTTCCAAAAAGGGGTCATTTAGGGGGTATTTGTACTTTTCTGGCATGTTAGGGTCTCAAGAAATGAGAGAGGCTGTCAGTACATCAGATGTGATCAAATTGATCAATTTTCAGTAATTGGTACCATAGCTTGTAGACCCTATAACTTTCACCCAGACTAAATAATATCCAAATTTTTTTTTTTTTTTTACCAAAGATATGTAGCAGTATACATTTTAGGCCAAATTTATGAAGAAAAATTCATTTTTTGCAAAATCTTATAATAGAAATGAAGAAAACATTTTTTTACAAAATTTTCGTTCTTTTTTCATTTATAGCGAAAAAAATAAAAACCGCAAAGGTGATCAAATACCACCAAAAGAAAGCTCTATTTGTGGGAAAAAAAGGACAAAAATTTCATTTGGTTACAGTGTTGTATGACTGAGTTATTGTCATTAAAAATGTGAGAGCACCGAAAGCTGAAAATTGGTCTGGTTATTAAGTGGGTTTAAGTGCCCAGTTGTCAAGTGGTTAAAGGAGAATTATACAAAAACATTTTTTTTTGCCACAACTATTCCTTTCTATTGGCTATTGAAATTTACAAATGCAGCAATTTAGAAATTGGATGAAAGGTTTAGCACTGGGAAAGGTAAAAAGTGCATTTTATATACAGCTATATAGATCAGACCAAAATGAGGGGGGGGGGGGGAGGGACAGAGGGACTTTGTTTCAAATCAGGGACAGTCCCTCAAAATCAGAGACAGTTGGGAGCTATGCAAACTGTTTCATATTTCCACTCCTCTTATAAAAAAAGAAAATGCATCTTCCACAATGACCGCTTTCTAAATTGTTCAGCAGAATCTTTGGTGTAGATAAGCACACAATGGGCCAGATTCAGAGAAGAAGTACGCCGGAGTATCTGCTGATACTCCAGCGTACTTTCAAATTTGCCGCGTCGTATCTTTAGTTTGAATCCTCAAACCAAGAAACGACGACTTCTGGCTTCGATCCGACAGGCGTACGGCTTCATACGCCTTCGGATCGTAGGTGTAATACTTTGGCGCCCGCTGGGTGGAGTTTGCGTCGTTTTCCGCGTCGGGTATGCTAATTAGCTGTTTACGGCGATTCACGAAGGTACGCGCGGCCGTCGCATTCTCTTACGTCGTCGCTAGTCGGCTTTTCCCGGCGTATAGTTAAAGCTGGTATTTTTTGGCGTATCTTTAGACTTATGGAAAAAAGGTGGAAATAAAGGCCGTCTAATTGAGCCACCCCCACTGCGTGTGACTGGAGAACTAAAGTAATAGTACAGTGATGTTAATAATATAAGTGAATATATTAATAAATGTGCTGAGCTGCCACTGTAAAAATATGGGATGGAAATATAATATGCAAATACAGTGCTACCTAATGTGAAAAAGGTATCAAATGTGATATTAAGCAGCGCTCATATAAAATAGAAATAAAACACATATGATTGGTTCAATAACACAGTGAAAAATAAATAAATAAATAATCCACCCTCTATGTGAAACAATATATAAGTGTCCAAAATAAGTGCAAAAAATGTTACAAAGAAAGTAACAACTTGACAAGAAAGTCCATAAACTGACTAGGTGAACAAAAATAAAGTTCATAAATGGAGAACAAAAGCCTATGTGCCTAAACACGAGAGTGTCAGGCCATTTATTGTGGTGAGTTTGCATTTCTGATGGGTGGTGGAATCACGCAGTCACTGTGGTGTGGTGAAAGCACTTTTTGAAGATCGCAAAAGGGTATCTTTAGACTTGCCATGTCGAATTTCAATTTTTTATTTTTTTTTGCGTAAGTCGTCCGTGAATAGGAAAGGACGTAACTCACGTCAACGTTCAAAAAATGACGTTGGTGCGACGTCATTTCGCGCAAAGCACCGCCGCTGGAAATTTAAAAACGGAGCATGTGCAGTACGTTCGGCGCGGGAACGCGCCTAATTTAAATGATACACGCCCCATTTGAATTAGGCGGGCTTGCGTCGGACGGATTTACGATACGCCGCCACAAGTTTACAGGCAAGTGCTTTGTGAATCAAGCACTTGCCCATAAAACTTGCGGCGGTGTAACGTAAATGCAATACGTTACGCCGCCGGAATTTTACGTGAATCTGGCCCAATATTTCTCCTGTCTGCCATGTCCAACCTCTCCACTCATGTGCTAGTTATTTCTATGGATACCCCAGCAGGATTCTCTAAGCCTAGTGGGAAGTGTTGATTTAGAATGATCGTATGGTATATATATTCAGCTGTAAGCGAAACAGCTGGAGATAGTCATTTTAATGTAATTACATTCATTAGTGAAACCATGGCAATTTAAGCTCTAATTTTCACAAAAGGAAAAAACTAAATATGTTTGTCATAAAAATGAAATATTATTTTCTTTCCTGAACATTGGCATTGCTAGAGTCCTCATTACATAGAATTCATGAAACCCATAGTAAGCAGAGCAAATCGTAACCATATAAAAGTTACTACAAATTCTATATGCACAAGGCCATAGGAGATCTGGCGCAATAACAAAGATTGAGTGATTCCAAGTATTCTGTGTACAGGTCACACCTCAGTATGTTCCCATTTTGTGCAGATTAAATAGAGACTTTTTTTGCCAGCTCTTAACCTTGGGTCAAGTTTTCCTTTGTACAACAGATAAAGGAGATTCACTATTCACTGAGCAGTGCGGTTCACAAGTGAGTCTAGCCAGAAGTTACTGAAGCAAAACATTCTTCTAGCTTGCAACGTTCAGCATGAGAGAACAATTTTCTGTTAGCTGCTTGTGGAAAAGTCAGCCCTCCAGCCTCTATCAATAAGGAGCACAGCCTGGCCTAATTGAGACTGTCAACATGATGCAAAGGAAAAAAAAAGTGAAATTCTGATCTTTCTGTTTTATCATGCTTCCATGGTAACCAAACTCTTTACAGATTTCTTTATATCCTCAGAAATTGAAAGGATTTATTTTTCAATGTATAATGTAGTCACATTCGTTAAATTATTCTACTACTGTAACGGAACCAGAGCTAATTTGAAAGAGTCACTTCAGTCAAAAATGAAGGGAAGCCAACAGCAGTTCAATCTCCTCATCTTTATAAAAGCATGAAAGGAAGCTGTGCTCATTAACATTTGGGCATTGCCAACCCCGCAGAGGTTAGAACAGAACATGATCTGACCACTGCTCAATAAGCAGGTGACCAGAGACATCAGCGTCCAACCAGAACTCTATAAAGTAGGGCTGTGCAAATTAACTTTTAATTAATCGATTAATCTTTAATTTTTTTGATCGATCAAAATCTTTTTGATCGATCAAAATTCTTTTGATTGGTACTCACCTCTCCGCCGGCTTCTGGGCCTTCAGAGAGTTCCGTTGAAGATCCAGTAACGTCACGGACGCCGGCGGGCCTTGCCGTGTCCATCTGAAAGGGCTCCTTTGCCTTCATATCTGCATGCCGGCGGGACCTCACTATCTGCCACACGCAAGGACTGTTACACTTCCCTCTATCACTTCCCTCCATCAACCTGGGATTCTACAACCACCCACTGGGAGTTATGATGGTTCCCTTCATGGGAAATCTACATGCCGACGGACTGATGTTAACCTCTCCTCATCTGGATTCAGCAGTGGTATCGTTGTACACATTTTTATACCAGTATCATACTTGTTTTTATGACTGCTTTTGGTACCGTTTGGTATTACTCGCACCATTTTTACAGTTTATGTAGCTACATCGATTTTATCTCCAGTGCAATATTTATTTTGTTACCTACTTGAAGACTATAAAAGTTTTAATGCTATTCCCATCGAGTGCTGCCTTTTGTGTGTTTTTTGTATCCTGCTATTCATTTTTCCAGTGGTTGGTAGCTGCACTGGGAATCAGCCTGCAAGGAGATCAGCTAAAAGTAGTTGGATCTGTATGTGCGTTATAATTGAAATTGGTCGATTAATCGATTAAAAAAAACAATTAATTGAACAGAAAATTTTTAATCAGTAACAGCCCTACTATAAAGGGAAGGTAAATGGTAATGGTTGTAGGTCAATGTGCTCATGAACATTTGGGCTTTACCAACCCTGCAGAAGTTGGAACAGAATATGCTCTGACCACTGCTCAATCAGAAGGTGACTAGAGACATCAACGTCCAACCAGAACTCTCTAAAGGGTAATGGTTGTAGGTCAATGTGCTTATGAACATTTGGGCTTTACCAACCCCGCAGAGGTTAGAACAGAACATGATCTGACCACTGCTCAATCAGCAGGTGACTAGAGACATCAGCGGCCAAATTCATTTTACCTACAGGTGTGCCTTATTATAGGCTTATTTGGCTAACTAAGGCTTATCTGTAGGTAAAATGAATTTGGCACCTTTGGGGGGATGCGGGCACCTGTTTTTTACAGACACCTGTCCCAACTTCAGAGAGCTCTATAATAATGTGGCACCGGAGGGAGGAGGCAGATAAGCAGAGCTTGCACTTTTCGGTGGAACTCTGCTTTAAATTGAAATTATACAATTTAACCGCTTGCCAACCAGTGGCCGTCATGATACTGGGGCAGGTCGGCACATTCCCGCGAACCATTGTAGCTGTACGTAAGCCCTTTTAAGTAGGGATAGCAGTGCACGATGCTGAGCGTGTGACTGTCGGACACGATGACCTCCGGTTACGCACGATCACCAGCAAGAGAGCCATAACAGGGAAGTGTGTGTGTGTGTGTAAACACACATCCCTGTTCTGTGAGAAGAGGAGGGACAGATCATGTGTTCCTACTAGCTAGGAACAACAATCTGTCATCTCCTCTAGTCAGTAAGAACACACACGAGAGAACACAGTTAACCCCTTGACCATGCCAGTGACATTTACACAGTAATCAGTGCATTTTTATAGCACTGATCGCTGTATAATTGTCAGTGGTCCCAAAAATGTGTCAAGTGTTTGATCAGTCCGCCATAATGTCACAGTCCTGATAAAAATCGCTGATCACCCCTATTACTAGTAAAAAAAAAAACTATAATAATAAAAGTGCCATAAATATTTCCCCTATCTTGTAGATGCTATAACTTTTTTGCAAACCAATCAATATACGCTACAAAAATATGTAAAAGAATACATATCGGCCTAAACTGAGGAAAAAAATTGCCATCGGGGAGATTTATTTTAGCAAAAAGTAAAAAATATTGTGTTTTTTTTTTTTAATTTTCTATTTTTTTGTTTATAATGCAAAAAATAAAAACTGCAGAGATGATCAAATACCACCAAAAGAAAGTTCTATTTGTGGGGAAAAAAAGGCGGAAATTTTGTTTGGGTACAGCGTCACATGACACAATTGTCAGTTAACGTGGCGCAGTGCCGTATTGCAAAAAATGCCCAGGTCATTGAGCAGCCAAATCTTCCGGGGCTGAAGCGGTTAACTTGATTTTGACTGAATGTTTTAGAACATTTTAATATTTAGAAGGGTATGTAAACCCTAAGGGCTCTTTCACACAGTGATCCCCGCTAAACCGGCGGATGACATGGTGCTTCCCGCACACTGTGCAGGGACCGCCCTGTCTTTTCTTTTCTCTGCTCTCCTCTATGGGGGGATCGGATGAACACGGACCGTCTGTTCGTGTTCACCCGATCTGATCCACAGACGGATGGAAAAATAGGGTTTTCCTCCGTCTGCAGAATCGGAGGATTGCGGAACCGGGTGAGATTGAGGCCCCATACACACCATAGAATCTATCCGCAGATAAATCCCATCAAATGGGTTTCAGCGGATAGATCCTATGGTGTGTACACGCCAGCGGATCTTTATCCGCAGATAAATCTCCCCTGGGATGGATTTCCAGCAGATGGATATTTGCTGACATGCTCAACAAATCCATCTGCTGGAATCCATTCCAACGGATGGATCCGCTCGTCTGTACAGACTTACCGGATCCATCCGTCCAAAGGGATTCCCCGCACGCGTCGTAATGATTTGACGCATGCGTGGAATTCCTTATATGACAGCGTCGCGCCCGTCGCCGCGTCATAATAGCGGCGACGGCGCGACACGTCATCGGCAGAGGATTTCAGCAGGGATTTCAATGCGATGGTGTGTACACGCCATCGCATAGAAATCTTCTGAAATCCTCGAGAGGATTTATCCGCGGATACGGTCCGCTGGACCGTATCTGCGGATAAATCCTCTCGTGTGTATGGGGCCTCAGTGTCAGCGGATGTTCATCCACTGACACCCGCAATCCCTTTTTCATCCATACACGGATAAATGAAAAAGCGGACATATGGTCCGCCCATGTGAAAGAGCCCTTACAAAGAATTTTCTTATTTGGTCCATTTTTTATATCTGTTCCATTAGTGCAAAAATAATCCCTGTTGATCCTTCCAAAAATCTTGCTGATGATTTTCTTGTGTTATCTGCCAGTGTTACAGTTTTATATGTTGCATCGTTCTCTGAGGACTACAGAACTCCTCCCTTCCAAATTATGGGGAAGAAGAGGGGGGGATACTGTAGTCCTGCCTAATGCCTGGTACACACACAATGAGATTATCGGACAAATGATAAGCCTTTTTTTTTGCATGCTAGTCTCATATCGAAAATGAGGAGTTTACTAAAGTTACAAACATTTTCATACGACAGATTAAACATTCGGAACGGATGTAATGTATTTGTAATGTGCCTAACCTTAACTCTATTAGTCCAATATTATTCTACATAAAGAGAAAAGATTTGAAATTATAGAGACATGAAGAAGAGTCGACATAGAGAGAAAAGATTTGACATAGAGAGACATAAGGAGTCGATTTATTTTATTTTTTTTAAAGATTCTGTCGAATCTTCTTTTTTTTTCTTAGAACATTCGACAGACACCATAAGCCTTCAATGACAGATTCGACCTTAATTTGGATTTTCGGACGAATGCATTTTTTTTACGAAAAACTAAATAAATAAAAACTAATTTCGGGAGTAACTAAATAAATAAATTTTTCAGACGGAAACGAAATTACGAAACAAAATATTTCAGTGTGCACATGTCTAGCGGTCATGGGCGTCCACTGAAATTTTTTCAGGGGGGGGGCTCTTTGGAAGCGGCGATACACAGTCACATTTAACCCTTTCTTCAAACTCTAGCGGGGGTTAAAAGCGCCCCTCTAGCGGCTGAATAGCGCACCTAAAACGATGGTAAAGCACCGATTTTTAGCGGCGCTTTACCAATAACGCGGCCAGCTGGCAGTGTGAAATAGCTCTTGAGATAATTCAGCTTCACTCCATGCCCATAGAAATATATCCTAGAGGATGTACAGACCCCCCTTCAGCACATATGGACCCCCCTTCAGCACAGATGGACGCCCCCTTCAGCACATACCTCCCCATTCCGCACAGACCCCTCCATTCAGCACAAATGGACCCCCCCTTCAGTACAGACCCTCCCATTCTGTACAGACCCCTCCATTCAGCACAGACCCCCCTTCAGCACAGATGGACCCCCCTTCAGCACAAGTGGACCCCTATTCAGCACAAACCCCCCCTTCAACACAGACGAACCCCCCTCCCCCATGCCATCCAGTACCTCAGATCAGCACAGCACAGGCACAGCAGGTTCCCTCCCCCTGTGTACACAAACACTGGAGGGGGAGGTGGCTTCACTCTGCTCTCTGTGCCTGTGTGACATCTGGCCCGGGACTGCTCAGACAGCCTGCGGCCACGAGAGAAGGGGATGGTTGGTCACTCCACACCAGACCACCCCCCACCCCCCCCCCCCCCCTTGAAACACCACGGCCAGCAGCTCGCCTCTCTCTCCCTGTTCTAACCTGCCTGTCACCGCTTCGCTGTCACTGCTTCAGTTGCAGAGGGGTGTTTTCACTCTCCAACACCTTCTCTATTTCAGGGGGGGGCAATTGCCTCCCCTTGCCCTATGGAGCGGACGCCCATGCTAGCGGTAACAACACTTTATTTCTATCTTTTCCAAAGAAGCAGTACGATAAATGAGCATTGTCACCTCAATGTGTTACTGGTAAGACCAACAGGTGAAAATAAAGGAAAAGGCAATTAAAGTAAAAAAAAGCACAGCAACCACACCTAAGTACAGATTAAAGCTAAAAAAACTTGAGACTTTTTTTAACTTAATGCATTAAAGGAGTTATAAACCTCAGACATTAAATATGAGCGAAGCATATCCCTCTTAAGTGTGTACTTGTCTCAATTAAAGCAGTTGTTTGTTTGTTTGTTATTTTTACCTCCAGATAAGCCTATAATAGCTTTTTCATCCATCTGTTTGCGGATGAAAAAGGGACATACATTGGCGATTCTCTGCACGATAAGAATGATCAAAGCGGCAGTTCCGCCGCTTGATCGTCCTTTTAGGCAGCGGGAGGGGACATCCCCCCCCCCCTCCCACCGCCATCCGGTGCTTCTCCGGGCTCTCCCATGCCATCGGGGGCCCGGAGAACGAATCGGCTGGCCCTGGCTGGGAAGCATAGAGATGACTGATGACCAGATAGTCACCAGTCATCTCTAAGACCGTCGGAGGCCCGGGCGCGACATTATGACATCACGCCCGGGTACCCGGAAGTAAACAAAGCCGCAATCGCGGCTGTCTGCATGAGATCGGTGAATTTTTTTTCACGATCTCATGCTTGTAAGCCTGGAGGAGAGATGTGGGGTCTTATTGACCCCACATCTCTCCATAAAGAGGACCTGTCACAGTGGTTCCTATTACAAGGGATGTTTACATTCCTTGTAATAGGAATAAAAGTGATAAAAAAAATTTAAAAAAAAAAAGTGTAAAAATATGAAGTAAAATAAAAATGTATATATTTTTTTTAAAACGCCCCTGTAGGTCGTGCTCAGAAGCAAACATGCATGCAAGTCCCGCCCACATATGTAAACGCCGTTCAAACCCCACATGTGAGGTATCATCGCGTGCGTTAGAGTACAATCGTAGCACTAGACCTCCTCTGTAACTCGAAAATAGTAACCTGTAAAAAAGATTAAAGACATGCCAGGGAATTTTATGCACATATTTTGGTCCAAAGAGAGTAGCATTTTGGAGAGAGGTCCTGAGAGTGATTGCTATAACATCAATGGATTTGAAAAAGGAGGCAGAAGTCTGCCTGTTAGGATTGGTAGAGAAAGGTATTGTTGCCGTGGGAAGGAGAAAACAACTGGGTCTATTACTATTTTATACTAGAAAGGCGATAGTTTTAAACTGGAAAGGGGCGAAGGCTCCCTCGATAGCACAGTGGAAACATCTAGTAAATGTAAATCTGCCATTGTATAGGGAAACATACTGTAATAGAGGCCATGGGGAGAAATACAAGCGAGTATGGGAAAGCTGGATAGAAAATCTCATGACAGCTTCAGGTCAAAATAAGGTATAAGGGGAGGATAACCACACCATGGAATAAAGGAAGGGTGAAAAGGGTATATGAGTTAGGGGAAATGAATGTGAAATAGAACTTTAAAGAGGCTCCAGAAGAGAGCAGATACGTGTTAAATGTATAATGTGTATGTATGTTTACTTTTTTGTATGAAAAAAAAATTAAAATAGAGATTAAAAAAAAAAAAAAAACGTTGCCTATGGAGACTTTTAATACCGAAGTTTGTCGCCATTCCATGAGTGTGCGCAAACTTAAAGCGTGACATGTTAGGTATCGATTTACTTGGCATAACATCATCTTTCACATTATACAAAAAAATGAAGCTAACTTTACTGTTTTGTTATTTTTTAATTCATGAATTCCCAAAAAAAGTTGCAATGACCGCCATTTTATTCCCTAGGGTGTCTGCTAAAAAATATATATATATATATATATATATATATATATATATATATATATATATATATATATATATATATATATATATATAAAATGTTTGGGGGTTCTGATTAATTTTCTAGCAAAAAAATTTAGATTTTTACATGGAGAGAAGTGCCAGAATATGCCCGGTGGTCAAGTGGTTAAAGAATGTAACTTTTAGACCTGAGCATAAGAGAAATATATACAAAACACAATCATTTCCTTCTAAACTGACCCTTTACCTTTTTTTTTTTTTTATCTGAGTAAGGCAACCCCCTGTTCCCCAACAATTAATAAATGTCTTGCTAATAGGGTGCATCTTACAGTGCATCCAGAAAGTATTTACAGCGATTCACTTTTTTCACATTTTGTTATGTTACAGTCTTATTCCAAAATGGATTACATTCAGGGCTCAAGTCCTGCGGGAACGCGTGGGAACAGAGTTCCTTGACTTTTTTCACAGCAGGAACTCAGTTCCCTTTGCAGGACTAGAGCAGCCGAGCCGCCCGAGCCAATCCTTCACTAAGCGGCGATGCCCAGCTCGAGTCACTGTGAGGGGCAGGCGAACCTTAGTAATCCTTTGTTACTGCCCACTTCCTGTATATGGATTCCGTCACTTCCACGATGCCGCAATGTCTCCCGGGAGCTTTTGTCATTGTTCCCAGGAGACATTGCAGAGGTCTGCCGCGAGTTATCACGGGATTTAGAAAGAACTTGCTTCTAGATCGGAAAAAAAACAAAAACATGCAGTTTAGTAATTATGCATATGAGCGTATCTTCTTTTTTTTTTTTTAGTGGGGGAGTGTATCTTGGGTGGGAGTTCCCACAATTTTTTTTCCCCTGATTACATTTTTCTTAAAATTCTACAAACAATACCCCATAATGACAATGTGAAAGAAGTTTGTTTGAAATCTTTGCAAATGTATAAAAAAATAAATAAAAATCACATGTACATAAGTATTCACAGCATTTGCCATGACACTCGAAATTGAGCTTGGGTGCTTCCTGTTTTCACTGATCATTCTTGAGATGTTTTTCTAGAACTTGATTGGAGTCCACCTATGGTAAATTCAGTTGATTGGACATGATTTGGAAAGGCACACACCTGTCTATATAAGATCCCACAGATAACAGTGCATGTGAGAGCACAAACCAAGCCATTAAGTCCAAGGAATTGTCTGTAGACCTCCGAGACAGGATTGTATTGAGTCATAGATCTGTTATCTTGTCCGTATGCTTAGTTGTCCTGTTGGAAGATGAACCTTCGCCCCAGTCTGAGGTTCAGACTGCTCTGGAGCAGGTGTTTTTTTTTTTATCAAGAATGTCTCTGTACATTGCTGCATTCATCTTTCCCTTCATCCTGACTAGTCTCCTAATTCCTGCCACCAGGGCTGGACTGGGACAAAAATGTGTCCCTGGACTTCATCTGGGGACCAGAAAGGCACGGGGGACCAGAGGAGCACAAGGGGACCAATGCATCCTTGATAAAAAAAAAACCTGCTCCAGAGCACTCTGGACCTCAGACTGGGGCGAAGGTTCATCTTCCAACAGGACAACTAAGCATACGGACAACATAACAAAGGAGTGGCTACGGGACAACTCTGTGAATGCCCTGGGTGGCCCAGCCAGAGCCCAGGCTTGAACCCGATTTAAACATCTCTGGAGAGATCTGAAAATGGCTGTGAACCGACGCTCCTCATCCAACCTGATGGAGCTTAGAGGTCATGCAAAGAAGAAAGGGGGAAACTGTCCAAAAATAGGTGTGCCACGCTTGTAGCATCATATTAACTGGTGCCAAAGGTGCTTCAACAAAGTGTTGAGCAAAGGCGGTGAATTTTTTTAATACATTTGCAAAGATTTCAAACAAATGTCTTTCACATTCTCATGATGGGGTATTGTTTGTAGAATTTTGAACATAATAATGAATTTAATCCATTGTGGAATAAGGCTGTAACATAACAAAATGTGGAAAGAAGGGGAGAGTGGGAACAAGGGAATAGTAGCTGAAGCTAAACCCAACATTGCCCACTCAATTGGTTTTGAGGGGACTATCTCGGTACTCATAAAATACAATAAACATAAATATAAAAGATTTATTGAAATATAAATATTTTATATTTCAATAAATCTTTTATATTTATGTTTATTGTATTTTATGAGTACCGAGATAGTCCCCTCAAAACCAATTGAGTGGGCAATGTTGGGTTTAGCTTCAGCTACTATTCCCTTGTTCCCACTCTCCCCTTCTTTCTACTATAACTGGGATGATGGTACATTTCTATTTATATTATATGTTCTTTATCTGAGGCTATACTCCCCCTTTTGATAACAAAATGTGGGAAAAGTGAAGCACTGTGAATACTTTCCAGATGCACTGTATACAACATTTTACTCCGCAAAAGTACGTCAAATTGTAACAAAATGTATGTTAATTCTTTACGTTTCTTTTTTTTTTTTTTTTTTTATTGAAGATAAAAAAAGGGGAGTACATCTCTTACAATATACAGCACCACATGGTACAGCATGAGGAGAGATAAAGAGACAAGGCACAGGTCTGCTTTTTTTGTGCTACATCAATACATTTCTTTTTTTTTTATGTGCCCTTGCAAGATGTGTGAGACAAACTAATCATTACATGCATTAAAACCTTAACATAGTCATGCTTGCAAATTCATTTTTCCCGTGGGCTATTATCACTTTTTTGTGTTTCCCACAACAGACATCATTTTCAAGAAGAAATGAGGTTGGAGAGCATTGATTTGAATTGCGTTGGTATGTTCAGTAATATTATGCTGTGATGGAAATAATTCTAGAACTAATTGGCATGAGACTATAATGCTGTTTAGAAATCATTTGTCATTATATTGCTGACTGGGAGAAAGTGACCTTCCCAATCACTGTCCGTTATTAATTGCGGTACATCATTCTTCATATAATATATTCAAGCACTTAATGCAGAGTAAGTGTTTCTTAGTCTTTTTACTCGGGTTATAGGTCTGCAAGCTCTAAATATATTACATTAAAAATAATGGCATCTATTTGCTGCGGTAAAGCACACAGTATGGAGTACAATTAACTATCTAAGTCATACTACTGGCATGAGCTATGTCTGTAATGTAATACAACATGTATTATTGCATGTAGTGCAATTACAATGCAAAGAAAATATAAACTATATCTAGCAAGAAAGCATGTCTTTTCATTGGCAATACTCTCCATTCTCAAGTGCCCATGTGGGCAATGAGAACCTGTCTTTAGACTTCAGAGAAAACTCTTACTACAAGAAATGTGAAGGCTGCCATTGCTGATCGCTTTTTCAAAAGTTGGTGTCACTGACCTTGTACAGTCAGGTCAAGAAAGTCAGAATTTTCTGAACTGCATACTTGTTCCTGATTAGTTATTAGGGATGAGGTTTGGGTTTACTATGGGATCAAGGCAAATTTTGCCTGTTTGAGGTCTGTGGTTGTTGGAAGGCAACATGGTTTAATATCATATTTCTAGAATTTCACTTTCTGGTTGATACAGGCAGATGGCCCCAAGTTGGAATATAACAAGTTGCTTGGCTCCTGACCACCGGGTGTGATAAGATTTAAATCCTTAATTAGCTCTCGGCAAGCACTCTTCAAAAAGAGCCATAGCTGCCATGATGATTGATGAAGGTGGGTTACAAAGATCAAAGGATCAACGGGCACTGAAGATGACCCAGGGCACCTAGCAATGCTACATGGACAATGCTGCCCCTAGAGGCCAATACAGCAGGATGGACAGGAATATAATATATTGAGGAGGACTTCCCCATAAATACTTTGATTTGTCAAAAGCCAAGATGGACTGGCAATGTGGTGGTCTGAACGGTGTATGATTGAAGTTTAAAAGGGGCTGACCGAGACAGAGAGCTCTCTCTCTGTTACCATTTTGAGCCCAGCTGATGAGACCATGTCTACGGGATGTAATAAATATCTTCCATGGTATTTTGTTATACGCTCTGTAGTATTTTCCTTTAGTATTTTCATGTTAGCATATTCCTATTTTTTGGGGAAATAAATAAGACGTTGTTTTATTAAGCAGTGTAATACAAAAAAAGACTGCGCTAACCTAACAAATAAACACAGGCAATGGTAAACCAGAAGGCTGCAATACAAATAATACAAATACAAATAATATAGATAAAAAGAAAACTGCGCCAGCAAAAATATACTATCGATAAAAATGAATGTGGATATCAAACGATAGCAATCGAGACAAACAACACCACAGTGAGCTTCAAAACATCCGTGAGGAACCACATGGAAAGCCACTTAACAAAAATGGCAGGAATAAACCGCAATGAGAAGTGCAGTCTCCATCCGCAAGTAGATAACAAGAGCCCCAACAGTGTAACCTCGGATCGTATACTTGCTAAAATCTCTCCAAGCAGGTAGTCCGTGGATCATAGATAACAAGAAAATGGACCATAGCGTGATACCGCTTAGGCCAATTTATTAAAAAAAGGAATATTGTACTTACAAACAAGGAATTGTAAAAAGCATTAAAACAAATGCTGGTTGGCACTATAGGAGCCCTTCCTCCTTCACATCGAGTGCGTTGACATCACTGTACGCCGTCCCAGACGCGTTTCGTCATACGTAGACATTTTCAATGGGGATGGGCAGTACATTGACTCACCGCTATAAATAGCTAAACCTCGTGTTGACATGCAAGGAAGTGGCGAAGGAAAAAATGCCATATTAACTAATGGAAAGAAGTCCATTCCAGCCCACACTGATAATGGAACCACTCACCAATGGGAGCTAGCTGTGCGCCATTCACCCAAAGGAAAAATAATCAATAAGAGATGGCAATTACTTGGCAGAATACCACCAACGAACCTGATTAGTATACTGTATATACGACCAAAAACATAATTATTTAAACCCAAGCACGGCAAAGCTAACCTGATGCTGCGCTGTTAACTAGCGGCCCCTAGTGGGAAACTAATTTATAACCTCATACTGTGACAAAAAGGAACACCCACTGGGAACTGGTCCTGGTCCTGGGGTACCTTTTCAGTCAAAAAATCCTCTCTCGCAGTGGACTTGACTGATTCAAGAGTTTCTCTGAGGGATTGCCTCTGATAACCCTTTTGCAAGAACCGACTTGTCAGAACTTTGGCCTGCTCAAGGAACTCCTGAGGATCGGAGCATTTCCTTCAGAGCCTGAGGTATTGGCTTTTAGGAACTGCCTTAAGCCAGGAACTGTGATGACAACTGTTCACTGGAATAAAGGAGTTCCGATCAGTTACTTTAATACGGCTCTCGGCGACAGGAAGTGATGTCAGACGAGCCCCTGTCTGACGTCACTTCCTGTCGCCAAGAGCCATGTGCGCTCCAGGCCAAAAGCACGCCACCGAACAAGTACTTCCGGGATTCGCTGTTCCCGCAATGCTCTGCCTCGCTTCTTTCCTGGACAGAAACAACAATATCTTCACCAGAGAAGCCACCATCATTGGCTGACGATCTACAGTGACTACACTTCCCCTTTTTATGAGCGCATTTTGTACTACGTTTTAGTGAGTAGCCATTTGGCTGTTTTAATGAATTAATAAATTCCATATTATCAGACATACTGCATTTAGTAGGCGCATTTTTTCTTTTTGTTTTTAGAATTCCTTTTTCCCCTTGAGGGATAGAGACTGTCCCGATGGTAATTGGAGTAATGAGAACACTCAATATTCCCAACCCCAATACCAAGGGGGACCGAGTTCTTCTAACTCCCAACTAGGATATAATGGGCCTCTTAACCCCCGGGTCCCATTAGTGCCTAATGGACATACTTTTCACAAACCCGCACAGGGCAAAAAGACAGGGAGAAAGAGGAGAGGAAACAGAGGGGGAGCCGGGTTTAAACAGCTCAAACGAACAAAAATGTAGTAGTAGGACAGGGTATTTTTAATTTAAGTTCTAAAGTGCTAACGGAGTCTGAACAACAAATTTTAGATCAAGGTCTTAAATTTGCGTCACCAAAATGTCTAGACAAGTTTCACACTTATATGGACATCCATAAGTTTATTTGGAAACTAAATATTAAACGGTACATAGTGGGTATTTCTCTTACTAATCAGGCCACTTCTAGTGAGTTCACCCATTCTGGGTTGTCTAATGCTTCCCTTTTTAACCCTCCGGGCACTTTGGCTCCATCCCTCAAGGTGTTCCGAGATGTGTTACTAAGAGATCTTGATAAGATGGAAACTATCAAAAAAAAATACAACTCAAACTGTTTCATAAAAAAGAAAAATACATATTTCTAAATTAATAGATTGCGATAAAAGCAACATATATGCACCTCGAAAGTTCATTTTTCCTAGGCCTTCTCACCTCAAGATAAAGCTTCCTTTTTTTTTTTTGCATAGATATCTAAGATGTGGGTTTAAAATTATGAGATATAGTTTTTGGATGTAGTGCTATATTTTAGACAAAACAGGCCCTGGTAGTGCACAGAAGATTAAAACCAGTATTATTGCCACTGGTGTTTGTGTAGTAATAATAATACAACATAAATAATAGGGACTTTTATTATGCCTTCAATAGTGGAAATCGGAATCAATAAACACAATCCAATAAAATGTGCATGGTATTTTATTACAAAATTGTATATTAAAAGTTGCCTACAAGGGCCTATGAAACCTCAGAATGCAATACAGAGGGAGAGACACAATCGAGGGCATGGTGAGGTCAATAGTCGATCTACGTATTATGTTTTTTGCAAGACACCCTGCCTAAACGAGACTCTTAAAGCCTCAAAGATGACTGCCATTATCTTTTGATGATAAACACTGTACTGTCAAAACAACAAATAGAAGCAACATCTTCAATTCACATATCATATGTAGGGATGAGCTTCGTATTCGAGTCGAACTCATGTTCGACTCTAACATCGTATGTTCGATCAATCATCGAATTACGAACGTTTTGAGCCGTTCGCGCCAAATTCGAGTGGTGTTTCATGGCCCATTATTCACTGTGGCATCGCAGTGCATTGCTGGCTGATGATTGGCCAAGCATGCACTATGACCTGCATGCTTGGCCAATCACAGCGCGCAAAAAACGGAGAGCCATAATTGGCCAAAGCCAGGGTGGCTTTGGCCAATTATGGCTCAGGGGGTTTAGTATACGCCCCACACTATAAAAGGCCGCCTGCAGGTCGGCCTTGTGTAGTGTGTTGCAGTGGTTAAGAGAGAGAAGACAGAGAGAGAGAGAGTGTCATTTTTAGTAGGTAGATAGGGCAGGCAGGCTAGTCAGTTAAAGTTACAGTGTGTAGAGGATATATATGCACTCCAGGTGTTTGTATATATATTTATACACTGTATAGTTTAGCTAGATCCGTTCTTCCTAATTTACTGACAGGCAGGCAGGTGATTGTGCTAGCTGCAGTATTCTCACGTGGTGTACTGCCTGTGTCCTCTGTGGTGTGTACTGCCTGCGTTCCCTGCAGTGTGCACCTAAAGCTACGTGGTGTGTACTGCCTGTGTCCTCTGCAGTGTGCACCTAAAGCTACGTGGTGTGTACTGCCTGTGTCCTCTGCAGTGTGCACCTAAAGCTACGTGGTGTGTGTACTGCCCATGTCCTCTGCAGTGTGCACCTAAAGCTACGTGGTGTGTACTGCCTGTGTCCTCTGCAGTGTGCACCTAAAGCTACGTGGTGTGTACTGTCTGTGTCCTCTGCAGAGTGCACCTAAAGCTACGTGGTGTGTGTACTGCCCATGTCCTCTGCAGTTTGCACCTAAAGCTACGTGGTGTGTACTGCCTGTGTCCTCTGCAGTGTGCACCTAAAGCTACGTGGTGTGTACTGCCTGTGTCCTCTGCAGTGTGCACCTAAAGCTACGTGGTGTGTGTGTGTACTGCCCATGTCCTCTGCAGTGTGCACCTAAAGCTACATGGTGTGTGTACTGTCTGTGTCTGTGCTATTTTTCTCAATGATTTTCATCCATATTGCAGGGACCAGACATTACATTAAAGCCGCAAGCAGTTTTAAATTACTTTTTTCTTATTGTAATCTCATTTTGTGCAGGGACAGTTCTGAACACGTGCCAATTCACAGGCATACTATAGACACCCAGCAGGTATGATATTTAAAGGAATTTTTCATTTTTTTTTCACTTTAAGCATCATTAAAATCACTGCTCCAGAAAAAAATAGTTTTTAAAACTTTTTTTCCATTGATACATGTTCCCTGGGGCAAGACCCGGGTTCTCAAAGATGTTTTACGACAATAACTTGCATATTGGGCTTTAAAATAAGCACTTTTGAATTCGAACGTTCGAGTCCCATAGATGTCAATGGGGTTCTAAATGTTTGCATGAACGTTCGGTCCGTTCGAAGGTTCTGTTGCGAACCTTCTGGGGGGGGGGGTGTTCGGCTCATCCCTAATCATATGAATATAACAATACACATTGCACATAACATACTCAAATGCACACATAACTGTCCATAACAGCAAAAAAAATAGTTGAGATAAAATTTTAATTAAAATATATCCTTTCACTCCTTGCCAAACCCCACGAATCAGACGTCATCCAGTGATCGGGGGCAATCAATAACCCCCTTTTCCCCCCGGCCAGTCGGGAGCCACTTAAAAGCATCATAAAAACGACAAAATAGTCAAATATCAATTGTCAGGAACCAGTCTAATCTATATGCTCAGGCAAGTGCCTGCAATCAAAAAGATATACACAAAATAGAATAAAGTAATAAAATTACTATGTTCTGTGTGTATATGTATATGTGTGTGTGTGTGTGTGTATATATATATATATATTTGTATATCTTTTACATTGCAGGCACTTGTTTGAGCACTATATTAGAATGCTTCCTTACAATTGATATTTGACCATTTTGAAGTTTTTGTGATGCTTTTGAGGGAATGCCCACAGACTTATTGATTCCTGGGTGATGTCCAGACTGGGGGGTTTGGTAAGGAGAGAGAGGGTATATTTTTTATTTTAATTTTATTTTATTTTGATATTATTTTTGCTGTTATGGACAGCTATTTGTACATTTGAGTATGTTATGCGCAATGTGTATTGTTATATTCATCCGATATGTGAATTGAAAATGTTGATTCTATTTGTTGTTTTTACAGTACACCGTTTATCAGCAAAAGAAAATTGCAGACATCTTTGAGGCTTTAAGGGTCCTGATGAAGCGGGGTGTCCTGCAAAAGGTGTTGCATGACTATTGACCTCAGCATACCCTCAAGATTGCTTAGCTATCTAATGTCCAGCTTCTGTCTTTACAATAATTTCAGATTTCTAAAATGTAGCATGATGGATGAGCCTCAGAAAAAAATTGAAATTACATTTAACTGTAAGCAGTGAGGGGCAGACCCCTTTATCAACCCATATATAAAGCTAGTCATCAAAATTTTAAAGTGAAATTCCAGTCAAAACTTTTGTTTTTGATGGAGTGAGAAAGTTTTGGAACCTTAAATGCATGCAAGCTCTAGCTAATACTACATAGGAAATGCTCTGTAGAAGTAACTGGACATTTATGTAAGAATGATTGTAGCTGGTTCTACTTTATGGAACGACTGATTGTCTACAGAGACAGGACAGCGGGTTTTATTGTTTACTAAAATCGATACATTGATTTTAAAGGGAGCAAAATGGGAAATAACACTTTAGGTTATCCCTTCAATTATTGATTCCAAATTAATTGGATTTACATGTACTAAAAGTGTTCCCAAGATTAGGAGCAGAATATTACCCATCCAGAATGACTGAACCATATAAATATTCCTTCACTTTCACACCAGTATCATAAAAACAAACATAAAATACTCTCATGATCATGAGAATGGTGTATTGCTTTCTGATTTGACCAGAACAAGATAGTGAAGATGCAAAAGTGTTCCACTTTATGACAAACAACTAAAACAATGTTGGGTTGTTTTGGGCTCTGCAATGTGCAACTTAATGTAGGTGAACTGATTATATTGGATATACAGTAATTACAAAAAATGGTGTCAGTCCTGCCAAGCTGTTCATTTTTCTTTTGTCAATTTTGTTTATTGAATATTAAATAATAAAGACAGTTACAATTAGTAATACATAGTTACAACAAATGGTAATATTAGTGAAGTATATGATAATAAATTGGATGGAATTCTACATATCTGAAGACTAGATATTTTACATAAACAGGTAATCAACTCGAAAATGAAATGTTAAAGCGGTAGTTCACCCTCACTGACATGATGTTTCCATCGAGACAGGCATTGTAGCGCGAGCTACAGTATGCCTGTCCCGATTTTTTTACCCCCGTACTCACTGTGTACTCGTACATTAAAGATTTCGGCTCCCGCGGGGAATGGGCGTGCCTATGGAGAGGGAGGATGATTGACGGCCGGCCCTGGCACGTCACTCTCCCCGAAGACAGCCGGAGTAGGTCTCGGCTCTTCACGGTGCCTGCGCACAGGCTATGCGCAGGCGCCGTGAAGAGCCAAGCCTATTTCGGCTATTTCCCGAAAAGCGTGACGCGCCAGAGCCGGCCGTCAATCATCCTCCGTCTCCATAGGCACGCCCATTCCCCGAGGGGAGTCGGTATCTTCGATGTACGAGTACAAGGTGAGTACGGGGATAAAAAAATCGGGACAGGCATACTGTAGCTCGCGCTACAATGCCTGATTTTATGGTAGAAGAAAACATTTTTTTTTTTTTTGCGTTTATAGGGTGAACCCCCGCTTTAAGTTAACAATTGAAAAATGTAATATGTAAATATGTGCTCATACACTTAGGGCCTGATCCACAACGAGCGGGCTTAACTTAATTATTCGGATTTAAGTTACACCGCCGCAAAATCTCTACCTAAGTGCCCGATCCACAAAGCACTTACCTAGAAATTTTGAGCGGTGTAACTTAAATCCGTCCGGCGCAAGGCATTCCTAATCTAATGGGGCGAGTCCCATTTAAATTAGGCGCGCTCCCGTGCCGGACGTACTGCGCATGCTCCCGACGTTATTTTCCCGACATGATTTGCGCGGTTTTACGTTGCGCCGGGTTTTGAGAATCACAACGGGCGTAAAAAAAAAAAGAGTTGCGGCGGGAAAAAAAATAAATAAAAAAAAAAATGACAGCGACGCGGGATAGAAGGGTATACTTTTACAAGGTGTAAACAATTTACACCTTGTAAAAGCAGCCCTAATTTTGCGACGGCAAACTAATACTTACGGAGAAAAAACGAAGCGTAAATGCTTCGTGGATCTCGGTAAGTGCTAATTTGCATACCCGACGCTGGATTTCGACGAGAAATGCCCCCAGCGGCGGCTGTGGTACTGCATCCTAAGATCCGACAGTGTAAGTCCCTTACACATGTCGGATCTTCTGCCTATCTATGTGAAACTGATTCTGTGGATCAGTTCCATAGATAGAAACAGGAATACGACGGCGTATCCGTAGATACGCCGGCGCATCCCTTTTGTGGATCAGGCCCTTAGTTCCAAGCATATTCAATTAATATATAGTCACTATGGAAAGAAAGCTAATTGGAAATCAACTAATTCAATAAAAACTTAAAAAATTTATAATTATTGTAAGTAATAACTAAATATAGTATTTATGTATAATACAGTACCATTTAAATATGGTAATCCAAAAAAATTGTGAAATAGAAAAAAAGGACAGAGTAATAGTAAAAGGGAAAGAATGAAGGTAAGAAAGAGAGAAAAGAGTCTAGGGTAAGAATGTTCTCCGGAGCATCTATATTGTAAGAATATTATTAAGTTAGTACAGAAGAAAAATGTTCATGTTTAGTACTTGTTTCCACTCATATTGTTGTATAATATTATAGTATTATAGTATATCAAGGTCTTAATAGGGAATTGTCAGGGATCATAGGAAGAAAATACGTCATCCAAGGATTCCATATTTTCTCAAAATTTTGTATAGTATCGTTGGTTATGGCTTCTGATTTGGAAAGGATCATTGCTTGGTTTATTCTGTTTTTAGCTTCAGAGATCATTAATGTATTGGTTTTCCAAGCTTTGGCAATGGCTTGCTTTGCGGCTGTGGTGATCTGGAGAAAGAGCCTAAATTGAGTGTAAGAAATATGAACTGGTTTTATATTTAAAAGCGCAATAGTCGTGTCTGGAATGATGATCTTAAATATTTTAGATACCATGAGGAAAATTTCATTCCAGAACTTTTTTGCAATCGGACAATCCCAGAATGTATGTAAGTGTGTTCCCAGACCACCACAGCCACGAAAACAGAATGGGGAGCATTGAGGAGCATATTTTGTAATTTTAACAGAAACCAAGTACCAGTGCATGATTATTTTATAGTTTGTTTCCAAAGCAATTATATTTTGAGAAGACATTTTTGTATTGGCCCAGACTTTATTCCAGTCAGAAATGTTGATTTTAGTTCTAAGTTCTTTCTCCCATTTTTCCACATATGAAGGTAGCTTTGAGTCAGTAGTGATCAGATGATTATATAACATTGAAATAAGACCTATTATATGAGGGTCTTGTTTGAATTGTGACATATTACTTAATTGATTAGTATCATGTAAATAAGGTTCAATTTTTTTTTTATTTGTAAGTAGCGAAAGAGTTCAGAAGCCGGGAGTTTGTGATGTTCACATATTTCAGGGAATGTATTGAATGAGGTGTGACAGGAAGTCAGGTAAATCTGTAGGTGTTGTCACAGACGGGACATACATTTCTGCCTTGTTTAGACAATACACCAATTGTTATTAGGCTGCATTCACACCTGAGCGTCGGTCGTTTAGTCGTGCGTATTCATGCTTATTTGTGCATTTGCATACAGCGTCGTCAGCGTGGCCTATAATTTGCACAGGCTGAGTCATCTGACTGAGGTTTAGGGATCATTGTTATTATTGCTGTAAGGGTTTCTGATCTAAAAGATTGATTGTTGAGAAGGGAGTTGAATGCTTCTGTCAGCATGGGAGTTAATACATGGGAGAATTTTTGTAGTAAGAGGGCTGAGAACCCGTCAGGTCCTGGAAGTTTGTTTGGTTTGAGGTATTTGATTGCCAGTTCAATTTCACTAGGGGTAATGGGATTTTCAAGACTGTCGTATTGTGTCTGAGATAGAGTTGGGAGATTTAATTGTGAGAAAAATTATTCTGCGTTGTATTGGTCAAAAGATCCTTCTTTTTTTATAGAGAGAGGTGAGATGTTTATGGAAGGTGTGTAATATTTTTACAGAAATTTTTAGTCTAATTGGTTTAAAAGGGTTATTTCTTTTTTTTGAGCGCTTGGGCAAGGAGGGTACCTGGTTTATTTGCTTTAAAATAAATTTTTTGTTTAGATTGACGTCTTGTCTACTGATTCTGATAAGAAGAGGTCAAGTTTTAAGCTAGTTTTATCTAGTTGTGACTTTGTGGTTGGATTAGCATTAGATTGAAAAAAACTATGGCATTTATTAAACTCATTTTCTAGTTCTCGCTGTAATTTTTGTTTCTCTTTTTTAATATATGATGCTTGGCGTATAAAATAACCTCTAAGAACAGGCTTGTGTGCTTCCCATAATGTTATTGGAGATATGTCTGGAGATTTATTGTTGCCAATGTATTCTTTTATAGCGATTTCTAATTCAGCGTAATTTGACGGGTGAGACAGCAATGAGTCATTAATATGCCAGGTGGGGTCGTGTTTTTTGGGGATTAGTGAGGTTAAAGTAGATATAATAGCAAAATGGTCAGTCCAAGTATACGGTTAATAGATGAGGCTATTAATTCTGTGGACATACTCATAGAAATTAATATATGGTCAATGCGTGAGAATGATCTATGCGGGTGGGAGTAAAATGAGAATTGACGTCTGGTTGGGTAAATTTTACACCATAAGTCTATTAATGAATATTGTAGGAGGAGTCTTTGGAAAGATTTGGATTGAGAATTAGACGTTGCTGGAGTTGGGGATTTATCAAGGTAAGGGTATAGTGTTTGGTTTGAATCTCCACATATCAAGAGTGTACCTTGTTTGTGAGTGTCTATTACTTGAAGTAAACGGGAGAGAAATGATGTCGGTCTCTTATTTGGAGCATAGTAAGAGAATACTGTAATTGGGATGTCACATAGATGACCCGTGAGTATAAGGTAATGGCCTTCTGGATCCTTGATTTCTGCTAAGGGGGAAAAAGGTGTAGATCGATGGAAAGCTAATAATGCACCTCTGTGTTTGGATTTGGCTGAGGCAGTAAAAACCTGGGGGAAACTTGAACCAAAGTATTTAGGTGTTGAAGAATCTGTAAAGTGTATCTCTTGGAGACACACTATGTGAGCTTTAGATGAAGACAACAACCTGAACACTTTCGTTCGCTTCTGGGGAATGTTTAGACCCTGTACATTCAATGTATGTACATTTAAAGGAGCCATATATAAATCTTAAGTAGGTTATAATTCAAAATATATCAGATATAGCTTGTACCATTGGACTTAACCCGGAGAAGGACAGAGAGAAAGAAAGAAATCGAAACAGAATATGAAAGAAAGAAAAAACAGGGGTGCAATCAGCGCAAAAAATTAAAGACCATATAAATACCTTATAATTTAAATAAATGAGATGTATAAATAATGTGAAAAACCACAAACAATTGTTGGTTCTGAGGATGGTATCGAGCGATTTTATATATATACTTTATATCATTTTTATCTCTAATAGATTCAGGAATATTCTAAATGTTTTTCCCAGTCTATATGCTTTTTGACCACAAGATGGCGAAAGTGGTTTTAATCTCTAATGGTGTCTGTAGACCTCTTGCAAGAACAATAAAGTTATTTAGGAACAGAACGTGATGCTGGACGTGCCGCTCTGCGTGTCTACGTTCTTGTTGCAGGAAGGTCTCTATGACAACGGCACCACATTTATAGGCGAGCGTGTGACGTCTCAGGCTCCGCCCTGCTGAGGAAGTTGTAATAACGCAACGCATCCGGGGGATAGGAGCTCAATGCCATCCTGAGAGCCTAAAGATTCGATGCCCTTTTTATGGTTTCAATGCCTTTTGTACATCGGCTAAATGTGAGTAGCCTGTGTTTTTAATTATTTTAATAAAAACCCTGAGTCCAGCGGAAAGCTCTTAGATCTCTTATTCCTTCTTACATGTCTGGGTCCTTGTGGATGACCAACATATGAGGATTGAATACCATCTTGCTTTCTGGTCTCCTTTGTTGACAAACCTGCTTATTCGACCATCTGGTAATACAGTGGTCCATGTGCGGAGGTGAGAGTACCCATCCTTACTGGTGGAGGGATCTCTTTTGGTTTGGCGTGCTTTTCATCACCTGGTGAAGATTCCTAAGATTTTGGCTATTTGACTCCTAATCTTTTTGGACTTTATTCATTTATTTAATTTTACACAATATTGGTTTTGCGCTGCACTGCTCTCTATATATTTGTATCACTTTTGGAATTTTGTGAATGTCCTTTTAGTGTTCAGCCAGCATTACCGGTGAACTCAGACAATTGTTTGTGGTTTTTCACATTATTTATACATCTCATTTATTTAAAGTAGAAGGTATTTATATGGTCTTTATTTATTTTTTTGTGCTGATTGCACCCCTGTTTTTTCTATCTATTGCACCTTTCGCTATCGCCTTCAGCAGCATCAATGGAGGCTTTTAAATTTTTGGAAACCCGAGAGATCAAACTCCAGTGAGGTTTTTTCTAATTCCGCACCCACAACCTGTCCGGATGATATATCCTCTCTTTTTAAAAAAACTAGGCTTTTTATTTGAAAAAAAGATTAAGGCCTGGTGGGATGTCACATCATTTGAACAATATATACGTGATGGACTTATACCTAGACATCTTAGGTGGGATGTCCCGCCAAGTGACGGTTTAAATGATGAGGATTCCCAAAGGAATGGTATGACTTTTTTAACAAAAAGGGTCAGGAACTTATGGAATTCCTTTTGAGAAGAAAACAGAGAAAAAATCAAACATTAGAACATCAAATCTCTGATATAAAAATTAAAATGGAAACTCATAAAAATCATTCAGATTTTCCCAAACTGTCAGGAGAATTAAAAAACAAACTGATAAAGTGGGATAATGACACACAAAACAAAAAGAAAGGCAAATACATTAGGGACTCTGGTGATTTCACACGGAAGGAAGTTTTTAAATGGCAGGCCAATATTGGGCCTTCTGACCAGATCTCTAAACCGACTTCCATTGAAATAACACCGTTGATTCCTAATACCCCTACCAGTGTCCCCAGAACTCACACTCCCAATTATGACCAACAACCTAATCGTCCATCTTTCCCTCCAAGGGGACGTGGAGGTA
The DNA here is from genome assembly GCF_905171775.1 of Rana temporaria. Taxonomy (NCBI): domain Eukaryota; kingdom Metazoa; phylum Chordata; class Amphibia; order Anura; family Ranidae; genus Rana; species Rana temporaria. The sequence continues at coordinate 101,603,040 of NC_053496.1, read as the reverse complement.
AAGGTCGAGGAGGTCGAGGTAGAGGTAACCATTCCATACCCTCTTATGCGGTTCAATCGTATGATAACTTTCAATACAATTCGAACTACAGGGGTAAACCAAACTTTCCACCAGCGTCAAGAGGGGGTTATCCTGACTTTAACGGATGGGGGGAAGATTTTAATTATTATGGTAACCCTGTACCTGTTAACAACCGCTTTGCCTCTTTATCAAACAGAGATGAATCAGAGTTTTTCTTTTTAGGGAACCCTCCCCAATGGTGGGGCCCTACATCTACAACTCCAACTGGAAACAGGGGGGGCAAAAGAAGAAGAAAGAGAGGGAAACGGGCAGGAAGAACAATCAAAAAGGACAAAATCCCACTAGGCACGGGTATTTTTAATATCAGTGGGACCTCTTTGACAGATGATGAACTACGAGTTTTGGACAAAGGTCTTAAATTCGCTCCGGTCAGGAATTTTAATAAATTCCAGACCTATGTAAATATATCTAAGTTTGTTAGGACTCTTAATATCAAGAAGTACTTTCTGTCAAAACCGGCTGAAAGGTGAGATTTTAGGTCATGGTTTACCCTCATTCTTGGACAGATGGAGATACAATCAATTGAGTTGTTTCATCCGATCCCTTCCACATCCACTACGGGGTATTCAGGATCTCAATGGTATAGAACAGGTCTTTCTCCACAAAGACCCCCCTATACATTGTATTTCCCAATTTTACAGGGCCCTTATTGATTTGCAATACCCTGTATACCCGGGATACTTGTCCAAATGGGAGGGAGACTTGGGAGCTAGTATCTCGGATAAAGCAAAAGACAAAGTGCTTAAACTTACACATGTCTCCTCTTTGGCTTCTTCCATGGCTGAATCTAACTTCAAGCTCCTAACTAGATGGCACTACACGCCTGTTAAACTCCATCACATGTTCCCTAATAACTCTCCACTTTGTTGGAGGAACTGCGGTCAGAATGCTACCCATGCCCACATCTGGTGGCTCTGCCCTTCCATTCGGCCTTACTGGGTGGAAATATTAGACATGATACACCAGATCACCGAAGTTAAATTGCCCCTTGATCCGTGGATAGTTCTTTTTCATGCCACTTCAAGACCCATAGGTAAATATAAACGTTCACTTGTCCCACACCTCCTTAATGCAGCTAAAGCTGTCATCCCCCGTCTCTGGGGCCAACCCACAATCCCCACCATCAAATCATGGTTACAAAGAATCTCCGAGATTAGACTCATGGAAGAACTCACCCATATTGCCAGAGACACTAGTGAGCAATACTCCAAAACCTGGACCCCCTGGTCCTTATTTATTTCTACTCAACGCTATAAAGATATAATTTCCCTACCCCCTCATGATTCTCAAACTTCATAAAACCTCATACCACTGACTTGGGTCCCTGCTTGTACTGAATGTAGTGGCCCTGCCCTTTCACTGAGGTTTTACTGAATATAATGATTCTGCCAGTTGTCCATTACTATTGCCATGTGTGCCGGCTTCACCCCCCCCCCTCCCACTCCCACTCCCCCTGATATCCTTTATCTCTCTCCTTTTTTCCCTCTCTTACTCTGAATTTAATTTTAATTATTTATTTTTATTTTTATTTTATTTTTATTTTCCTGATAAAAACTGATTTTATATAGATATGAGCCGCTATGGTTCTTTGTAATATTATGTTGATTGCATTTATCAGTATACTTTTTGTATGCTTTATTTCTCTTGTATTTTACTTTGTTGTGGTATTTGAATGTACCTTTCTTTCTCTTTCAATAAAAACATATTAAACAAAAAAAAACGGCTGAAAGGTCTTCTTTGATCCCAGTTGGTACTCATTCCAATCTTAGGACCAAAAGTGTGTTTAACCCTTCGAATTTGGATACTAAACATATTGATGTATTTAAGAATATGGTTTTAAGCGATCTAGACCAAATGAAAGTAAGAAAAATTAGAGACCCTCTCTTTGTCAAGAGGGGCATAGCATCACTAGAGTCCAAGAAGGAAATAGTGATACGCCCATCAGACAAAGGGGGGGGGTTTGGTTGTGATATCCAAACAGTTTTACAAAGACAAAATGAATCGTCTATTGGGTGACGTTAGTACAGTACTTATAAACTTTTAAAAAATGATCCGATTTTTCAGTTCAAAGAAGACCTTATTACTTTGGTAAAAAAAGGGAGTAAAAAGGAAAGTCCTTTCAAAAAATGAGGCTGAATACCTAGACTCTAGTGCGTGCAGAACGCCTATTATATATTTTTTATCTAAGGTACATAAAAATGCAACCCATCTGCCCGGGCGACCTATAGTAAACAGCATTGATTCTGTTTCCTCTAGATTGGGTCAATATATTGATTTTTTTCTTAAAACCTATTGGGCCAGCTCCACATAGAAATGGATAGGGGCAGCGTATCGGAGATACGCTACGCCGCCGTACCTTACCTGGCGTTCTTTTAAATCCTCAAAGATTTCGCGACGTAAGTTACGGCAGCGTAGTGTATTTCTGGCGGCAGAATTCAAATTGGCTATTAGGGGGCGTGATTCATTTAAATTGAGCGCGTCCCCGCGCCGAATGAACTGCGCATGCTCCGTTTTTCCCGCCGTGCATTGCTCGAAATGACGTCGTAACGACGTCATTTTTAAACTTAGACGTGACTTACGTCCATCCCGATTCACGGATGACTTGCGCAAAAAAAAGAAAAGATTCAAATTTCGACGCGGGAACGACGGCCATACTTAACATGGCAAATCTAACTATATGCCGCAAAATACCAGCTTTAACTATACGCCGGAAAAAGCCGACTAGAGACGACGTAAGAGAATGCGACGGCCACGCGTACGTTCGTGGATCGTCGGAAATAGCTAATTTGCATACCCGACACGGAAAACTACGCAAACTCCACCCAGCGGACGCAGAAGTATTGCATCTACGATCCGATGGCGTACGAAGCTGTACGCCTGTCGGATCAAACCCAGATGCCGTCGTATCTTGGTTTGAGGATTCAAACTAAAGATACGATGCGGGAATATCTACTGATACGCGGGCGTACTCTCACTGTGGATCTGGCCCATTGTTTCTAAAACCAAGTCCTTTTTAAGAGACACAAAACAATTTATTCAAACCTTAGAATCCTTAACTTGTACCCCTGACAGCTTACTTATTACAGCTGACGTCAGCTCCTTATATACTCTCATTGGTCATGCTGATGCAATTTTGGCAGTAAAGTGGGGTTTGGCACAATCTGATCTATCTGACAAACACAGAAAATCTCTTCTCCAGTGTCTAGAATTTTGCTTGACAAAAAAATATTTCTGGTATAGCAGAAATTGTTATTTACAAACAATGGGCGTCGCTATGGGGACAAAGTTTGCCCCCAGCTGGAGGGACACAGGTTGAGCACCTATGCTGTACGGCGTGTCTGTATATTCTGTTGTCACGTACCCGATGGAAGGGCCTGATATGACAAAGAAGGCTTTTGTTAAACCTCTGACTGTGGGCCCCTGTTAGGCCCCGTGCAGACGACCGAACATGTCTGCTGAAACTGGTCCGCGGACCAGTTTCAGCAGACATGTTCGGTCGTCTGTACAGCCGAGCGGACAGGATTCCAGCATACATTTGCCCGCCGGGCCTTTTTCGAGCGGGCAAATAGTTCTAAACATGTTTAGAAACATGCCCGCTGGAATCCTGTCCGCCGGACATGTTCGGTCGTCTGTACAGACCTACCGTACATGTCCGAGCGGCCGCCATCCCTCGCATGCGTCGATTGACTTCGACGCATGCGTGGAAGCATTGAACTGCCAGGGCCGCGCACGTCGCCGCGTCATCGTCGTACATCGTATCGAGTACGCGCGGATTTCTGTATGATGGTGTGTACAGCTATCATACAGAAATCTCCGGGCAGACATGTACGCTGAAAACGGTCCGGCGGACCGTTTTCATCTTACATGTTTCCCCGTCTGTACGAGGCCTTAGAGTGAACAGGAGGCACAGGAGTTCAGAGTGGCACAAATGCCTGTAGGTTTTGCTAGCAGCAGAACTGGACAGGTATCCTAGCCAGGCAGAGAAAGTCATCAGTGACCCTCAGTGAAGCGGGTGAGATAAGTAGCAGCCGGTGAGCAGTAAGCGGAAGCAGGCCAGCACTGGTGACATCAGACAGGTGAGGCACAAGCAGATAGGTGGCAGGAGCTAAGCAGGCACTGATGGGTGGCAGACAGGTGCTTGTGGTTAGCAGTCCAGCAGTAATTAGAATGTAGAGGAGTCGGGTGATGCAGGTCCATACACTGGCAGACAGGTCAGGTACAGATGCGTAGACAGGAGCATAGTCAACATGTGGACCACAATTCGTAGCAGATAAGCAAAACAGAAGCAATAGGACAGAAGACAGAAGGTCAGGAGACAAGCTGGATTTAGTTCAGGCAGAGTTCAGGGAGTAGTCAGGACAAGCAGAGTTGATAACAGGGTCTCAGAACACACAGTAAGACAAGACGGCACTGAACCAGAGTAGTGCACCAGTTTAAATGGGACCATTATCTGTCATAAATGCACACACATATAGAGCACGCAAATGCACGCACACACATGCAGGAGTACATGCACATCTCCTAAATGCACATGAAGGACTGTGAACTAGCCTTTGATGGTGAACAGGAGTAGCCATCTTGTCTGCTGTATGCCCTTTACGTCATTACAGTCAACGCTGTATCCTGGCCTAGGCCAACAATTTTGACTGTCCTATCATCCGGGGACCACAAACCTTCCTCACTGTACTATATGTTTTCTGCTGCACCATTTCCATGGTTATATCTTCTTCGTCCTCTCCATAAAATTATTAGAAATTTGTGCTTAAAATAGAACTATAAGCAACAGTTTTATTTTCCGTTTTGGATAGAGTAAGGGAGGGTTATAGCCCCTGTCAGTTTATTTTTTACCATCCCTGTCCCATTGCAGAGATTTCCCTTCACTTCCTGCCCCATAACCAAACAGGAAGTGAGAGGAAATCTATGCAAATTAAGGGAATACATTGCCTCAGGCTCTCAGAATTAGTGTCCCTGCTCAAAAATGTCAGGGCGGGTCTTTAACAGAACGGGGTGTGGCCTTGACAGGAAGGGGTGGGTCATATTTAAATTAGGGAGTGTACGAGTTTAGTCAGGCCTAGGGCAGCACAAAACCTAAATACACTACCGATTACACTTCTCACTCTCAGGCAATGCAGATACCCCCGAACTAGAATAGGAGGCTTGTGCATTTGACAATTCAAAAGAGCTTTGGAATGTCATATAGTTCTTTGAATTAGAGGAGTTCACATATAATCTAAACTCAAGTACCTGCTCTTGCCCATTAGCTGGCACTATCATGTGAATATACTGTTCTACAGAAACATAGTAACTGTTCTCATCCTTCAAATTCAAGAATTACATGCTCACAAATAAAACATTTAATCCATTTCACAAATAGTTAAACCCGGTCATACAAGGCAGCAATTTAAACATCTTATTCACATATGTCTTAGATTATTGTCTGGGCCACGGAGCAGCTTACTAAATTATTTTTTTTCTTTCCAATGAATCAAACATTTATATCACATGCCAGCAATTCCAGTCTTGTCTAAAGGCTTTATTATTTCAACACAGTTTGCACAGACTTGGTATTCTCAGTCCTCAACTTACCCTGCCTGTTCAAGATTTATTTTCTTATCATACTTAAAGGGTCACTAAAGGAATTTTTTTTTTTTAGCTAAATAGCTTCCTTTACCTTACTGCAGTCCTGTTTTCATGTCCTCATTGTTCGTTTTTGCTCTGATGTTGCTGTAATCCTTCTCTGTTCTGAACAATCTGTTTCCTGATGAAAAAAGTCATGGGAGCTTTCTCTCTGTGGCACTAATCAAGGAGGTGTATTTACTGGGTGTCTTAAATCCCTCAGAACCAATCACTTTCATTTTACAAACCATCACTGCCCTCTATTGGCTCTGTGTCTCTGTACTTCACAGAAGCATGAAAAAGTATGCATAAACAAAACTGAAACTACAGGTACATTATATGATTGATTTTTATCTATTTTAATAATTTTTAAAAGGAATCAGTTAACTATTATGTCTCTATACCCTGTAAACAGTAATTTCAGCAAAAAAAAAAATGTTTTCCTTTACAACTCCTTTAAGATGGTTGTAAAGTCTGAAAGTTGTTTGCCTTTATGTATTCTATGAATGAATGTAAAAAAAAATCTTCAGTGTGCAGCTTCCTCCCCATTCTTACCTGATCCTGATCCAACAATGTGCATTAGAGAAGAAGCTCTCCCAGGTCCCTCCCTCTTCATTGACTGACACAGCAGTCAATCACAGTCAGTGAGGAGGGAGCTGGGGGTGAGGCCAAGCCACACTCTGAGTGTCTCACAGACATACAAAGGTGTCTCGGGAGCAATCACACATAAGTGGCCCCAGAGCAAGGTGAGGGGAGGGGCCAGGAGTTCCGGGCAGGAGACCCGAGAAGAGGAGGATCGGAGATGCTCTGTGCAAAACCACTACACAGAGCATGTTTTTTTTTTAAATACCTTTACAAATGCTTTTAACCACTTCAGCCCCAGAAGGTTTTACCCCTTAATAACAGTAGTCATGGCCCCCCACCCTTCTAGGGATGTCCCCTTTATATTCATCCCCCACAAGATGCTCATTGGAAGAAAGAAAAATACTGGACACAGTGTTATCTTGGATTCCTTTTTTTCCCCATGCTGTTTAAAACACAACCTCATTTGACTTTCCAAAGTGACGCTCCTCACACTATTTCTCTCCAATGTTTTCTTATATTCTCTGAACACTTAAAGTGGTTGTAAACTCTCTGGGAAATTCTTCGTACTTGTTTCATCTGCTTGCAATCTGTCCCGTAAAGTTTGATTACGTCACCGGTGCATGCACTTTCCCTCCTGCGGTTCACGGCACACACTGTGTGCCTTTTCCACAGCCACAGGATATCGTTAACAATTGTTCCGCTGTCTACGGCGCAGCTTGGCATACTCGCGAGACTGGGCATTCATCTTTCTGATTCTCCCCTTGTAACTGTGTGACGTCCCAGAGGGAGTAAACCACCCTGGTTAACCGACTCATATAGCAGCATTCACCTTGAGAAAGGGGATTGGATAATAGACGATCACGCATGTGCGAGATTATAGCAGGGGAATTAAAGGACGGACGGAAGTGATCTCAAAAGATAAGTCAAAAACAATACTCAACATGGCATTGCCGAATGCCGGGAAAACACATTTTTTACAAAATTCTAAAAAACAGTAAGTAAATGGCGAATATATATACATATACTATGCATCAAATGAGATGAAAATCGTGATTAAGAGTACAGAGTTTACTTCCTCTTTAAAGGCTAGATGAGACAGTGAGGACTGTTTATATCATGTCCAAAATAAAGAATTTAAATACACAGATGAAATACATACAGTATATAGTATAGGTGATTTTTTTGTGTATCGTGGGGACCTGATCTTACTCTGTAGCAGCTTCACTTTTACCTACAGCTCTCACCCTCCACCCTGTGACTGGACATAAAAAAGAGAAGCAGCACAATGGGGCGCTCATATCTCTCTCTGATCTCTCCTCCTTTCAGCATGCTCCTTGCACTCCAGCACACCTAATTGGCTCCCTGTGTGCATCTACTGTCTGAGCTCTGGTGTATAGTAGACTTGAAGGGGCTAATTCAAGACCAATACAGGTGCTTACACCTTGCATTTACAAAACATTTAATTAAGCATTTATGATTACAGAGCCTTGTGTCATTTATATCTGCTCAGAGTTTAACTTTAGGAGATAAATTATATGGAGTTTTAATGATTTGAAATAATTTGACTTGTAAATTTTTCTACTGAGTGATTTATTACTATATTTAAGCTACTGAAACTCAATGGATTTCACTGGTGATTTGACTGATCTATGCATTGTATGAATAACAGAGCAAAATATCTCCTGAGTTGCTTAGCTAGGCTGAAATAAAAGATAAAATTAAATGCAAATCCTAGATTCCAGTTATAATTATACCCACAATTATCACCATATTTTCTGTGCTTGGCCTCTAATCAAAAGACAGTCAGCCAACCTTTCTAATTTGAACATTTTTACTCTGGGAGAGATTATAAAATTGATCTTAATTATGTCATCAAATGAAGTCTTACAACTGTGGATTGATTCAAATAAGGATAATGTATGTCTTCAAATTAAGGTAAAATCTAGACCTATGTCTCCTAGGTGACTGCTGGGAAGAAATGTAAAATTATTGGGAAAAGCATGGAACAGGTGTAACTAGCATACCACCACACACATTCACAATGCTTTACCCATTGTTTAATTAAATATTGTGACCCTTTTAGTCAATAGGGCCAAAGCAACAGGTTTGCTTTAATGTCTCATCCCAAGGAGCATATCATTTATTTTTATTTTTTGCTTCTATCCTGTTCAAACATCAAGAGTGAAAGGAAAGCCTTGTGTAAGCTGCAAGTCACCAAAGTTGGCACTTACAAAAGGTGATCGACTCCCATGTGATAACGATGATTGGTCCACTCTTATCAAATCAATAAGCGGTGCAGGGGTGAAACCCCCCCCCCCAAAGCCACTCCCCCAAAAAAAGGCCCTTTAAAAAAATAAAATAAAGGTCCTTTTAAGTGCACTGTGTACGGGCGCCGGACACAGTGCTCTATGGGAGGCGTGACGTCATGGCAATCACGTGATTGCAGATGAGACGCTTCATTTGCCTGTTTTTTTGCTGCATTGTGGCGCAATGCAATATGCCTGAACACACCTTCATTCTTATTGAAGTCTTTATTTGGCAAACCAGAAATGACGATGCCACTCCGTGAATGGAACTCACAGCCCGAGCGGTGCCTATTTTTAGCTTGCAGAAGATTATTTTGTTAATCTCTGCACTCCAGAGGAGAGCACACCACAGCAGCCCGCCTGAACAAGTAAGTGCCGGACCTCCCACGGACACCCCCTTCTCTCACACATCCTGAAATATGCGGAAGTAAAGAGATACCAGAAGACAACCAAACTTGACCATCACGTTTTCGCACTCATCTTGTATTTCAGCCAATCAGTTGTGCTTTCCAGATTCACATTAACATAATCGTGACGAATCATGCTGTGTGTAAAATGTTTAGTACTGCCTGTAATAAAGCAGAGATAACAAAGTAGTTCAACTGAGACGGATGTATCAGTGAGTTATTCCCAGCGTGCGTGCGTTATCTACACTCTAGAATTTGGAACAGCAGTAGAATCCATATTAACCCTTTTGTGGCTCATAAACCATTACAACAGCACCACTCAAACTGGATAGAAGCCAATCAGGTATGCTGCATTCACATGTAATAAGGATCTTGCTGTTAAAAAAAAACTGCCTTCTGTACTGCCTTGTGGACTTCCTTGTGGACTCCTGTGCAGTGTTGCCAGCTTGCTCCCTCATGCTGCTCTGCAGGGGGATCGATACTACATGCAAGCCGCTCCAAAGTCACCCCAGAGTAGTACAGGAACCTTTTTCTAAGTTGGAGTGATTTTAGTCGCTCTAATTAGAACGGTCCTATTGCACTGAATGGAGCGCAACTTGTCAGGCGACTACGTCGCCTAACCAGTCGCCCCAGTGTGAATTGAGACTAAGAGCATATACCTCTAATCTCCTAAACAAGCCTGTGGGACCTGATTCTTTGAGATGTAGTGTTCATGAGCCCTTAAAGGAGTTGTAAAGGCAAAAGATTTGTTATCTTAATGAATTCTATGCATCAGAATAAAAAACATTCTGTGTATAGCAGCCGTCCCAAGCAACCCCTAATGCTTACCCGAGCTGAGTGCAGACCTGGAGGGGTTTGTATTTTGCGACTCCCCCCAAACCTTTTTAACACCAGCTGCCACTGTGGGGCAGGTCCCATGCTCTTGTATACCCAGAAGTATTGGGCATTTTCTCTGACTCGTAGCACTAAATGGAATGATGAGGGAGTAAAAAAAAGTATGTAAATGCTACGGGGGATGGGCGAGTTGAAGAAAACTTGTTGCTTTACCCTTAGTTTACATTAAAACCTTGCCCCCAGCCTTTTAAGAGGATCTACATGCCATGAGGTGGAGGCAGGCTTTCCAATCACATGACCGCTGTGATTGGCTGTCACAGCCCATGAATGCATATGTGCGATGGCTGGACGTTAAAGCCCACTCACCGCCTATATGCGTACATCTAGCAGGAACAGGTTAAGGACGGCTCCTACCTGAGCTTGAGGAGATCACACTTGTATATGTTGATGTTCAGCTGCAGCTCATTCAGCCACTGCCAGATTACCATATAACAATTATAGTACTCCAATAGGTACACACAAATACCCATCCGATTCAGCACCGAATATAAACATCAGACCCATATTTCTTAGGTTTAAAAAGGCTTGTGTTACAGCCCCTCAATTATCAGTTCTCCAGGTAAGCACTTGTAGCAACTGCAATCATCCGTGCTTCTTTTTTTATTGGGGAGGGACCCCACACCGCTTTTCTTATGATTTTTTTGGAGCCAACATTTTTTTTTACATTCAGCTGTCAGCGGAGTTGATGACTCATCGGTTGTCAAGGACGCGATGGCCGGCTTCTAAGGAACTAAGCTCTAAGCTTTAAAGGCCTAATGGCTAGTTGGAATGACCCATCCAGCAGAAATTCTTGATGACATTTCCTTTCCGCCAATTATTCTAGATAGAATGACAAATATGTCCTAAAACTCTAAGCAAAGCTGTAGCTTGAGAGCATGCTCTAAGTATCCCAATATCCATTGCATGCAATCAGTTATTCTTGGTGGTCCTGCATAATGGAGGAACAAAACCTTTGTTCTCCTAAAATGCCACCCAATATGGATAAAAACACTACCCATACTGGGCAGAAAGCCACAAGAATCCCTCTTGGCATAGGGTCCAGATTTTGACGGAGGAAAAATAACCTATAGAAAGGCTGCCTCCATGACTGAGACTTTACTCAAAACTGGAATGTAAGATTTCATTTGGAACAGCAAGCTGTCATGGGGCTTTAAAGGCCCTGATTATGGCTAAGCTTCCTGCGAAAGATGTAGCCCTAGAGAGATTGACATCATGGCTAAAATCTTACTCCAACTGGACTGGTGGGGATCCCATCTGTAACTGTAAGTCACCAAAGGATTCTTCCTAGCCTAAAGCTTTGATCTTGGAAAACTTCCTGGCTGAAGAGATAGCCCTTAGAGTGCCTGTATGTAACAGTTGTCTGTTTGCTAGGTAAGAGAAGCCCCTAATGAGTTATCTTCTTCTAATGGAATACTACCACAGCAGACCTACTAGAGTTACTCCCTAGCAGCTCGCATGGCGTCTACTGAGATACTTACGTATTCTGGACCTCTTCCACAGGGAAATTGATGCATCTGCAGGGCAACTCGACTAACAGGCACAACAAGCACATCGTCATGCTGGGCACACTTTAGAAGTCACCTGCTGTTAACAGGGCATCTGACCTGGAGCAACTGCTCACCATTGGCAGAGCTTCCATTATTACAGATGTCAAACTTCTGCACACCACCCTGCTATTAGCTGTGTACTTGTGACTACTGGAGCCATTCTGGGAACTTCTGGACACCATAGCATGCTCCCAATATCCATGGAACAAAAGGGGTTTGACCAGAATAATTCAGCAGGATGGATCAACTGCCATCTTTCAGAAAGTTCTCTAACCCCCATCTATTTTTTCCAAGACTGTTGCAGAGCATTTCTCTGTTACACACTCTCCAGGTTGGTACATGTGGCCCTATGTATCTATCCTATGGGGGGAACTTGAAGTCATCATTTTGGCATATTCCAAATCCATTATGGGTAAACTGTTAGTAACATGGGATTGAAACACTGGAAATTAAAAAACATAACGTCTAACTGGATTTATTGTGCTTAAAAAGGCTTACATTTATTATTAAAAGGGGTTACCCAATATAATATTAAAAACATAATTATAACCAACCAAATAATAGGCCTAGCTTTAGAAGCTTGGGCCTACTTAACCACTTGCCGCCCGCCAATGACAGATTGACGTCGGCAAAGTGGTTGTAGAATCCTGACTGGACGTCATATGACGTCCTCAGGATTCTATGCCGTTGCGCGCCCCCGGGGGCGCGCATCGCGGCGATCGTTGTTGCGGGGTGTCAGTCTGTCACCCTGCAACACCGATCTCGGTAAAGAGTCTCTCACGGAGACTCTTTACCACGTTATCAGCCGTGTCGAATCACGGCTGATCATGATGTAAACAGGAAGAGCCGTTGATGGCTCTTCCTCACTCGCGTCTGACAGACGCGAGTAGAGGAGAGCCGAACGGCTGCTCTCCTGACAGGGGGGGTTCGCGCTGATTGTTTATCAGTGCAGCCCCCCCTCGGATCGCCACATGGACCACCAGGGATGCCCACCCTGGACCACCAGGGAAGGGCAGATGAAAAAAAAAAAAGTTGAAAAAAAAAAGCTGAAAAAAAAAAAAAAGCATTTAAAAAAAAAAAGATGCCAATCAGTGCCCACAAATGGGCACTGATTGGCAACATAGGTAAATCAGTGTCGCCCCAGTGTCCATCAGTGCCACCCCACATTGTCCATCAGTGCCACTCTACAGTGTCCATCAGTGCCACCCCACAGTGCCCATCCATGCCCAGTGCCCACCTATCAGTGCCCATCTGTGCCACCCATAAGTAGCCATCAGTGCCGCCCATGAGTGCCCAGTGCCGCTCATGAGTGCCCATCAGTGCCGCCCATGAGTGCCCATCAGTGCTGCCCATGAGTGCCCATCAGTGCCGCCTATGTGTGCCCATCAGTGCCGCCTATGTGTGCCCATCAGTGCCACCTATGTGTGCCCATCAGTGCCGCCTATGTGTGCCCATCAGTGCCGCATACAAGCGCCGCCAATCAGTGCCACCTCATCTGTGCCCGTCAGTACTACCTCATCGATGTCCATCAGTGCCATCTCATCGGTGCCCATCAGTGCCGCCATATCAGTGCCCGTAATTGAAAGAGAAAACTTACTTATTTACAAAAAAATTAACAGAAAAAAATAAAAACATATTTTTTTTTCAAAATTTTCAGTCTTTTTTTAGTTGTTGCGCAAAAAAAAAATCGCAGAGGTGATCAAATACCACCAAAAGAAAGCTCTATTTGTGGGAAAAAAAGGACGCCAATTTTGTTTGGGTACAGTGTAGCATGACCGCGCAATTGCCATTCAAAGTGCGACAGTGCTGAAAGCTGAAAATTGGCTTGGGCGGGAAGGTGTATACGTGCCCTGTATGGAAGTGGTTAAACCATTCAATATAATCCACCCAGCTCTAAACATTTTGAACTTTGAAATTAGGAGCGGTGCACCATCACAGGAACCTGCATTAGGAGGACTTCATAGGCCAGATCAACAGGTAATTTTGGTAATTTGTAGAGCGACTAAGAACAAGCAACAATTAGGGCGTGCTGCAGATTTCTTTCTTTAAATGTGAGATCATAGTTCTACTTTGACTTTCACATTAATAGAACATTCAGAAAAAGGGTGAAGTTACTCTTTATACATTCTTAATGTTCAATTCCGTACATAGCAGAAAACAGTAATTAGTTTGGGTGCATAAGGCCACACTATCCAAAGTTACAGAACTGCAAGTTATTGTTTCATCTACAAAACTCAATGCAACCTTTTATGTTTTCGTTTCATGTGTTCAGCAGAACAAAAAAATACAGCACTGTAACCCAGTTACAATTGACCTGTGTTTTATTTCTCTACTCAGAAAACCATACTCAAGTCAACCCTTATTGTCACTTTGTATTAACAGTTTTGAATATAACTTACTTTTTGATGTATATTATAAGACAAACATACATTTTACAATTCCTGAGGTCATATTGCTTTTCTTTTTTTTTTTATGGGAGAAAGCAATTGACAATAAGAGTGGCTGCAAGATTTGGCCAATAAAGCAAGAGAAGAATAACAATGTACAGTTTATTAGTACAGCTCGGTGACAAACTAGTAGCGCTGGGTCCAAGGCAGTGGCGGGCGGTGGAATGTTTTTTTTTTTTGGGGGGGGGGGGGCAGAAAACAGAATGCATGGATGGTGGTTGGTCTAGTAGTTAAAAGGTAGAGCAAAAGGAGGGAGGCTTCAGTTAATAGAGTCTAAAGCCCTGTACAAACGCTCGGTTTTCTTGGCGTTAAAAAGTCAGCCGAGAAAACCGAGGGGAAAGCCGAGAACCCGGCAGGAAAACTGCCATAGAGCTTTGGCCGGGAATCCCGGCCGTGTGTATGCTCCATCGGCACTGCCTCACATGATTTTCCATAGGTAAGTAGTAGATCTGGCGGGGAAAAAAACGCTGGGGATTCCGATGGGAAATAGAGAGCAGGTTCTCTATTTTCCCGCCGGGATTCCCGGCTGTTTTCCTGATGGGAAAACTGCGAGGAAGCATACACACATCCGGTAATCAGTCTTCAACAGGAACCCGGCAGAGAGTCTCTCGATATGTTGACCAAGACAAAGGCATTGAATAAATGAACCAGGCAGTTTAAATAGCTAGAAGGGGCTGGCTTTGGGCTTGACTGACAAGCAGGAGATGATCAACAGGTGAGCCACTGTGAAATGATGAGTACTGACAATTAACTGACAGGTGAGCAACCTGAACACCGAGAAGGAAGAGCTGAGAGCCCAGACCTGACAGTGTCTATGATCAAGTGGCCATAAGAGGTGGATTTCCATTTAATTTCCTGGCTGAGTTACAAGCCGCAAGTGAGATTGACCTTCTGTAATAGGATCAACAATGGAGAAGATCCGAGTGGTTCTAAAAGATACACACATCATCCCAGTTTATATTTTAGTAGCAAGAGAACAGGGTTGGATTATAACAGTGCTGAAAAGAGCATATAGACAGTATATATAAAAAAGGAAATATATTATTATCTAATACAAATATACATGAAAAAGGGGTTCACTAAAAAACTGTCCTGTCACTGGCTTTCCAAAATTCAACATAAGGTGGTCACAGTAAAGTGTCCTGTCCCAACATGTTTTCGCCAAAATGGCTTCCTCAGGTTTCTGGGACCACTAATCTGTTAACCAGCTCTAACATAGAATACAGAAAACAGGTATTATAGTAATGCATTTGAGTAAATATAGCCATAATCATGGAAATTTTGTAACATATTCATAGTGCGGTGGCTTGCGAATAGGAAGGTCAAAACGTTCAGGTAAGCAGGCATTTTATAAGGTGGAGGTCTATATCCAGGATCATGCAATTTTGGTGACGGATGGTGCACATATCAGTGGATGGACTTTGTCCCTCTACGGACTTTTCTTTAACAATTTTTCAATTTCTTAATGTTTATTTAAGAAGTGGTGTAATGTATTTGTATTGTATTTTCGAAAGCCAACTGTACTAATTAAACGAAAATCGTACAATCTGATATCATACTAGCAAATTTTCATGCTTGTCCCATCGGATAATTTTGCATGAATTATTGTGATCAGCTTTCGAAAGCTGTGTACTTAATCAGATTATTGTATGATCGATTCAAAAGCATTTTTTTCGTACGATTTTCTGATCGTGTGTACGGTGACTGAGCGAATTTCTTTCCTGCAACCACGTTTTTTTCAGTTCTCAACAGAGACAGTGGAATTCCTCCTGCCGGGCCATTGCCTTCTCCCAGCAGGGGGAGCAAGGGAAACCGTGCCCACTGGGAGAAAACAGTGATTACGGCTAGCGCCAACCGCTAGCGATACTCGCAATAGAATCTGGCGGGCTGTATGTACCAAAGTTGATCGATCGATCAACTTGGCCATACAGGGTTTGAACCGTGTATGGCCTGCCTAAGTAAGTTGTTTCAGAAGGAGACACCAGGCCAATCACAGAGAGAGAATCTAAAACTCGTACAGACTCGATGAACATGCTATAAGCACTTTTAGTAGGCATGGACATGCAATAGTCTATACTCCTCACTTTAAAAACTGAATAGTAAGGTTTATGTGTATTTTTCATTTTTACATTTGCGGAAGAAGAACCTTCTTGCTGTAGAATCTCTGCCTCCCCGTTAGGCCTGCCGGAAATTATAAAGACATTATAAAGACAGGGGATTTCCTAACAGCTATGGCAATAGGGGAATCGAGGATTTGGTGCTTTAGTGTACTGAACAAAGAGGTGATTTGGCGCACTAAACCGTGATTTTGTGTATCGTACAAGTATGCAGTGGTGTGCTGCAAACAAATAAAAAAGCTCTAGCAAAATTATCCGGTATGTGAGATGCTCAGCCTTTAGGAGGGGTGCAAGTCCTCTTTATCCACTGCTGTGAGTGCTGGTTTGGGAGGGAGCTCGTCCTGACTCAAACCGTCCCTGAGTATTGAAGAAAAATCTCTCTGTGGTTACACATCTAAACAATCCCACAAATCTTGAATGTATAGCAGCCTGGGCTCCAACCAGGTCACGTCCCAACATGTTTCACTCCACCCCTCGGAGCTTAATCATGGGGGCATGGCTTGGTTGGAGCATGGCCCAGGCTGAGGTTGCCATACAGTACATCCAAGATTTAAGGGATCATATTGATGTGTGGCCACAGGGGGTACAAAATTGTACTGCAAATTAAATAATGAAATAATTTTACTCAACCTTAAAACACTAAACGCTAATAATTTTTTTTTGGGGGGGGGGGATGTTAACCTAACTGATAAGTTAAAAAGAAATATGAAAAAGTGAGAAAAAAAATCCCCCTAAAACTGCAAGGAGCAATATAAAGTTATTGCAGACACACATAAAAAAGGCAGTGATAAAAATGACTGTTGGATCTATGCACTGTGAACGTATAGGGGGTGCACAATAATATGTATCCCACCACACTGCAATTTGCAGCAATGTATCAAAAGTCAGCTTGGTAAACATGGAGGGGGTGGCGCTGTGTTGCCATGGTTATTTTAGTAATTACTTATAGCATATAGTAAATATATGACAAAATACATTTTAACTATGAAGCTGGGCTTCTGCTATTCAAATGCCTTCTAATTTGACTGGTTCATGGAGGCTAGTAAAACAGGAAGTGATTTTGGCAGAAAATGAAATTGGAGACAAGAGGAGAGATAACACAGCCGTGTGCTGGACACAAAGCACTTCAAGAGATTCTTGAGACTTGGAGACCTGGTTAGAAGGAGGGCTCAAAAAGCTGTAAAGATGACTGCAAGAGCACAGCGCAGACTGCTCAATGAGGTGAAGAAGAATCCTAGAGTGTCAGCTAAAGACTTACAAAAGTCTCTGGCATATGCTAACACCCCTGTTAGCGATTCTACGATACGTAAAAACACTAAACAAGAATCGATTTCATGGGAGGATACCACAGAGGAAGCCACTGCTGTCCAAAAAAAACATTGCTACATGTTTACAGTTTGCACAAGAGCACCTGGATGTTCCACAGCAGTACTGGCAAAATATTCTGTGGACAGATGAAACCAAAGTTGAGTTGTTTGGAAGAAACACACAACACTATGTGTGGAGAAAAAGAGGCACAGCACACCAACATCAAAACCTCATCCCAACTGTGAAGTATGGTGGTGGGGGCATCATGGTTTGGGGCTGCTTTGCTGCGTCAGGGCCTGGACGGATTGCTATAATCGAAGGAAAAATGAATTCCCAAGTTTATCAAGACATTTTGCAGCAAAACTTAAGGCCATCTGTCCACCAGCTGAAGCTCAACAGGAGATGGGTGTTGCAACAGGACAATGACTCAAAGCATAGAAGTAAATCAAGAACAGAATGGCTTAAACAGAATAAAATACACCTTCTGGAGTGGCCCAGTCAGAGTCCTGACCTCAACCCGATTGAGATGCTGTGGCATGACCTCAAGAAAGCGAATCACACCAGACATCCCAAGAATATTGCTGAACTGAAACAGTTCTGTAAAGAGGAATGGTCAAGAATTACTCCTGACCGTTGTACACATCTGATCTGCAACTACAGGAAACGTTTGGTTGAAGTTATTGCTGCCAAAGGAGGTTCAACCAGTTATTAAATCCAAGGTTCACATTCTTTTTCCACATGCACTGTGAATGTTCACATGGTGTGTTCATTAAAAACATGATAACATTTAATTCGTTGTGTGTTATTGTGTGTGCAGACTGTGATTGTCTATTGTTGTGACTTAGATGATGATCAGATCACATTTTATGACCAATTTGTGCAGAAATCCATATCATTCCAAAAGGGTTCACATACTTTTTATTGCAACTGTATATACTGTACATACAGATATACTTTTTTGCACTGATTACGTATTTGTTATATTTATGGTATTGTTTTTTTGTTTATTTATCTTTAATGATTGACGTTTTCTGGATATCACTGTTTATTCAATTGGACATTGGGATATACACCTTTTATTTATAATTTATCGCTTATTAATTATGAATACTATGTATTTCTTAATTTTTTATTAGATGTAGTGCCACTTCATCTTTTAATATATCCTTTTGTGTATGTGGAGGCCCAGCTAGGTGTTGGCAGCTATCACCCTGATTAGACTATTTATACGCTGTGCATTGGGTAGTGCAATGTGTTGTATCTATTCTGAATTTCTGCATTAGTTCACCAATTTCTTGAGCTTTAATGTGTTGTATCCATTCCGAATTTTTGCATTAGCTCACCAATTTCTTGAGCTGCAAATTACTTGGGTATGGGTGAAACTCATGGTCACCCCAAACCAAAAGCTTGTCCCTATTAGGATACCAACAGCATTTCATGTTCTTTCATTTGTAAACCTATATAGTTACAGCTGTCATTGCCAAGTGCATTTTTGACAGACTTAATTTTTTCCTACAGACAACTTTACAAAAGCTCTGTAAACATTGCAAAGTTTTGCCAATTCACAACACAACAATATCAAACTGCTTTTAATAATACCGTATATTTTTTGTCATAAGTCATGCTTTTGCTTTGAGATTATATACCTCATAGCAGAACCACCTCACCTTTCAGCGAACACTTTGTGTTTGTACTAAATTCATTACTGGGCACTTAAACCCCCTTCGTGCCCAGACCAATTTTCAGCTTTCATCGCTGACGCATTTTGAATGACAATTGCGCGGTCATACAACACTATACCCAAATCATATTTTTATCATTTTTTTTTTTCCACAAATAGAGCTTTCTTTTGGTGGTATTTGATCATCTCTGCGATTTTTATTTTTTTGTGCTATAAACAAAAAAAGACAGAACATTTTGAAAAAAAACACAATTTTTTACTTTTTTTTTTATAATAATATGCCAATTTAAAAAAATAAAATAAAAATTTCCTCGGTTTAGGCCGATACGTATTCTTCTACATATTTTTGTTTAAAAAAATCGCAATAAGCGTATATTGATTGGTTTGCGCAAAAGTTATAGCGCCCACAAAATAGGTAATAGATTTATGATTTATTTTTTATTTTTTACTAGTAATGGCGGCGATCTGTCATTTTTTTTTTTTTTACAGGCCTGCGATATTGCGGCGGACATATTGGACACTTTTGACACAATTTTGGGACTATTCACATTTATACAGCGATCAGTGCTATAAAAATTCACTAATTACTGTATAAATGTGACTGGCAAGGAAGGGGTTAACACTAGGGGGTGAGGAAGGGGTTAAATGTATTCCCTGGGTGTGTTCTAACTGTGTGTGGAGGGCGACTGACTGGGGGAGGTGGCCAATGCTGTGTCCCTATGTACAAGGGACACAGCATCGGTCTCCTCTCTCCCTGACAGGACGTGGAGCTCTGTGTTTACACACAGAGCTCCACGTCCCTGCTGTCACCACCGATCGCGGTTACCTGGCGGACATCACGGCTGCCAGGCACGTGCATCGGCATCTCAGCGATGCGCCGGGCACAGTGTTTCCCCGCTGCGCGCCCCCAGCGGCGCGCGTGGGGAATGCACATAAAAGGACATCCAGGGACGTCCACCCGGCAGGTGAGCCGCGCTGTGGACGTTTATCGTCTATAGCGCGGCTCTTTAGTGGTTAAAGGACAGAGGTTTAATCCATCGAGAAACTTTATAAGGGCCGATGAGGTAGTGGGAAATTGCAATAACTTACTGCAAGCTCCATGTAAAATAATGAAATATACTAAAGCACAGCTGTTTGCATTAGCAGCTTCTCAGCTCTCACCACTAATCCAATTTGCTAATTAAAATATGTAAGCAATAGGGTGTTGTAAAAGCTGACTATATATTAGGTATGTTGCTGTGAAAGAAAAAAAGGCAACACAACAAGAAACTTCCAGCACCACTCACACTGTACTCGGGTTAATACATTGCACTGCAGAGGGGGATGTAAGAGTTTTTAAGTGGGAAGTGGTTCCGACAAATTGAGCACCTTGGGTTCCATAGCTCTCAATGTTCTCTGCAACATGGATAAAGGAAGGTTCATTTATTACTTCCTGCTTTTATGTTCATTAAAGAAGTAATATATAACTAATAATCAATCATGTACTTATCATATCTGCAAACGTAACAGTACTTTGTACAGGACTTCCCAGATGTTATACTTCTCTCCTTTTTTTTAATGTGTTCCTACAATTCCCTAAAGTCTGTATAGAGGTTCCATCATAAGCAAGAAAGCTTCAAATACACATGGAAAAGAATGCTGGAGCACCTTTTCATATGGGTCATCCACTGCACTGAATCAGATTGTGTGATCATAGTGAGGGTGCACCCTCCCACTTGGTAGGCCTGCAGGACCTACATATTAAAGTCCTTGCATTAGCTATAGCTGGCACAGAGAGGATTTTCATTTCAACAAAACTGGAGTTTCACTTTAAGGACTTGATGAAGACCAAATTTTAAGTACAAAGGCTGATTTTGATATATTAAATTAGCAATTTTAAGGCTCTGCTTACTTGAGCTGCAATCAAGTTCATAGGAAGTGTAAACTTTATTCCTGTATTAAATCAGCCTAAGGGTATATTCAAATTTTCATAGGATATTGCTTGTAGGCAATCAAAAGAATAGAATCTAATCACCACAGTCGAGAAATGAACCACAGGAAGGTGAATGCAGCAAACTTCATCTAAATATATATTGTGCATCCTGAAATCACATTAGCTAAGAATTTTGTTTGCCACAATGCACTGAATGGTTTGTTTTTTAATATTAGACTTATCTTGTCATCTAAAGCAGTGGTCATCAACCCTGTCCTGCAGGGCCCACTAACAGGCCAGGTTTGCAAGATAACTGAAATACATCACAGCTGATATCATTTGCTCCTCAGTGATTGCAGTATTCCCAGACTGCATCTCCCCAAGGTAATACATAAAACCTGGCCTGTTAGTGGGCCCTGCAGGACAGGGTTGATGACCACTGATCTAAAGCAATCAGACAAGCAGCAGTGGCCCATCCATTAGAGGTGCACAGGCCCCCCCCCCGTCCATGCGTCCGATCCCCTGATCTACCTGCAGGGCTACCGACGCATGGATTCCAATGGCGGGGTGTGTGTTTTTTGAAGCACATGATTAGAACCAGAGGCTCTAATAGGCTTCAAAAAAAGGGTGGGCTCGGGCGCAGATCCGACGTAATAGATCCCACCCAATTGATCCCACCCGGGGGGTGGTTGTTTGCCCCCCTCAAAAACAAAAATACCAGCTGCCACTGCAGACAAGATGGACACATTACATTTCTAGTTAAAAAGAATCTAAAGTTTGCATCGTTGATAGAACGATGAATAAACACATGCGCAAGGATGTTTATTCATCACGGCACCAAGAAATGCAAGGATTGTTTATGCAAGCTAAAGTTTGCTAGCAGAACAATAAGAAGCTTTTATTGCAGAAAACATACAGAGTCTCCTCTTCAGTTAATGTTCGATATCAAGTCTTTGTCTTGTTTATTTTTTTCTCATGAATGACTTGGAGAATAAGCAAGCAAATAAAAGAATATCTTTAATGACTTGAAACGTATCGATAAAATGCTAACAAAGGTTCTAGTATTCTACTACATAACTAGAAGCATTTTTACTTCTGTCTGTGTTGCTATTGAAGAGATTTCTCCTCACTTCCTATCCTGGGGACAATGTTTTTAACAGACAGGAAGTGAAGGAACCTCTACAAAGCCAATAAACCTGACAGAGTTCTTATTTCCCCCACCCCCTATGCCATTCAAAACAAAACAAAAAAAGTTTGGCTAAACTGTAGATAAACTATAGTGTGCCTATGTGTGTGAGTCTGTGTTAACCCCTTGACGTCGACCTCATACAAATATGCGACCCCACTTTTTCAGTGGGGCCACATATTTGTGTATCTCCCAGCACAGAGACCGTGGTCTTATCAAGAGCTCTGGATCCCATACTAACAAATGGGAACTGGAACACCCGGTTCCAGGTCACCTGATCGCTGTGCCTCTATTTGGCTACCACAGTGATTAGTCACTGTGAAGCCCACCCCCATCTTTTCTCTCTCTGTGAATGGGTGCGAGAGATACATTGTATCTCTCTCTTTTCATGCAGAGAGAGAAAAAAAATGTGAGTAGCAAAATATATAAATAAAAAATACCTAGATCCAGTAGTGTATTTAGGTTTTGTGCTGCCCTAGGCCTGACTAAACTCGTACACCCCCTAATTTAAATATGATCCACCCCTTCCTGTCAAGGCCACACCCCATTCTGTTAAAGACCCGCCCTGACATTTTCGAGCAGGGAAACTAGTTCTGAGAGCCTGAGGCAATGGATTCCCTTAATTTGCATAGATTTCCTCTCACTTCCTGTTTGGCTATGGAGCAGGAAGTGAAGGGAAATCTCTGCAATGGGACAGGGATGGTGAAAAATAAACTGACAGGGGCTATAACCCTACCTTACTCGATCCGAAAGGAATAAAAAAAGTGTTGCTTATAGTTCTACTTTAAGCACACATTTCTAATAATTTTATGGCGAGGACTAAGAAGATATAACCATGGAAATGGTGCAGCAGAAAACATATAGCACAGTGAGGAAGGTTTGTGATCCAGGATGATAGGACAGTCAAAATTAGAAGCAGCGCCCCCCCTCCCCCCCACAGTTGTGGAATGCCGGCCGCCCGCATACCGGAAGCAGTGCGGCCGCTTTATGGGGGCGCTAGACTTCTTTGCCTCTCAGCCCAGTCCGCCCCATCAGACTGGCGCTAAACTAACAGTGTAGCACAAGCCAGCGGGGACTCTTTCCGTGCTTCCCCCCTGCAAAGTGCTGCCCTAGGCCTGGGCCTTGTTGGCCTAGACCAGGATACAGCGTTGCCAAGATCAAGGTTTGGTCTAGGCCAGTGCCAGGGTTAGTGTTTTAGTCAGGGTTAAAGGTCAATACATTTTTTTTACCATGATTAATATTTTTTTATTAGTATCAGTGTCAGTGTACTTTAGATAATATTAACAAAAAGCGCAAAATGCGCACTCGTGTTTCTGGGCTGTACTACGGGTACAAACAACTAACATACACATATGTGGTATCACTGTGATTGCCAGGAGCAGGAGAATTTATTTTGAATTGTTTTTTGGTATAAGATTATGGTAGTAGCAAGAAATATTTTTTTAATATTTTGGGCCAGTTCTCCTGATTTTTTTTTATTATCAAAAGAGAAGTCCCTTATCATTTAACACCAAATGAAAGTGCAATTTGTCCTGAAAAAAAACTAAGTATAATCCACCTGGATGCACAAAGTAGTTGTGGTGATATGTATGATTTTACAGACACATGTCAAAGTTGTAAAATTGTGCTTAGGCATTAAGATTTGTTTTACCCTTAGACGCAAAGGGGTTAATATATATTTATTTGTGTGTGTGTGTGTGTGTGTGTGTGTGTGTGTGTATATGTGTATGTATATATATATATATATATATATATATATATATATATATTAGGGCTGTTACTGATCAAAATGTTTATGTTCGATTAATTGTTTTGTTTTTTTAATCGATTAATCGACTACTTTCGATTAATTATAACGCACATACAGATCCAACTACTTTTAGCTGATCTTCTTGCAGGCTGATTCCCAGTGCAGCTACCTGGAACAACTGGAAAAATGGATAGCAGGATACAAAAAACACACAAAGGCAGCGCTCGATGGGAATAGCATTAAAACTTTTATAGTCTTCAAGTAGGTAACCAAAGAAATATTGCACTGGAGATAAAATCGATGTAGCTACATAAACTGTAAAAATGGTGCGAGTAATACCAAACGGTAGCAAAAGCAGTCATAAAAACATGTAGCCAAGTATGATACTGGTATAAAAAGGTGTACAACGATACCACTGCTGAATCCAGATGAGGAGAGGTTAACATCAGTCCGTCGGCAGGTAGATGTCCCATGAAGGGAACTATCACAACTCCCAGTGGATGGTTGTAGAATCCCAGGTTGATAGAGGGAAGTGATAGAGGAAAGTGTAACAGCCCTTGCGTGTGGCAGATATTAAGGTCCCGCCGGCATGCAGATATGAAGGCACAGCAAAGGAGCCCTTCAGATGGACGCGGCAAGCCCCGCTGGTGTCCGTGACATTACTGGTTTTCCGACGGAACTCCCTGAAGGCCCAAAAGCCGGCGGAGAGGTGAGTACCAATCAAAAGAATTTTAATCGATCAAAAAGATTTTGATCGATCAAAAAAATTAAAGATTAATCGATGAATTTAAAAGTTAATTTGCACAGCCCTAATATATATATATATATATATATATTACACACACACACACACACACACACACACACACACACACAGTATATAATATATACAATGTATACCTATCTGTCTGCCATGGCAAAAGGACCAATGTTCACTATTTCATTGCATGCAGATAGGTAATACATTAAACCCCACAGAAGCATAAGAATATACAGCGTATACCACTGTATTCAATGCATTTCTGTTGGGCAGCAATCTAACAAAAAGTTGGCAGTTCATCTAATTGTTACAATAAGGGACAACTCTATTTAGCAGTTTAGATGGTAGTAGCAGGGTCAGGCAGAGTGTTAAACTATTTAGGCTACATTCACAAGGCAGTTCCCCTGCTGCCAGGGGCAGCTGCTGGCAAGAATCAGTGGCTGTCAGATGTGTACTGTGTAGAAATCAATGGCAGGCACTGCAGCTGTTCACATGTAACCAACCATCCAAGCAGTTGCATGCAAATACTGACATTGGATGAAGATAGTGAGCGTTCAGGGTAGGTGCTTCTGTGAAGTTTTGGCAACAGCTAATTTGCCAGTTCGTATACGGCCATTGCACAGAGTGTTGCTATACCCAAAGGCGTTGTTTAGCCGTCGCTGAATGCAGCAAATTGTCCATGGGTGAACTGCTGTGGCAATGTAGCCCTAAGGTTATAGCAAAGTACCGGTCCACCTAAAGGCAGAGTTGGAATCATTTTTTTTTAAATCCTGCACTAGCTTGTTTGATGTTTCCTGTACTCAAAATCTGACCACATCTGAAATTATAAAGTTGAAGCCATTTACAAGAAAACATTTTTTAAGTCCGTCAGCTGTCAGAAGTCTAACACAACATGAGGTATCACATTTCAATGAGGAGGATCAAAGAAAAGTACAGACAGTCACACATTTTGAGAATACAAAGTATCACACAAAACATGTCAATGGATATAACCACACATTTTTGTTGGGGACAGATCAAAAAGAATGTTAAAGAGGGCACCTACCACTACATTTATTAATCACTAATCATTAAACAGTCTGAAAGATCCACTTTTAATGTGTTGTGTTTTTAACTCCGACATCAAAACC
This sequence comes from Rana temporaria, assembly GCF_905171775.1. Taxonomy (NCBI): domain Eukaryota; kingdom Metazoa; phylum Chordata; class Amphibia; order Anura; family Ranidae; genus Rana; species Rana temporaria. Next base: position 101,577,313 of record NC_053496.1, on the reverse strand, counting down.
TTGCCTTGCATAACAGACTTTCCAATTTGTTCCAGCTTCTCAGGTACAAACTTTATACGACATAGCAACTTCTTTAATCAGTGTGCGGACGATACCAGTGTCTTTCCTTTGTGATGGTTACTGTTTATGAAAAAGTAAGAACATACAATTCTTTAAAAAGAATAAAAGGAAAGCAACTTTAAAAGATAATAAGCTTGACCCGAACCGAACCGATTGCAGCTCCTTTTTTTCTTCTTCTTTTTTTCTTGTACTTTTATATATTTTGGGTTCTTTTCCCTTCCTTCAGCTAGTCCAGTTTTTTTTAACCCCCTTTCTGACTCCTATATGAGAAGTAGGATGGATAGTTGGCCCATTAGTTGACTATGGCCTTGGTAAATCTGGTGACTTATAATGTTTGAGATCTAAATACCCCTAATAAGAGATATAAGATAAATAGGGAATTGCATCAATATAAGGCAAATATTGTTTTTCTGCAGGAGACACATTTCACATGCCTCAAAATGTAGAATATCCTCCCGATACTATCCTGTCTGGTTCTATGGTGACTCAACCTCGAAGCGCTCTAGGGGGGTCGCTATCAGATTCCACAGAACTACTGGGTTTACAGTAGGACAGCTAGCAGACCCCAAAGGATGATTTTTTTTTTAAAGTGGTTGTAAACCCTTTACAACCACTTTAACCTACATGTAAGCCTAGATTAAGGCTTACCTGTAGGTGCTTTAAATATCTCCCAGACCTGCACGGCCTAGGAGATATTTGCAAAACGGAATCAGCGTACACCGATTTCTTATGCACATGCACCAGAGTTAGAAAGGGCACGCTGTGCCGTTTCTAGCTCGGGTCATGCTGTTAAAGGCGGATCCCACCAGTCAAAGAGCCGGAGTTCGCGGCCCTGGAAGGAAGAGGGGTGAACAATGGACGCTCGCTACTAGCGAGGAAGACGTGGACATCGCGGGTTTCTCCTGCAGGTAAGTGTCACATAATGGGCTACTATGCAATGCATAGTAGCCCATTATGCTTTACCTTTGCAGGGAAACAAAGAGGAAGTAACACCCATCAAGGTTTAGTTCCTCTTTAAAGGAAGTCTATATAACATGAAATGCACATTTGCTAATATGTGCCTAGATTCACGGGTAAACTCCTCTGGGGACTCCCCCGTTTATCAAGGCAAAGTCAGAATGAGATTAAGAACTTACTTTTAGAGTATCAGCTGGTGGATATTTGGAGAATTAGATATCCAGCACTTAGAGACTACACATACTATTTAGCAGTATATGGGTCCTACTCTAGGATTGACAATATACTATTAAAACATCAACTACTAGATCTCCTGAGAGAAGCAAATATTTGATTACTTTATCTGAACACGCACCTGTGGTAGCTCAGATAGAAGTTCCTCTAGTGACAACAAGGAATTATACCTGGAAATTGAATGAAATGCTTATCCAGGAACCCGGGGTTATTAAACAAATAGAATGTGAGCTAGAGGAATTTTTCACTATGGCTAGAGGTCACTATCAGTAGTGGGCACTAGAGGTCTCTGTGCCCACCCTGTGGTAAACCCATAAGGCTTATATTAAGGCCGTACTAATGAAAAAAGGAGCGCAAAAGAAGAAAGAAAGAAGGGAGAGATTAAATACCCTCTTAAAAGTAATCCATGAAATAGAACAGCAGTCCCGAACTACAGGTATTCCAGAGGGGCAGGAGTTAATTAGGAAAAGGGAAGAGCTGGCTGCTTATATGGAACAAGAAACAAAGGCCGGGATTCAGAAAGAACTTACGCCAACGTATCTACTGATACGCCGCGTAAGTCCACGGATGCGCCATTGTATCTTTGCGCCGTACCCACAAAACTAGATACGCCAGAAAATAGGCTTCTTCCGGCCGACGTAACTTTCCTATGCCGGTGTATGGTGGGCGCATATTTACACTGGACGCAGCTGGCGCTCCCATTGATTTCCTATTCAAATATGCAAATGAGGGAGATACAGCGATTCACAAACGTATGTGTGCCCGGTGCAGGCTACATGCGGTGCGCGTAAGTTGTACGTCCGGCCTAAAGTTACCCCTCATAAAGCAGGTGTAACTCTGCACCAGACTTGCACAGGTCAGCTGGAGAGCAGCTACAGCAGCACCGTTACGGACGAGCTGAGCAACCACACTTGCAGGACAACACATCTGTATGCCAACATGCCAGGGGCAGCGGTGGTCATAGCACTACTGTGTCTACAGGCACGGAGGAGGGCACGGGAGAGGATCTACCAAACGCGCATTAACGTCTTTGGCATGGGGGATTCGGAGGTGTATCGCATCTTCAGATTCAGTCCTGCTGCCATCCTGGAAATAGCCACAGCCCTGCATGATGACATCACTAGCCAGACACAACGCGTACATGCAGTGCAGCCACTGGTCAAGGTACTGGCAATACTGCATTTCCTCGCCAGTGGATCTTTTCAGCGTACAAGTGGAGTCGTGGCTGGGATGTCACAATCCACTATGAGCAGATGTGTGCACCAGGTTGTCCCCGCAATCCTCACACGCATGTCCCACCACATCATCAGACCCACCCATGGCAGTGGTGGAGCGCACATTTGGCATCCTGAAGTCCCGTTTTCGATGCCTGGATAAGTCCGGGGGGACCCTGTTGTATTCCCCAAATTTTGTGTGCCAGATCATCGGTGCATGTTGCGTGCTGCACAACTACGCCATGAGAAAGGGCCTGGAGATTGACATGTGTGATGACCTGACCCCCAAACCCCAAAGTCCCCCCCTGCCCGAGGCTACCCCGTCTGCTGAGGTAAGAGCAGTCAGGTGATGCCTCGTGGTAGGCATCTTTGCACGTTAAACACACACGTTCATCATGGCACAAGGAGAATGCGCGCATGCACACCACTGTGGTCCCTAGCTCACACACCACATCCACCTCACATTGGATTAGCCCAAGTCCACCATGCAGGACTTGGGAGCAGCAACGCCGCGCCAAGGCCCCAATGGTGTCGCTGTCCATTCATACCACATTCACACGGTCGTGGGGATAACGTCTCCCCGACGACCCAGGGTGACACCCCTTTGCTGGCAGGAGTGTCACCACATTCACACACCAGTCACACTGTAGCCTGCACTACTGACCGTGTGCATACACTACTAAAATAAATAAACATAAAGAAGCTCATATCCTGAGCATAATAAAAAACATAAGCTCAGATCCAATGGTCACAAAAAGGTGTCAAAAGTGTCAGATATGTCCGCCGCAATGTCACAGTACCACTACAAATCGCAGATCACCTCCATTACTAGTAAAAAATTATAAAAATGCCATAAATATATCCCCTATTTTGTAGACGCTATAACTTTTGTGCAAATCAATCAATATACGCTTAATGCGGTTTTTTTTTACCAGAGATATGTAGAAGAATACATATTGGCCTAAACTGATGGAGAAATTTAGTGTTTTTATAAACATTTTTGGGGATATTTATTACAGTAAAAAGTAAAAAAATATTTATTTTCTCAAAATTGTCGCTCTTTTTTTGTTTATAGAGCAAAAAATAAAAACTGCAGAGGAGATCAAATACCACCGAAAGAAAGCTCTATTTGTGGGGGAAAAGGATGTCAATTTTGTTTGGGTACAGCATTGCACAACTGCGCAATTGTCAGTTAAAGCGACGCAGTGCCGTATAGCAAAAAATGGCCCGGTCATTAAGCAGGAAAACCTTCTGGGGCTGAAGTGGTTAAAGATGTTTGCACAGACCAATCACTGCTTTCACACATACAGCGTGCACAAACATGCACATTTCTTTGCATATCCATTGAAGCACATCAATGCAGAAATTCAGGAATTTGCTAATTACTATGTAATCAAAGCTAAATACTTTGGTGCTGCAAGTATTGGCTTTTCAGAAATATTGGTCTTCTGATACTGAAAGACTTTAACCACTTCCCACCCGGCCACTGCACATAAACAACCAGGTGGGCGCTTTCTCCTTCTGAGTAGACAGTCCTGAACGTCCCTCAGAAGGAGTGGGAATCGCGCGAGAGCCCACACAGCCGCACGACCCTGACCCTCTTGTGTCATCCGTACACGGCGGATCTCGGATTGGTGGGAGGGCACTGTGATTGGCCCTTCTGATCACACGATGGCTGTGTCCAATCACAGCCATCATGTGATGTAAATAGAGAGCCAGTTGCTAGGCAATCAGCTCTCCTTCTCCTCACACAGAGCTTATCAGTGAGGAGATGGAGAGCAGATCTCTGCACCTGGCCAGTGATCAGTGAGTATGAGCTGTTTTTTACAGCTTTTTATGCACTTCTCACTGAAGTAGTGTTTCCCAGAAACCGTGTCCCCACACAGTAAAAACACCTGTCCCACATATGTCCCAGTAAAGTCATCTGTCCCAGTGATCATCTGCACACATCTGTCCGTGATCACGCAAACCTATTATCATACACTTATCAGGATTGTTTACCAAAGACATGTAGCAGAATATGTTCTGGCCTAAATTTATGACAAAATTAGATTTTATTGGATTTCTTTTAAAACAGAAAGTAGAATTATTATTTTTTTTTTTTAAATCTTTGCTCTTTTTTTGCTTATCACAAAAAAAGTAAAACCAAGTGGTAAAGAAATCGCACCAAATAAATGCACTATTTGTGTGAACAAAATTATAAAAATTTTATTTGGGTACAGTGTAGCATGACTGCATGACCGCGCAATTGTCATTCAAGAGATGAAAGTTGAAAATTGGTCTGGAAAGAAGGGGGTTTGGGAAGGAAGTGCCCAGTATTGAAGCGGTTAAAGATGCAAACAAGCCAAATGGAGAGCTTTGAGATGTGTACAGGGTGAAGACCCTCTAAGTTCTAGTAAGTTGTACTTTTCAACCACATACTCCATCTTTTCTGTATTCTGGCGATCATGTAACACGCCTGCTTGTGAATAGTAAAGTAAACTAAAAGCCATTCCTAAGCTAATCGCAGTCAATTATACCCCCCAATCCCCACACCAGCCTTTAGCACCTGCCCCTTTCCTGGCTTAACCACTTCAGATCCGTAGGACGTCCTGGACTTTGAGTGGTGATATCTGAATGATGCCTGCAGCTGCAGGCATCATTCAGATATCTCTGTCTTCAGCCGGCGATTCTGTGCACCAGAAGAATGATCAAAGCGGCGGTTCCGCCGCTCGATCGTTCTTCTAGGCAGCGGGAGGGGACGTCCCCCCCCCTCCCGCCTCCATCCGGTGCTTCTCCGGGCTCTCCCGTGCCATCGGGGGCCCGGAGAGCGAATCGGCCGGCGCGCGTTGCTGAACCATAGAGATGACTGGTGACCAGACGGTCACAGTCATCTCTATGACCGTCGGAGGGCCGGGCGCGACGTTATGACGTCACGCCCGGTACCCGGAAGTAAACAAAGCCGCATTCGCGGCTGTCGGCATGTAATCGGTGAAATGTTTTTCACCGATTTCATGCTTGTAAGCCTGTAGGAGAGATGTGGGGTCTTATTGACCCCACATCTCTCCATAAAGAGGACCTGTCACAGTGATTCCTATTACAAGGGATGTGTACATTCCTTGTAATAGGAATAAAAGTGATCAAAAAAAAAAAATGTCAAAAAAAGTGTAAAAATAAAAAAATGAAGTAAAAAAATAAAATAAAATAATAAAAAAAAAAATGTAAAACGCCCCTGTCCCGGTCGCTCGCGTGCAGAAGCAAACGCGCATGCAAGTCCCGCCCACATATGTAAACACCGTTCAAACCCCACATGTGAGGTATCATCGCGTGCGTTAGAGCGTGTGCAACAATTCTATCACTAGAGCTACTCTGTAACTCAAAAATAGTAACCTGTAAAAAAATTTAAAGCGTCGCCTATGGAGATTTTTAAGTAACGAAGTTTGGCGCCATTCCATGAGTGTGCGAAATTTTAAAGCGTGACATGTTGGGTATCTATTTACTCGGCGTAACATCGTCTTTCACATTATACAAAAAAATTGGGCTAACTTTACTGTTTTGTTATTTTTTAATTCATGAAACTGTTTTTTCCCTAAAAAAAGGCGTTTGAAAAATTATTGCGCAAATACCGTGCGAGAAAAAAAGTTGCAATGACCGCCATTTTATTCCCTAGGGTGTCTGCTAAAAAAAATATATAATGTTTGGGGGTTCTGATTAATTTTCTAGCAAAAAAATTGTGATTTTTACATAAAGGAGAACAGTGCCAAAATAGGCCCGGTAATGAAGTGGTTATTAAACAGTGATTATGTATCTCACACTGCAGCTACCAGGTGGCAAACTGCAAACTAGGACTCCTAGAGTCCTGTCACCCTGGAGGATGGTTAACTACTGTGCTGTGACTAGTGAGTGTGGTCAAATGACCAGGCAGAAACCATCTGAATAAGTTGGTTGTACACAGACTGAGAAATAGTATGCAAGGGGTGCTTTCTTCTGGGTTCTGTAAGCTATAAAGAACAATAAATAAAAAACAGAAAATAAACCATTATAGTTTCTTTTGAAAAGGTTCAATTGGTTAACATATACTGATCAAGTGCTAAGATATATTTTAAAGTAGAACTTCAGCCAAAAATAACAAGGTACAAATGAACAGCCCAATAAAAGACAAAATAACAAAACCAATACTTACCTTCAGCACAGAGCGGTCCTCCCTCAGTACTTTTTATTCTGCCAGTAGATGTCCTCAGTCTGATAGCCAGTATCATTCAACTCACTTCCTCTGAGATCAGGTCAGTCTAGACCCCCCAGCCTGTGACTGGATAGTAAAAGGAGAAACAACACGGTGGCAAGCTCATTTCTCTTCTATATCTAAATATCAGCACACTTCTTCTCAACATCTTGCTTCTTCTTCTCATACCAAACTGTACTATACACAAACGGTTACCAAATCAAATTTAGGAATTTACACCGTTGCATCTAAAAATACGTTTAGTTATGTATAGAGGCGTGAAAATAAAGGCCTGCAGAACACCCACTCAGCGCCAAATCAAACCCACAGATCCCTAAGCAGCACCAACAGAGACAAGAATAGTAAAATATTTTTCAATATAAAACTATTGAGCAGCCATTTAAAAATTAGAAGGAAAATAAAAACACAGTATAAGAATAAAACAGTGCAGTCTATGTAGTATTAAAATACACAAAACAGCGCTAACAAAATCAATAATGATACTCGTGGTAAAAACCACTGAATAAAGAAAATCTTAGATGTAGTCAAGGTGATGTAAACAATCCAAAGTGCTGAATGGTGTCTCAGTAGTATTAATTCTAGCGTGCACCTTCCACCAGGGAAAACAATGATCTCAATCCACCGGGTGATGCACTCTCCCCAAGGGGGTTAAACTCACCAGAAGACTGAAAAACAGAGCCTTAAGTAAGTGAATACATCAGCCACTTTGTCACGGACCATCACCAGCAGGCGGGGACAGCAGGCACAGGAGCTCCACACAAGATCATTAAAACAAGGAACAGCAATATAGTGTAATCCTGTTTTTTCAATCCAAAGTAGCCCATACACTGGAAGCCCCCTTAAACCTATCTACGTACATCAAATCACAATAACATGAGCATAAAAATGACCCCAGAGGGCGCTATCACCAGATCCAGCCATCCATGGAGAGCAGGGCAATCCTTGCAGACACCGTAGCAGCTTCCTAATTTGGAGAGTGGAGTGGGTGAAGCGCACACGTCACTTCCGGGTTAGTGGGATGTCGTCGGTCACGCTCTTAACATTTAGTTATGTTTTAATGATTACAGAGCTGTATCAATTTGTGTCTTTTATATGTCTGCCTATAATTCGGCTTTATTATCGGCTCCTCAATTCTAGGAACACACTCCTGGCTGCTTATCAGCGTTCGTATTATACAATGCAACAACAGCGTAATACTATTTGTACATAGCTCAAACCTGTTGGCTATTTTGACATTTACAGTACAATGTGGTCCAACACAATGGAGTTTAAGGATTGCGTTTACCACTGTCATTTCCAAAGCCAACAGTTCCTGTCTCCAGTGTTTCTATTTTTGTTGTTGGGTGTGGATTCCACACACTGCAGTGAGTTATGTCTTTGTAATGCAAGAGCTGAATTGCCATAAATGTCTAGCTAGCAGAAATAATGTAGTTTTTACAATCTATTGCTGAGTTCCCATCCTCTCATCCACCTCTTGTTAAAATGCAGCAATCACATCACTCGCTTTAAAGATACTGTGTCCTTCAGCTAGCAAGCTTAAGAACTGATCATTATTCTATCCAATCGTGTATTTCTTTCCATACAGAAATGAATGCTTGCAATCATACTATGGGAATTGTGAACAACAGGTTATAATTCAGCAGTTTATATGTGGCTAGAAAGGAGAAGGTTAATTCATTGCTTTTAATGTATGTTGAAAAGACAAACGTCAGGACTTGGAATTAAATAGTGTTCCAACCGCAAAAGCCACATGTTACAGTTCAACAATTTTTTTATTTTATTTTTTAATATGAAGAACAGACTATTTCAACATAGAGAGCTCTTTGGACATACATATATACACATCACCTTGACATTCTTTTGCTTTAAGTCATGCATGAATAATATCATATAGATCTAGCCCTATATCCAAATGGTAGAGCCAGATTACAACAGAGGTCTTTAAATTACTATCAATACAATCTCTGTATCTGTGTTACTGTAGATTTTTGTTTAAATGGTTCTAGGGTTAAAATATTTTTTACTTTAATGCATTCCCTGCTTTAAGGTAAAAACATCCCATAACCTGTTCTGCAACACCCCCCTGTCTTTAGAATAACTTTTAGTTTGACCCCACTTACTGTTCCAGCCTTTATTTCTTTAGTCAGCACTGTATTATTATGGTTTTTTTTCTGCACTACTGTATATTTTTGCATACGAAGGTGTGTATTGGTGTGTGTAACATTTTCAAATATTTGCAAAGTTATGAAACAGTGATTTCATATGTCAGGATAGCTCTCTGATATGGCAGTAAGGCTATTTTGGTTATTAATGGTCCATCTGCTTCCCTACTGAATGAAACCTTAATGCCAGTGGAGCAGAATGCTTATGGCAGGGGTCATAAATAAAAGATTTTTATCTCCTGGATAAGATTTCATGCATAGCACCCTGCATTGCTTTACGAGGGTTATATCTGCTGAGGGTGATTGTGCATTACAGGCCCTGCTGAAAATATTTGAATCAAAGCACTTTCATGTTGCTGTGTCCCGCTGGTTCTGACAATCATCTTTATACTGTTCATCACAGAAGGATCAAAGGACAGAATGTAACCTAATGGTGACTTGGATCAAGGAACTTGCCCACAATATGGCGGTGTCATCAGTAGGGATGAGCCGAACATACCCACGTTCGGTTCGCACTAGAACGTTCGAACAGACCGACCGTTCGCGCAAACATTTAGAACCCCATTGAAGTCTATGGGACTCGAACGTTCGAATTCAAAAGTGCTCATTTTAAAGCACAATATTCAAGTTATTGTTGGAAAACGTCTTTAAGAACCCGGGTCTTGCCCCAGGGAACATGTATCAATGGTAAAAAAGTTTTAAAAACTATTTTTTTCTGGGGCAGCGATTTTAATGATGCTTAAAGTGAAAAAAAAATTATTTTAAATATCTTACCTGCTGGGTGTCTATAGTAGTGGCACGTGTTTAGAAATGTCCCTGCACAACATGAGATTACTCAGAAAAAAAGTAATTTAATACTGCTTGCGGCTTTAATGTAATGTTTGGTCTCTGCAATATGGATAAAAATCATGGAAAAAAATAGCATGACTTTCCCTGCCACCACTCCCCCCAGGTCATTACAAGACCCAGTGCCGATCCTGACCTCCCTGGGGCCCTAAGCAAAATGACATGGCACATAAAAAATTAGAAGCAGGGGCGCTGACGACAGTGACATGTCACATTAAAGAAAGTTGAAAAGCGAGGGGAGGGGGTGTTCTGCTGTCGGAAATGACTCAGCCAGTGAGTTTAGAAGCGGGGTGAGGGGGCGAAAATGACTTCTCACCAGGCGGGGCCTCTAGTAATTTGGGGGGCCCTTTGCAGCTTTGCGGGGCCCTAAGCGGCTTGCATAGTGAGCCTATAGGGAGGATTGGCCCTGACAAGACCCTTTGGCTCTATATACTTTGAACAGCAGTATACAGGCGGTGCAAACAAGATAAGGACTGTAGGTTTGTTAAGAAGAATCTGAACCATGTCAGACTTTGCTGCTGCATATTGCACAATTTCCTAAAGAGACCTTCAACAAACTACATGACACTTGTGCCTGATGAGGCCACTGATGTTCCAGTGGTGGTGGGCCGTGAGACTGTCCATGCAGGCTTGGCCCCCCAAAGCGCACGAGCTGTGTGGCAACAATATGTTGATTATTTTAGGGGTGGGGGGGGGGGGGCCATTACAATGCCAGATCTTGGCTCAATAAATTTATTTTTTTGGGAAAGAAAAATTCTCGAAAAAAGGGGGGTTGCCATCCGGGGCCCCCTTTGAACAAATTCTGTGAAGAACTCCTGTTCTCTGAAGGCCTCCATTATTTCTGCAAGTCAAAATTTAGCAAAAAAAACTGTCAGTCAAGCCTTAGCTTTCTTCCCATATCTAACCCACAAACTCATCCACTGATCATAAAGTCCAAAAATCAAGTTTCGTATCGTCGTATTGCACGATCGTTTTTCCGACGTTTTCTACCGACTGTGAACGACGTTGTCATTCACGCAATATCCCTTTATACACTGCGCATGTGAGAAGCTCCGCACGTTTCCCCGCCCATGACGATCGTTCTAGTGATTGCCACGCCCATTTTTAGTTGGTCAATGCTAGACGGTGAAGAGTCTGAAGATATGATGGAGGAGAGACAGCAAGCTGCAACCAGGCAGGAGAGAGGCCAGGCACACACCAGGAGGAGCAGGAGGTGCAAAGCCACCAATGTGAGCTTCGACGAGATGGTTGAGATGGTGGCTATTCTTAAAAAGGAGGACTACTCAAGGCCCAGATCATGGAGAAGGTACGGAGGACTATCCATGCAAAATTCGGGGTGCAGAGGTCCAGGGAGCAGTTGCGCAAGAGATGGTCTGATTTTAAAATCCGAGAGCCGGAGCAGCTGGAGAGAATTCGAAGAGTCCTCAGAAGACGGAAGTAATTTTCTTGTGTACTCTGAATATTTGTTTTTATTATTTTGCGGCATGTGCTTTTTCTTTCAGGTTGTGTGTATATATACAGTTCAAGAATAGATTTCTCAAGGTTCATGTTTGTGGGCATAATAATCGGTTGTTCATTCTATATATGATCATTTTATGTGAGAACAATTTTTTATTTAATGTAGATGTGTTAACTAGATTTAAATAATCCAACTTAAGTCAATTTACAGTAAAAGGAGAGTATGCTCAGCACAGCAGTTGATTACACATATGGACTCAGTAGCACAATGGTTGGCATGGCCGATCCGCCCTATAGGCTCACTATGCAAGCCGCTTAGGGCCCCGCAAAGCTGCGAAGGGCCCCCCAAATAACTAGAGGCCCCGCCTAGTAAGAAGTCATTTTCGCCCCCTCACCCTGCTTCTCAACTCGCTGGCTGCATGGGAGAAGAGGCAAGAAGTCGGCACCCCTTGCTTCTTAATTTAATGTAAGATGTCATTTCCAACAGCAGAACACCCCCTCCCCCCACTTCTCAACTTTCTTTAATGTGACATGTCGCTGTCATCAGTGCCCCCCGCTTCTCATTTTGAATGTGCCATGTCATTTTGCTTCGGGCCCCAGGGAGGTCAGGATCGGCACTGAGTGTTGGTCACAAGAACAACCTAGTTAGGGTGTCACACAGAGGTGATCCAGTGTATACTTGTTGTTTTTCCATGTAGGAAACTTGGCCAAAGATGGAGAAATGCAGCAGCTTTGGTAATGGATAAAATCCTGTGTTAAGCTTAGAAGGATTGTAAAAACAGACAATTGTACCACACTTTTTAAAAAGAATGATTGACATTCCTCTTTCAGGCCTCTAATCTTTTTGATTCATCTATCCCTTTTTTTTACAATCTCATAGGCCGCAATCAAGCTGCAGCAGTGGAGCCGACCAACCCCACACAGAGCCAAGCCCCACCCTCGCCGGATGTACAGGAAGTGCAAAATGCCACCACATCAGGTCAGTGTCATACAGCACAGCTTCAGGTAATACATGTAGGCCTGCATAATTTTAATACATGTTTTTTTCCAAATTTCAGGAGTTCGAGCTGTTGGGGGCGGCTTAGACACCTACAGTGCCCAGGTGCTCATTGGGGAGATAATGTCCTGCAGGGCAGAAATAGAGGACACAAACCTCGCCCTCGAGAAGATCATAAAGAACAACCGAAAGGTGGACCAAAACCTGAAGAATCTGATGTGCTGGGGAGGGTTTAAAAAAATTAAACAATTTCTTTTAAGATATTTTTTTGAAAAAATGAAAATGACACATTTTAAGTGTGATACAATAAATATTTTTGGATACTCAACAATGTGTGGCTTCTTATTATATCAATGCTGCCTAAAAGAACAAATCTAGATTTGTGGTGTTAACATTGACAATGATGAGTATTTAGTACAGGAAAATAAACATGACACTATGATAACGTAGGAGAAAGCTAGAATGAACTCAAATTAGAAAAGAATCAAACAAAGAAAAGTACTAGAACAGGGGCAGAAAAATTGGGCCTTAGGCACTGGTGGCGGTGTCACAACACTGCAACCCCTCACAGATACTGTAATTGGAGCGCAGCAAAGAGCCACATGCAAAGTATGACATTCGTACCAGATGTGGTCCATAGTCCCTCTGTCCACCTTACATCTCCAACAAATATCTGTTTGTCCACTGTTTATTTTATTTAACGCTACGGGGCTCCAATACCATCTCATTGCTATTTTATTAAAAAATTCTTGATATTTCAAATATTTTCTCCCATTCTGTCTCTGATATTGATCTCCCGATTTCTTTTATCCATTTTTTCATTCCTGTTAGCTCTCTAATGCGGTGTACACACGATCGGATATCTGATGGAATAAAATGCGATGGAATTTTTCGGCGAAAATACAATGAAGCTTTTTTTTAATCAGTCTTGCATATACAATATCAGACTAAATTCCGACCGTACAAAACGCGGTGATGTAAAACACTACGACGAGCCGAGAAAAATAAAGTTTCTTGATTCTGAGCATGTGTGGATTTTTCTGGATTTTTCCACACAGACGATCGGAATTTCCTATCGTTTTTTTTTTTGTCCATTGGAAAAACTTAAAACATGTTCTATTTTTTTACACCGATGGGAAAAAAGACCGATGGGGCGCACACACGATCGGTTTTTCCGATTTGAAAGAAGTTCATTAGACTTTTTTCATCGGAAAAAACGATCGTGTGTACACAGCTTAAGGGATTCTGAGGGGAGAAACAAACCATATAACTTTTTAGTTGGCTTTTGTTCATCTATTAACTTTTCTTCAAATTTTGTTTTTAATCTATTTATTAAAGGTAATTTTATATTTGTTGCAATTAGGGTTGTCCCGATACCACTTTTTTAAGACCGAGTACAAGTACCGATACTATTTTTCCAAGTACTCACCGATACCGATTACCGATACTTTTTTTTCAATGTCATGTGGCAGTTTGACAGATGGGGACTGATAGGTGGCACTGACAGGTGGCACTTATGGGCACTGACTGGTGACTGGCGCTGATGGAAAATTAATAGTGCCACCTATCAGTGCCCACACGTGCCACCTATCAGTGCCACCTGATTGGTGTCATTTGTGGGCACTGATTTCACCGACAGGTGGCTGGCACTGAAATGCTGCGAAAAATGACACTGAATTTATAAAAAAAATATATGCTGCAATGCCCATCTTGGTACACCCTGCACTCGGCTGCAGTAAGCAGCAGCAGACATTTTGTTACACCCAGCCTGAGCTATATGGGCTGGGTGTAACAAGATGTCTGCTGCTGCTTACTGCAGCCGAGTGCAGGGTGTACCAAGATGAGCGTAGGGACGTTCGGCCGCTGGCGGCGACTGAATGTGACTGCACCGGTCAAGACCCTGATGCAGCTTCCCCCTATACCCCTGCCAGCTTACCAAGTTTAACTGCAGGTGAAGACTCGCTCTTCTCCCACCACTCCGTCCACCAACTGTGCCTGCCCTCTCCAGCCAGACTCCACCCGCATTTCCTTCCACAGACTCTGCCCACCAGGCGCGTACCTACAGCATTTGGCCCCAGGGGCGGCTCCTATATCTGGCACCCCTCGACTGTGAAATGTAAAAACACCCCACTGTGCCCCCTGCATCCTTCAATATCTCTTTGTCACTACTGTATAACCCCCTCTCCACAACTGCACCTCTGGACCCCTTTACATTACACAGCCCCCTGCACCTCTGGACCCCTTTACATTACACAGCACCCTGCACCTCTGGACCCCTTTACATTACACAGCACCCTGCACCTCTGGACCCCTTTTACATTACACAGCACCCTGCACCTCTGGACACCCCCCCTCTACAATAGACACATCCCCCTCTACAATAGACACATCCCCCTCTACAATAGACACACTCCCCCTCTACAATAGACAACCCCCGGGACCCGACCGCTGCTCTGATCAGTAGTTCTCAGCTGTGACTGTCAGTCACACAGCCGAGCAGCCTAAAGCCGCATCCCCCTCCTCTGTGTACTCTACAAGTGCTGTGCACTGCATGCTGACCCAGCGGTCGGGTCCCGGGTGTGCTGACGGCCCCCCCCCCCCCCCCGCGCAAAGCCAGGCTTCAGCGAGAGGCAGTTCAGTGTTAAGCAAATATTCATTAATTTGTTGCTGCCTCCCTGTCACCGCCATGCCGCCCGCTCTGCCGGCTCTTCTGTCCTCTTCTGTCATGGAAGGGGGCGCCGGCCTGACACCCCCAGCGTGTGCTGCCCGCCCCCTCTCCAGCCAAACTCTGCCCACACTCCCCCGCCCTCTCCTGCCTTTCCCAGCCACTGACTCCTCCCGGCCACTCTACAAAGAAAAAAAAAGTATCGGCGAAGCATCTGGAGCATTTGCGCGAGTACGAGTACTCGCACAAATGCTCTGTATCGTCCCGATACCGATACTAGTATCGGTATCGGGACAACCCTAGTTGCAATATATAATTGATGGTATTGTAGCCACTTGTGTTTATGTTCAGGTCCCAAATCTTGTATTTTTGGCATTTTCCCTTCCACTAAGATCTGGGCCACCCTTGCGTTCTCCAATATATTCCATTTTAAGCAGTTTGTGGTTGCTAAAGCTGGCGGGAATTCTGGATTGGAGAACAATTGGGTCATAGGTCCCATCATAGTGGATAGGTTCCCCTTTTTTAATTCTGCGTCCCATATTTTTAATGTACAGTAGCTCTTGTAATTTTTTATTTCCAGGTCTTAAATGAGGTTTTATCCAGGGGAGGGCTTTGAGTTGAATTCCTAAAATATCTTCTTCTAGTTTAACCACTTCAAAACCGCATGCCGTCATATGACGTCCAAAAAGGGGATCTGTTATCCCGGGTGGACGTCATATGACATCCTGTACTTTGTGCGGGGATATCTGAATGATGCCTGCACCTAGAGGCATCATTCAGATGTCATTTTCTTCCGGCGGCGATCCTGCGCACCGTAAGAACGCTTTATCGTTCTTATAGGCCGCGGGAGGGGACATCCCGCCGCCATCCGGTGCTTCTCCACGCTCTCCAGTGCCATCGGGGGCCCGGAGAGATGATCGCCGTCCACCGGATGTGAAGCATAGAGATGACTGGTGACCAGATGGTCACCAGTCATCTCTATGACCCTCGGAGGCCCGGGCGCGATGTGATGACGTCACGCCCGGGTACCCGTAAGTAAACAGACCGCAATTGCGGCTAGTAAGAATGAGATCTGTGATTTTTTTTTCATGATCTCATTCTTTCCAGCCTGGAGGAGAGATGTGGGGTCTTATTGACCCCGCATCTCTCCTTAAAGAGGACCTGTCGCACACTATTCCTATTACAAGGGATGTTTACATTCCTTGTAATAGGAATAAAAGCGATCGAAAAAAAGAATGTTAAAAAAAAAAAATTAATACGCCCCTGTCCCCGGTAGCTCGCGCTCAGAAGCAAACGTACACGTAAGTCCCGCCCACGTATGTAAACGTCGTTCAAACCACACATGTGAGGTGTCGCCGCGTGCGTTAGAGCGTGTGCAACAATTCTAGCACTAGCCCTCCTCTGTAACTCTAAACTGGTAACCTGTAAAAAAATTTAAGCGTCGCCTATGGAGATTTTTTAGTAATGAAGTTTGGCGCCATTCCATGAGTGTGCACAATTTTAAAGCATGACATGTTAGGTATCTATTTACTCGGCGTAACATCATCTTTTATATTTTACAAAAAAATTGGGCTAACTTTACTATTTTGTTATTTTTTAATTCATGAAACCATTTTTTTTACAAAAAAGGCGTTTGAAAATTATTGCGCAAATACCGTGCAAAATAAAAAGTTACAATGACCGCCATTTTATTCCTTAGGGTGTCTGCTAAAAAAACATATATAATGTTTAGGGGTTCTGAGTAATTTTCTAGCAAAAGAATGATGATTTGTACATGTAGGAGAGAAGTGCCAGAATAGGCTCGGTATGGAGGTGGGTTTTAAAGCCCTGTATTGAAGTGGTTAACCTATTGTTTGTCCTCCCTATTATGGTACCAGTCTAGAATCCAAGTCAGGGAGGCTGCTTGTAGATATTTTGAGAAATCTGGTAATGCTATCCCTCTATTTTTCTTAGTTCTAATAAAAATTTCTCTTTTAATTCATGGTGTTTTATGGGCACAGATAAAACCTCCTATTGCTTTTCTTAATTCGATCTTTCGTTTTTTTGGGATAACTAGGGGAATAGTTTGAAAAATGTATAATAGTTTTGGTAGTATGTCTATTTTTATTATGTTAATTCTTCCCATCCATGATTATGTTACCTTTTCGTATTTTTGTAGTCGTTTTATTACTTTTCGGACTGTCGCATTGTAGTTCAATTCTTGTAACTTGTTTAAGTCTCTCGGAATATAAATTCCCAGATATTTAATTGCTACTTGCTGCCATTTAAATGAAAAATCCTTTTGCAATAGTAGTTGTGTTTTTTCTGTTAGTGATACATTTAGCATTTCAGATTTATCATAGTTAAGTTTAAAATTACTTAGTTCCCCAAATCGTTTAAATTCTTTTATTAAATTAGGTATTGTTATAATGGGGTTTGTCGCATATATTAATAAATCATCTGAGTATACTGCTGTTTTATATTCTTTATCTTTAATACTAATCCCTTGCATATCTTTATTTGACCTTATTGCTTGTATAAGATGTTCCATCACTAGTATATATAATAAAGGAGATAGTGGACAACCCTGTCGGGTTACGTTTGAGATGTTTATATGCTCCGATAACATTCTCATTTTGGCCCGTGAGTTAGAGTACAATGCAACAATCCTACTAAGCATTTTTGGGCCCATTCCTATCTGAACTAGTGTTTCCTCCAAGAACTGCCATCCCAATCTATTAAATGCTTTCTCAGCGTCAATGGATAGTAAGCATGTTGGAATGGCAGTTCTTTGAGCATATTCTACCAATGTACAGGTTTTTATAATATTATCGCTTGTTTCTCACCCTTTCGTAAAGCCCGTTTGATCTATGTTTATGTATCCCGGTAATATATGTGTTAATCTGTTCGAAATGATCTTTGAGTATAATCGTAAAGCAATATTTGTCAAGGAGATTGGTCGGTAGTTGTTACATAATGTATGATCTTTCTCAGGTTTTGGTATTAATACAATGTGAGCTTCCATACTTTGTGCTGTTTTACTATTCGTAAGATCCCTATCTGGGGGTAAACCGGGGCTGCTGTTCCCGATCTGCTACTCTACGAGATTATGCATGCCGCATTCTCAAATTCTTTTGAAAGTTTGTTGGGCGGTTTAGTTGTTTTTTTTTTCTTTTATCCATTTACATTTTTATATATCATTAATCATTACATTAAATACCAGGGCACATTTTAAAGGTTAATATGCAAGTTATTGTCATAAAAAGTGTTTGGGGACCTGGGACTTTTATCTGTTTTGCTGGGACCCGACAATTCATTATAGCCGCGAGCAGTTTTAAATTACTTTTTTTCCTTTAGAAATGTCATTTTGTGCAGGGACTGTTATAAACACGGGAAACATGCGCTACTTTACAGGCATACTATAGACACCCCCCAGGTACGAAATTTAAATATTTAACTTTTATTGTTTCACTTTAAGCATTATTAAAATCACTGCTCCCAAAAAAACGTTAGTTTTTTAAAACTTTTTTTTGCATTGATACATGTCCCCTGGGGCAGGACCCTGGTCCCCAAACACTTTTTTATGACAATAACTTGCATATTAACCTTTAAAATTATCACTTTTGATTTCTCCTATTGATTTTTAAAGGATGCTTCGCGGCTTCATTTGCCATGAACACCCAAAATTGTTCGCTATTTGGCGAACGGGCGAACAGCCGATGTTCGACACAAACATAAAGCTCATCCCTACTGTATAATGAACAGCATGAAATACACATTTTTTTTTTAATTTTTAAATGTTAAAATAAAAATTGTAACATTTTTAAACAATTTGTGACCTGGTACCTTTAAAGTCCTTTAGCTTTTCTGAATGGTTTGGGAGTTTCATATCTTTATGATGGGGTACACTAAATTAGGAATATGGTTGTTTTTGCGAAAGTGGTGGACACACCAACTATTGATTTAATTTCGATTTTATTTTCTGTTTTTGCACCATGTAGGCTGCTAATTCATAAATAAAAGCAATTTTTTTTAAATGCACCCACTTTACAGAGTATTTTAATACATGCCTAAATGTTATGCACAGTACTAAACAAACCATATACACATAGATTTATTAATTCTCCAATTTCATATTCTCCAACAACAAACCAAGTATTTGTTCGTTCTGTAAACTGCTAATTGTCCTGTAATTAATGACTGCATAATCTGGATTAAGAGCCAGTTGGAATCAACCTCCCTTTGCTGGCCAGAGTTGACATATCACAGAAAATGTCCTCACCTCCTTTGCTAGGGTGGCCTGCAGTGAGGATACTTCTGATAGGGAGAAGAAACATTCTTTCAGGCTTTAAATGAGACCAATTAAGGAAGCCAGGCTAGCGCTACAGAGGGGTTTTTACAGTAGAATTTAATGGCGTCTTTCTGTGCAGGGACACAGACTGTAATCATTTCTGATACCCTGCAGCTAAAGAAACACAGTGAACTGAGCCTGTTTTTATTCTAACTATGTAGACAGATTGACAGCAGTATACAGTAATCATACTAAGTTGCTTTTAAAGGGTGCTATCATAAGTGTTTGTATCACTGGTATAAAAGATAAATGCATTACTACTTGAGGGAAAGTAGTATTTTTTTCATTGTGCACACACACACACATATATATATATATATATATACTACTCTACAGTGCTTACTTAAAGGAAACCTATAATATATGTTGATCATGTATTTTGTAGTTGGTGCTTGGAACTATTGTTTCTCTCATCACCTTCCAGGACGGCACCCGAGAGATGATGGCTCCTCCCCACAGGAAACACAATCACTTAACAATTTAAAAGTCCCCACCCTTCCCCTTGATCCTCAGTATTGATTGTGTTTCTCCGAACACATCGTCACGTTTGTTTTGTTTGAAAACCTAGAGACCGGGGAGGGTCGAAGGTACCCCTGTTGAGACAGGTCTTAGGGAGGCCGGGGAGGGCTGAACTAACCTGTAGGCCTTCGGGTCTAACTCACAGGTCGCCCCAGGCGTGCACCAGCGCTCTGAGCTGCGGGGAGGCTTGCCATCGCTAGGGTGCAGAAGAAACGCCGCCATTTGAAGAGCTCTCTCTTCCCGGGTACTGCTTCCTACTTTTGGAAACATGGCGCTCCAAGCCTCTCTGAGTGAAGGTGGGCTTTTGCCTCACAGCGCAACCCGGAAGGGACGCCGGAGAGAAGCATGGCGGTGGAAGGGTCGGCTTGCGGATAGCCCTTACAAGAGGTACCGACAGCCGGGGACCCAGCCAAACCTCCTCATGGACAGGAGGAGATGAAGGCAAATGTGACTGCAGGCAGATCCAGGTCGGGGCGCAGTGAGTACATTCCCCCTTGGAAAGGGAGGAGGAAAGGGAGTGAGAGTCCTGGTCTTCAGGGTCTGAGTCTCTGGGGCCAGCCAGCCAGCACAGGACTGGTTTTTACTTCTCACCCTTTCACCTCCCCAGTACAAACCTGCAGTCCTGGGGGAGGACAAAGTAATATTATGCATATATGTATATCTCTTGTCTTGCAAAAACCCCCCAGCGGATCCCAGGAGACCCCAAATAAACAGTCTCCTACCGCTACAGGGCATAGCTCCTCATAACTTGGCAGAGAAAGGAAAAACTTTCCATGAAGCCGCCAGGCAGTCCGTAACTTAAGGTCTGACATAGAGGAGCTTATCCCTAGAGAAGACATATCCTCCCAAGAAGGCCTCGTCCGAACGGAACCTAGTGCCCTTCCCCCGCCCTCACAGTCATTCCCTCTAGTCCAGGTAGAGGAAGCTTAAGGAGGACAGGGAGGATATGGTAAGCCAAGCTAAACAGGAGCCATTCACCCTAGAGGGTCTGGTTGGACTCCTGCAGGCAATTACAGGCCTCTGAGGAGATTATAAAATCCCTAGAATAATCTCATAAAAGGGGGCTGAGCAAGGCTCAATCCAGTTAGGGCCAGCCTGCCATGAATCTGACAGGCAGATCACAAGGGTGCAGTTAGGTTTTTTAGCCAAAAAACTGACCTCCTAAACTCTTAGGATAGGCCCAACAGGGGGCATACTAGTGGGTTTATTACCCTTGTGGGGGTTGTTTATTGGTTACAATATCTCCCAAGTTCCAACCGATCACTTCCTCCTTACACTGCTGGTGTATCTGTCAGTGTGTTAGAGTTAATCTAAACCGCACACTATGGCAAGGGTCCCACCCTAAAGGTGGCTCAGGCAACAAACCATTTAGGTGGTGTGAGAAGCATAAAATGCTAGCCTGCAACCCTTAATTGGGAGTTTCTCTGGTACAAACCCCTGTGTTAAAACTATGAAAATCAGCCATACAGGTGTCTGATTGCCTCCAGCCTGAGACTATGGTCACCTCTTCATGAGAGACCTAATTGATTTCTGAGTCTGTGCTCGTTAAGACCTTAAAGGCTTGGACTAGCTCCCACCTGTGTGTGGACCAGCTACACCTACTCAGACCTTTGCAATAGCAGAATAGCAGCTACCACTATTGTGGTATAGTCACACACCTCGGATTTCCAGTATTTGGAACTACCATGTTCCTTCACTGGGATGAAGGATCAATATCTGAAACTCAGGTTATGCTAGGATAGAGCGTTGGTCTGTCCGCACATCAGAAATGCACAACATGGGTTTATCTTGGGTCATTTCTGAGATATGTGTGTGTGTGTGTATGTATATATATATATATATTTGTGTGTGTATATATGTAGACTGATGATCAAGGGATATCTTATGACTCACCAGAAATGCCTAAAATTGATTAGATAACGGTACTCTGTTCCTTATCAAACGCATAACACTGAATGGTGGTGACGCCTCTATGCTATATTCGCACACTATTGTTATTCAGAAACATACCACATTGAGTTACTGTCGGTGTAATTTCTGTCGGATACATGCATGTATATTATTGCTTATCAAAAAAGCATGACATTGATTTGTCGGTGACACCTCTATTATATAAACCGCACACTATGGTTATTCAGAAATATACCACATTGAGTTACTGTCGGTGTAATTTCTGTCGGATACAGGAATGTATATTATTGCTTATCAGAGAAGCATGACATTGATTTGTCGGTGACACCTCTATTATATAAACCGCACACTATGGTTATTCAGAAACATACCACACTGAGTTACTGTTGGTAAAAATTTCTGGAGGTTACATGTTGGTACACTATTACTTATCAGAAACGCATGATGCTGAGTTACTGATAGCGACACTTCTGCTGGTTATATGACTATGCAATTTTGCTGATTAGAAACGCATAGCATTGTATTATTGTTAAGGATATTTATAAATTCAGATATGCACTGCTTTAAGGGTCCTTTTTTGCTAGTGACATTTCTGTTGATTAGATGACCCGACAAGGTTGCATTAAGTAACACATTGGGTTGCTGACAACATGCTGTTGGTCATATAAACTTTCCAAGTTTTTTTCTAATCAAAATAATGCACAACTGGTATTGTGGGTTCATGACGGTATACTGTTACTATCCAGAAACGCACAGCATTGAGTGTTCTTGCTAGTGACGTTTCTATCAGGTATATGACTGTGGGTGTTGGAATACACAATGTTACTGTCTGTAACATTTCGGTCCCTTGTCCTATACCCTATTGTTTATCTGAAGTATGCTAATACCACTCTCTGCTAGTTATGACTGCAGGGAGTATAACACCAGCAATACACGGTTGAGGCCGCATATGTCCTTTTGGTCATACTGGCCATGCGACTGTTTGTTTTTTTCTATGATCATCAGAGATATACTATAGGTGCTAGTATTATTTTCTGTTGATTGGAAGACCGTACTGCGGTCAGTCAGGAATAGACAACACTATAGTGGTTCTTGTCCTCCTGTCCTGAATCTATTACCTTGGGTCGCTGCACATAAATAAAACGCAGCAGTAGAAGGTGTCTGTGTCCTCTGCGTTGTTTATTACTCAGAAAAAAAAAAAAAAAAAAAACTCCAGATTGGCTAGTGGCCTCTCTGTTGGATACAGGACCTATAAACCTATTAAGCATCAGAAGCTCACACTTGGAGCTTCTGTCCTTTCTCTGGGCTTAGGTTATATGGTATCTTACTACATATGAGAAATACACACCTAAGGTTGGTTGTGTCTTCTCTATTCTACAGGTGTCTGTATATCAGAAAACACAGCAGTGGAGGCTGGGGGTGTCTATCTGTCTTTCCATATTAAGTCTGAGCTTGCTGTCCTTCGGAAATACAAGATCTAGGACCTGTATATCTGGGACATTTTGGTCACTTCATTTCGGTCACTTTATTTCAGACCTTATTTTCCATTCACATGGAAGGAACAGGATTTCTGATTGCGGGCCTTTACTTCTAGGCATGCCAGGGACATTCCCTAGACCTGAACCCAGTAGGGTTATAGGACACTGGAAGGAGGTCATAAAATCACCTAGTAGGTTCTTTTTAGTAGGAAAGGGGTTACGCTGTTAGGGGCTGTTTGCCTAAAAAATTCAGCATCAGGATTCTTTCTGACT
This sequence comes from Rana temporaria, assembly GCF_905171775.1. Classification (NCBI taxonomy): domain Eukaryota; kingdom Metazoa; phylum Chordata; class Amphibia; order Anura; family Ranidae; genus Rana; species Rana temporaria. The sequence goes on along the minus strand of NC_053496.1, from coordinate 101,553,987 downwards.
GGTTCTCCCGATCCGATCCGAGCTTTATAGCTCAGTGTATGTCCTTCATGTCACCCCCTCGGACGAACTGGATATGAATAACCAATATTCATCTTTTACTCCTACTATGGCATTGGTCCCTTGTGGTAGGGATCTGCTTAACTTAACACTCCTTGGTGCGTGGAGTGGATCATGACCTCAAACACTGGATTTTTACAGAATACTGTATTCTGTTGGCGTGTGGCACTCATGGGTTTACCCTGAGATTATAGGGTAAAATGTATCTGCATATTATACGCGGGGGGCGGTGAAAAGTTTTCTTTCCCCGACACCTTTGTTCTTTTCTGTTATATACCAATGAATGCAGTGGTTACTCGCAATTTCGTAACAGGCTCCTTTCTGCGTAGTTTAATGATCGACTCGCAGGGTTATAAGGAGCCTAGGGTATATAGAACAATCTCACATCTGACATGTCGGTATTCAGATGGGAAGGAACCCAGAAATGGGGAATGACCAGGATGGGACCTGCTTGTCAACCGGCTTGCAGAGCAGCTGTTTTTGTCCGGTCTAGCAGTGTACGTTGGAGACAGGAGTCTGTCCACGCGTATTAGCGGACGCACGAACGAGCCACGCCAAGGTATCCTGTGGTCCAGACACTGACCAATAAGTGTCCTCGCTATAAAGTCACATGCATTCCAATGAATGGAGGTGGACAGGTGGACTGAAGGGAGTGCAGGAGCACACCAAACGCCCTGCTTGGTCACATACCTGTCCAGTCATTTGAGTGAAGGGAATAGACTTCCCTTAATCTAGTATCCTTGAGTGGGTTTATTTCCTTGTTTCACCAGGACTTTGGCAAACAAAAAAGGGGGACCCACAAGGATTGTACGTCGGGAGACCCTGTTTCTTTCTAAACCATTCTCCTGTACAGACTAGTGGCTTAAAACCACATGTTGTTTTTTTCTTTTTTTCTGGGTTGATCAAAGTAGGTCTTTGTTTCACAGAACAAATCTCTGACTAAACTTTGGATGGTCTTATGCAGCTTTGCAGACACTATCAACCACGATGGCTAGAATATTGGCGCAGCCAACCTTTCTATCCTAAAGAATACTCAAGCTCTCAGAATTTTTTTCTTTAAGAGCACGTGCCACCTAGACTCTGCATCCAAAGAGGAGACAGGAGCATAGGTGGAGCAGACCTGCAGGTCATTTTCATGATCCAGCTAGGATACCCTCATCACACACTAGGAAGTGGAAGTGGTGAAATAAAATCAGATTCTGACATCTAGCAAAAGACCTTGCAGGCAAGGGTCCCACCCTAAAGTAGGCCTGTTGGTTACTCGTCTATCCTCTCGGGTGCCGTCCTGGAAGGTGATGAGAGAAAACGGACGTTACTTACCGGTAACGGTGTTTCTATGAACCTTCCAGGACGGCAGGCCTACTTCCCGCCCTATGTGGAGGGAAAAGATAAGCTAAACGCTAGGTGGTAAGTACCTATACGGAACAATGTCCCTTGTGAACCAGTTCAGGACTACTCTAATTCATACTGAGGATCAAGGGGAAGGGTGGGGACTTTTAAATTGTTAAGTGATTGTGTTTCCTGTGGGGAGGAGCCATCATCTCTCGGGTGCCGTCCTGGAAGGTTCATAGAAACACCGTTACCGGTAAGTAACGTCCGTTTTGTCTGTTTTTTTTTTTAAATATGTTTAAAAAAAAAAGGGTCCCCAGAGCAGTAAGTGTTAGTAAAACAGATTTCACAGCACAGTAGCTGGTTCCTTTTGTCTGATAGAAACCTCTGAAGGGATAGATCTCTGTACACTCACTCGTTTTTTTGTTCTGTATTGGGCTTCCTTCAGCACAGGCAAAAGAAATTCTACTAGTAAAGTAAAAAGAAAACTAAAGCTCCACCTGCTGGTTGAATTGAAGGCTACATAATATTAATATTTCTCATTTCATCTCTACTTCACTTAAAAAAACAAATACTGTGTTTTAAAATTGTTATTTTTTAGTCCTGATCATAACAAAGGAAATGTATAAAAAAACAGCTATGCTTTCCATAAATATTGTTCATGTGTCTTTCCCAGTCTCATGCTAGCTATTAGACACTGGAGCAAGGTCGATCCTAGGGTCACAGGCGCCTGGGTGCAGAAATATTTCTGGCCACATAGGAGTCGTCAATTTACAAATGTTTCTATGGCAATGACTCAACCACAGAGATTCTCCCCCCCAACAAAGTCTTCATTAACCTTGGATCCTTACATGATCTCTTAACAATAAACAAAATACAGGAAGAGAAGCAGAGTACTTTATTGGGCGCTGGAGGGGGGCCTTTGTGATGCACACAGAGAGGGTTTCTGTCTGTTTGATGTTCGGCGCCCCCACCTCTGCAGGCACCTGGGTGCAATGCACCCTGTGCACCCTGCCTAGGATCGGCCCTGCACTGGAGTGAACAAGAACTTTTTTTTGCTTTCTCAGTTTGCAATCATTTAGCATCTACTCTTAACAACCGCTAAGATAGGGCATCACAGAGACAGGAATGAGCTTGCTGATGATGTTGTAAGAGGAAGCACAGCCATTCTGTAGCCATGTGTAGAACTGAAAAGCAGAAAACAGATTTTGCATATGTAGCGCTCACCCCTAAAAGGATCTGCTGATTTGCCATAAGTTCCTTTCCCCACCAGTACAGCAAAGCACACAACAGCATTCACTCTTCTGGCTCAATAAACAATCTAGGGTTTACCTTTTTTATATTTATTGATGAGCCATCTTGGATAGGACACTGGTAGCTGTGCGATAGTTCAGAAATGCTGAGCAGTAATTATGGGGGTCTCTTCACTTTGCAGCTGCTCCTTAGAACTGTCCCTTTAATATTATCCCAGGAAACGGACAGCACTGGGAATGTCCCAGATCAGACCAGGCAACCCTTAGTATTGGTGCAAAAGGGCTAACCGCAGCAACAGAGAGCCAGATTCTGCAATCAGATCCATACTCACAAAGTTCCTGAATACTTGAATGCCTCCTCTTTAAGTATCAGACAGATGGTTCCTTAGTGAACCCTTCAGATTGAACTCTAGGTGAAATCCCATAGTTTGGCTTCATGGTTTCTTCGCAAGCAGGCCCCCCAGCTGTAGCATAGCTAGGACCAGCGGTGGCCCATCCATAAAGGGCACCACCCACCTAATCTCTGTGCAACCGGACCCTAATGTCCATGCCCGGCACCAGACGTTCTACAGGTCTTTTTTTTTTTTGCAAAGCACATGATTAGAACCGGAGGCTCTAATTAGCTTCAAAATGGGTGGGCTTGGAGCGCAGAGTACTGCGTCCTGAGCCCACCCACTTGTGACCATCAATATTCGCTATTGTCTTCCTGCTTCTTCTCCCGGCCTATCAGGACAGGAAGCTAGTCCTGAGACTGTATTGCGGGGGAAGTTGCCCGGGACCTGGATGGGGTAAGTGTGGGTCTGGCGAGCTTGCGAGCAGGTGAGTGGGGCTGGTGGATTTGTGTCAACCCCCCTTAAAAACTGAGGCACCAGCTGCCACTGGCTAGGACTTCAATAAGCACAGGTACATTTCAGCTGAACTGCCTGGGAAGGCAGCAGCCCTCCAGGCTGAAAACTTCTCCTGGACAATAACAAGATTGCGCCAGATCCCAGACTATTTATGTGCTTTGCAACCACCCCAGGGACTGGCTAAATAAGACTCCATAAATATACAGGCTACTCATTTTACCTCCTCCACTCCTATGTTCTGAAGCCTTCCAAAATGTAGGAAGAAACAATCAAGCCTGCGGCATGTGAGACCGTGATCAGTCCAAAACAATCAGCAACTGCTCCACTAATTGCCAAAAATAACTACATTTACCTAGCAGCCTAGCACCTAACTAGGAGGGTGCTACACATATTCAAAACTAAATGCATATGTAAAGTAGCTACACATGAAATGTTGTCATTAGTTGTTAAAAATTAAAAGTTTCTTTTCCATTTTGATATGTGGTAGCTGTATTTTTCTAAAACCGTCAAAATGTTCAAAGCTCAGTATGGCAACTTTCACCCCTGAAATCTAATTTCCTGCTTGTGTTTGGCTCACTGCTTTTCTCAGATGTCTGCACTAAGATAGGGATCATAGTTTAGGCATCTCCTGCAATAGGGATTTCATATTTGGTGAGATAGGACCATGTCACACTAGCAATCTAGCCAATACCAATAACTCACCAGTGTCAAGATCATTATACAGAGCTAAACAGGGTAGATTAATACTTACCTGTTTCCATGTGTCACTTCCTCACTGGCCAGATACATGAGATGTCACTTCTTCAATCATCTGGCCAGCCAAGGAAGCAGGTGGGTATTTTCTCAGTTGTTGAAACTTGTGAACTGATGCCAAATACTTTCATGACAGCTCTGAGCATTAGTGCCTCTCTAATCAATTCCTTAATGCCAGCAGTAAGAACTGCCTGAACTGGTTGCTGTGTTGGTACTGATACCAACAGAAGTAGGTTTAAAGGGACCGACCACCAGAAAAGTGTTATAAAATGTTTATAGATTTTCCCAGGTGGTTATAATAAAGGCTGAAACAAATTGACAAACACAATTTGCTAAACTCGTGGAAATGTGTATAGAAAATACAGCATCTTACAAAAGTGAGTACACCCCTCCACATTTTTTTAAATATTTTATTATATCTTTTCATGTGACAACACTGAAGAAATTACACTTTGCTACACTGTAAAATAGTGCGTGTACAGCTTGTATAACAGTGTAAATGTGGTGTCCCCTTAAAATAACTCAACACACAGCCATGTCTAAACCGCTGGCAACAAATGTGAGTACAAATTTCTGCAGTGAGCCCAAAGTTTCAATATTTTGTGTGGCCACCATTATTTTCCAGCACTGCCTTAACCCTTTTAGGCATGGAGTTCACCAGATCTTCACAGGTTGGCACTGGAGTCCTCTTCCACTCATCATGGATGTAAGTGACCTTGCGCTTCTCCACCTTCCGTTTCAGGATGTCCCACAGATGCTCAATAGGGTTTAGGACTGGAGACGTGCTTGGCAAGTCCATCACCTTTACCTTCAGCTTCTTTAGCAGGGCAGTGGTCGTCTTGGAGGTGTGTTTGGGGTCGTTATCATGTTGGAATACTGCCCTGCGGCCCAGTCTCCAAAGGGAGGAGATCATGCTCTGTTTCAGTATGTCACAGTACATGTTGGTATTCATGGTTCCCTCAATGAACTGTAGCTCCCCAGTGCCGGAAGCACTCATACAGCCCCAGACCATGACACTCCCACCACCATATTTGACTGTAGGCAAGACATTCTTGTCTTTGTACTCCTCATCTGGCTACTGCCACACACGCTTGACACCATCAAATAAGTTTATTGTGGTCTCATCAGACCACAGGACATGGTTCCAGTAATCCATATCCTTAGTCTGTTTGTCTTCAGCAAACTGTTTGTGGGCTTTCTTGTGCATCATCTTTAGAAGAGGCTTCCTTCTGGGACTACAGCCATGCAGTCCAATTTGATGCAGTGTGCGGTGTATGATCTGAGCACTGACAGGCAGACCCCCCCAGCAATGCTGGCAGCAGTCATACGTCTATTTCCCAAAGACAGCCTCTGCATATGACACTGAACACGTGCACTCAACTTCTTTGGTGGACCATGGCAAGGACTGTTCTGAGTGGATCCTGTGCTGTTAAACCGCTATATAGTGTTGGTCACCATGCTGCAGCTCAGTTTTAGGGTCTGTACAATCTTCTTATAGCCTAGGCCATCTTTATGTAGAGCAACATTTTTTTTTTTTAAGATCCTCAGAGAGTTCTTTGCCATGAGGTGCCATGTTGAACTTCCAGTGACCAGTATGAGAGTGTGAGAGTAAAAACACCAAATATAACACACCTGCTCCTCATTCACACCTGAGACCTTGTAACACTAACGAGTCACATGACATTGGGGAGGGAAAATTACTAATTGGGCCCAATTTGGACATTTTCACTTAGGGGTGTACTCACTTTTGTTGCCAGCGGTTTAGATATTACTGGCTGTGAGTTATTTTGAGGGGACAGCAAATTTACACTGTTACACAAGCTGTACACTCACTTCTTTACATTGTAGCAAAGTGTAATTTCTTCAGTGTTGTCACATGAAAAGATATAATAAAATATTTACAAAAATGTGAGGGGTGTACTTACTTTTGTGAGATACTGTATATAATAAAAAATTTCCCCATGAAGTTCCCTCTTTTCCCCACCTGCATTGTGAAGTTTAAACACTTGCTTTGTCTAAGGCAGGGGTCTCCAAACTTTCTAACCAAAGAGCCGGTTTACTGTCCTTCAGACTTCAGTAGGGCCAGCTTGTGGCCAGCAGCAGTGGAAAATGTTATGGCATCAGTAGGAGTAAACATCACCACATTTGGTATTAGTTTAGAGGAATAGTGCCCAATCGTTGGTATCATAAAGAGAAGTAGTGCCCTATTATTAGTGTCAGTGGGAGAAATGGTGCTCCATTGTTGGTGTTCGCTGGCAGACTAGTGTCCTGTATCAATGGGAGGATTTGTGACTCAAGGGACGGATAAAAGCAAGCAAAGGGCTGCATCTGGCCCCTGGGCTGCAGTTTGGACACCCCCTGGTCTAGGGTACAATGAATAAGGTGAATTATTTAACTTATTATTCCTTGTCCCCCAGCACTCAGTGCTCTTCTTCTCCCTCAAACATTCCGTTCGGCTTTTTCCGGCGTATAGTTAAAGCTGCTATATGGTGGCGTACTCAATGTTAAGTATGGCCGTCGTTCCCGCGTCTAATTTTGAAATTTTTACGTTGTTTGCGTAAGTCGTCCGTGAATGGAGCTGGACGCCATTTATGTTCACGTCAAAACCAATGACGTCCTTGCGACGTCATTTAGCGCAATGCACAGCGGGAAATTTTAGGGACGGCGCATGCGCAGTTCGTTCGGTGCGGGGACGCGCTTCATTTAAATGAAACACGCCCCCTACCCGCTGCATTTGAATTCCGCGCCCTTACGACGCAAGAGATGCACTACGCCGCCGTAACTTACGGCGCAAATTCATTGAGGATTCAAACTAAGCCTGGGTAAGTTACAGCGGCGTAGCGTATCTGACATACGTTGCGCCCGGCACAGATCTATGTGGATCTGCCCCCTTGTTTTCCAGTTTTCAGTGCCTGAAAAAATATTAGGCTAAAAGCTGTGTAGATTACAGTGGAAAGAAGACAAGAAGCCAAGGCATGCATTTTTTATGATGTATAAACATTTATCCAAACTAAACTGCAGAAATGATAACCATTCCATAAATGTCCCAATAAAGTGGCCCATTATGTCATGTTTTTAGTCTATTTATGGCAGCTGTTTTCTCCTCCCCATTCTGTTTCCTGTGTTTGTACACGTGTACATAAAACAATTTATATTTTATATGAGGACATTTTAGTGGATATGATTGAATGTTTAGTACTGTTGCGGCCTATTTGAATAAATGTTTATAAACTGTGTGTTGGCGTTTTGTTTCCCTTTGTACCCAGCAATTTACTGGCATGTATGTACGGCATACTACTTCTAGCCTTTTTAATTATAATTATGCAAATTTTTTTGTCTTTTTTTTTTATGGAATAAAGCTTTATTAAAGCTTACAGAAACAATCACTGGTTCAAAAGGGGACATAATATATAGCGTATAGACAAGGCATTATAATGGCATATTTTACATATAGAGTTATGAGGCTACACCAATAAGGAAACAATAAATGAAAGATTGTCACCACCACATCTGGAATTGAAGGAAATTGAAGAAAACAGCTGAATGGCCACCTTTTATTCGTGGCAAAACAGTGTAAAAAATCCCAAATCTGTTACATCATGGTGATGGAAGGTACCGACAGGCTGGTACAGACATCTGGAGTTGGATCTGGGGAAAAGGTAAAAATAAAACCGCTATGAGGTAGGCTGCAGCTTGCCGAGCAATAAAAGATTTTCAGCGGTCCCATTCAGAAGAAATTAATTGTTAGATCAACTTCTGAAGAGCAGGAATGGCCAAAGGTGGTTTTACATACTGCCTTCATTGTTCATGGCATAGATTCAACAAGGTGTTTGAAACATTTCTCAGAGATTTCGGTCCATATTGACATGATGGCATCACACAGTTACTGTAGATTTGTTGGCTGCACATCCATGATGCCAATCTCCCATTTCACACAATCCCGAAGATGGTCTATCCGTTTGAGATTTGGTGACTGCGGAGGCCATTGCAGTACAGTGCAGGCCCTCCCCTACTGATGCCATAACATTTTCCACTCCTGCTGGCCACAAGCTGGCCCTACTGAAGTCTGAAGGACAGTAAACCGGCTCTTTGGTTAGAAAGTTTGGAGACCCCTGCCTTAGACAAAGCAAGTGTTTAAACTTCACAATGCAGGTGGGGAAAAGAGGGAACTTCATGGGGAAATTTTTTATTATATACAGTATCTCACAAAAGTAAGTACACCCCTCACATTTTTGTAAATATTTTATTATATCTTTTCATGTGACAACCAGAGGCGTCTCTAGGGGGGGCCAGAGGGGGCCCTGACCCCCCCAACATTATGCTGTGCCCCACCATGTGCCCCCCCAAAAAAAAAATATATATTTTTTTTTTTTTGCTTTTTTTTTTTTTTTTCGGGCCGCCGCTGGAGTAACAGTCTCTCCTGAGAGGGAGAGCGTCCCCAGTCAGCTCTGCGGGGCATTCCTCCCCCCTCCCTCTGCTCGCTGACACTGCATAATGCAAGCGTTCACACAACCACAGCCGCCCGATCCTTCCCCTGCATCCTCATTGGCACGGAGAAGAGCGAGTTGCAGAAAGGACTCCATGAGCACTGTGGGGGAGGGGGGCCCAAGCCTTCATCTCAGTTACTGAAAAAACAGACTGATTTCTCCCGTCCTTAGGACAGGAGAACCAGCCTGTAAATTCCGAGAGTGGTGACTGCAAGCTGAGCCAAGTGTCAGTCTATGACGCTCTTTTACAGCCCAGCGAGTCTAGCCACCCCCCCCACTCTCCTCACATACGAGCAGGGAGGAATAAAGCTCCTCCTCCTTCTCCTTTCAGTCCCGCCCACACTATCTCGGTGTGCTGTATCTGAAGAGAAGGGATGTGTGTTCAGGAAATATGAAAATCAGCAGCATGTGTGTGAATGATGCCTGAGATTCTAGCCTGGACCGTGGGTATGTGTGTGCACTGCAGACTGCAGTACACTGTAATCACTGAACTGCAGTATCTCCATCCCTTCTGTCCCCCCCATCTGTCTCCCTCCCCCTCTCCTGTTCTTTCAAGACATTCACAATTTACTTTCTGTAACGGTCACCACTGTTTACGATATTCCAATCCATCGCCCCACGACAGGTTATCCGACAGACATCAGACACGACGCATTTCATTTCCCAGAATAAACGAGACAAAACAAGCTCTGGTACTGGCTCCAAAATGAATGAATGAATCCTTTAATGGTAACTTAGCTTTGTTATATACAGTACAAGCATGTTACAGTTAATCACAGGGACAAAGACACACTCCACCCACACATCACACAATGGGGGGCTTCATACACATTCTTTTAGATAATAACATTCCGATGAGTTAATTACTACTTATTACCCAGACGGTCTGGCTCCGCATTTAGAGGGGTTAATTACTACAGCTTGACAAGTCACATTCCACATCTTAACAGTGTCATTAGCATACACAATGAACAGGTCTTAGGAGAAGACCTAATTAGCACAATGGACACAAAACAGTATTAGCATCACACAAAGGAATGTCTAGGAGCAGACTCAATTAACACCTCAAAAGCATGTGTCCCCCCCATTGAATGAAAACACTCTATTGACCTGTCGGAGTCAGACTTTAACAACTTGTAATATTTCAAGATATCCTGCAATACATGAATTATCAGTAATGTCCCATCTCATGTAATTTATAATTATCATTTCTCAGTCACCCTATGCCCAAAAGGGCATAGTGACGCTGGCACAGGAGTAAACCCCATCCTTCAAAAGTCTCTGGGTGTCACGGGCCATTCTGTTACACTTTCACTTTCAGTTAGGCAGGTAATATACAATGCAAATTTTTTTCCTACATCCACAGATTGCAGGAAAAAAACTTGCATGATTCCCCCATCAACACAAACAGTGCTGACGGGAATATCCCTCCTGCCCAGCAATTGTATTCTATACAGCAACCACTGGTGATAATCATAAGAGAATCTGCTCATTAATGGTTCAAATCTCAGCCAGTTCCTGCTGAACCAGCTGAGATTTAAACTGTCTATGGCTGGTCTTAGCTCTTAGGCAGCCCATACATTGATCACTTTTTTTCATTCAACTATTAGGTTGAATTAAAAAAAAAAAAGAAATGATCCAATTCCCCCATCTACACATTATAGGTGGATGGGGGAATCGTCCCAGTGTGGACCAGTGCTGGAACAACCAGAGTTACTGTCCTGTCCCGGCTATTCACAGCGCTGGTCTCTGTCTCCATGGCAGCGGCGGCAGGACATTGGAACCCAGAGCTGGTTACTTTATGGGGCTGATGTACAGGAGGGCCAGCAAAATTTGTTGTTAGAGATGGGCTGGGCATGTTCAAAATTCCACATGCCAGAGCCTGCCAGGAAGCCCACACTGCACAGCGCCAATCACAGGCAGTGAGACATTTCCCGGTCCGCAGCTGCACAGATCAGGAAAGGTCTCACTGCCTGTGATTAGCACTGTGGAGTGTCGGCTTCCTGGCGGGATCGGGCATGTGGGATTTCAAACACACCCGAGCCCATCTCTATTGGTTGTAGACAGTTGAGCTCCCTGCAGGTTGCTTAGCAGCAGTGGCGCTTCTCTGACATGCTGATCGTGATGCAATCCAGGTGATGCTCTTAGTCAAATCCTAGTGTTAAATATCAGAGATTTTATTGATCAAAGCCCACACTTTACACGCATAGAGCCCACATGGCTGCTGAACATACGGTTGATTATATATATATATATGTGGTTGTACTCTTGATGCTAATAAATATTGTGTTTATTAGATCTGACTGGGAGCATCACCTGGATCACATCCCGATCAGCATGTCAACAGAGAAGGTTATACAGCATTACTGCTGCTAGGTGACCAGCTGGGGGCTCAGCTCTCTATAACCAATAGTGCCAGCCTTCCCCTGCATGCACCCATAATGTCACCAGCACTAGGTCCTAATAGACTGCCGCCCCTGCCAAGGAGACAGACGGCAGACCAGCGCTGTCAATAGCAGGGACAGGACAGCTGGGGAACCCCACGGTGGCAGAACACCAGGCCCCGGTGGCAAGACAACCTTTGCAACCCTGAAAGTTCTCCCACTGCTTTGGACCCTTATATTTTCTTAGTGTGCTGGTGACATATATCTCTTGTTTTCTGCCACCCTGGGGGGCCCCAGTATAGTAGGAAGGGAGCTCACGACAGAACATGTAAAAGGGCCCGTTGTGGGATCGTAGTAAAGGGCCCCAGGAGATTTTATATATATATACTGTATATATATAAAATTGCATTTTATAGTTGGCCCCCCTACTTTTTTCCCTGTCCCCCCATGTGCCCCCCCTAAATATGAAAGCTGGAGACGCCACTGGTGACAACACTGAAGAAATTACACTTTGCTACAATGTAAAGTAGTGGGTGTACAGCTTGTGTAACAGTGTAAATTTGCTGTCCCCTCAAAATAACTCAACAGTCATTAATGTCTAAACCGCTGGCAACAAAAGTGAGTACACCCCTAAGTGAAAATGTCCCGCTTGTTAACCGTGTTACTCATAAACCAAGGTTCCACTGTATGTAGTAACCTGTAATATCTTTAATGGCTATATACTCCAGCCAATGTTTTCTGCAGCTGCTAATCGGTTACGTGCAGAAGGGTGTATTTTGGCCCATTCTTTCATATAATAGCATGTAGTAGCAATCAATCATAGATGAATGGAACATTGTACAATAACACAAAATTGATTACTAGTACATCCTTTCTGTAAAGTTTACGCCAAAGGGAGCAATTTTTTTTAAAATCGGTTTACTGACCATTTGCGACAACTAGAGATTAAATCGCTAGCGGTTTTACAGCGCTGCTAAAAATCTCTGGTGTCGCTGTACCCTATTCAGGAGATGGCCAACAGGTACTTAAATATCGAAGCACAAGGGATTAAAATCACCCATGGAGTTTAATCCTTACCCATGTCAATGTCATTATCCTCATTGCTCACAGATGACAAAAAAAGCTGCAGGAATCAGAAGATTCCTGCTGCTGCCATTCACACAAGTGCCCATGTGAATGTAGCCTTGGGCCTCCTTCACATGGACAGTGTGCATGGGGGGGGGGGGTCACACACCTGCACAGCTGTCAAACTGTGTCCATATAGTCACTGTGTCGCTATAGACATGAATTGCCATCAGTGGCGGCCGGTGCTCGATAATTCAGGGGAAGGGGGGGCATTGAGATGAGGTTAGGACAGTCATAAATATGGGGAATGGGAGGGACCCCCGCCCCCCATCGCGGGAGATGGACGGCCTCCTTTTTTACTTACCAGATGTCCTGCCCGGGATGACTCTGATCTGCCCTCCTCCTCCTACCTCCCCTGTCCGAGCCGGGGAGTGCTGGATGGTGAGTTATCCTTGAAGTCTGACTGTAGCGGGAGGTGGGTTGGTTTTTCCCTGCTTCTCCTCCCGTCGTGTGTCTCCTCCCTCCTCCGCCTTGGCCAATAAGATTGCTTCTCCTTTCGGCCAATCAGGAAATGTGTCCCTCGACCCGGCTGGGAGGAGAATCAGTGTGAGAATAGCAAATATTCATTTGCTATTCTCACACAACTGGGTGGGCTCATAACGCAGTGCTCTTCACCCCAAGCACACCTTTTTTTAAGCCAATTAGAGTCCCCCATTGGAGACCATTCATCTGGCGCACTGCATGTAGATTAGGGGGCGGGACGCATGAATGGGGGGCTGGCACCCTTAATGGACGGGCTGCCACTGATTGCCATCATGCTGATCCAAATTCTTTTTATGTTCCTTGAGTCATTGATTGAAGTATGCAACAAGTGTTGATCTAGTTTCCCCGGTTGCATATTTGTAATATAAGTGATTAAAGTATTGAATTGAAAAAATCAGAGCCACTATCAGCAACTAGCATCTTCAAGGTTTGTGTAAATGGTCATTTGTTCACATCTGAACTGCTTCTCTATACAGATTAGGTTGAGTGCACAAACAACTCAGATACGGCACAGAACCACCTGAAAGAATATCTCATTAGGCCTGTGTCTGAATCCTGTGGCCACATACATAAGCTGTTAAAGTGATTGTTCATGAACCACTTGACCTCTGGAAGATTTACCCCCCATCATGACCAGGTTATTTTTGTTGCGATGAGGCACTGCGTTACTTTAACGGACAATTGTGCAGTCGTGCGACATTGTACCCAAATAAAATGTAGGTCTTTTCCCACAAACAGAGTTTTCTTTGGTGGCACTTAATCACCTTTGCTGTTTTTTGTGCTATAAACAAACAAAAAAAGACCAACAATTAAAAAACAAAAAAAATAAACAATATTTTTTACTTTCTGCTATAAAGAAGTTGAAAAAAAAAATCACATATTGCGGTGGACATTCTGACACTTTGTGGGAACCAATTACAATTATATAGTAATCAGTGCTAAAAGTATAGTCACTGTGCTAATGACACTGGCTGGGAAGGAGTTAAACATCAGTGGCGATCAGAGGGTTAACTGTGTGCCTAGCCAGTGTTTTACTATACTGTGTGCAGTGCTTTTACGGGAAGAGATGGAATTTATTCCTTACTTTGCAGGGACACAAATCCCATTCTTTCCCTCCTGTCAGAACGACGATCTGCCTTGTTTACATAGGCAGATTGCAGTTCTGTCTCTCTGCCTGATTGGCACTCGCTGTGTATAATACCAACGGAAGCGAGCCGCTGCCAGCGCGCATCCAACCCAGAAGTAGGAGGTGATCCATCCACAGCTGTCGCCCTGTAGCAGTAAAACATCTATAGGGCTGATACAATATTTTGAGTGCTAGATACAGTACGTGTGAGGCCCAGTTCACCTTTGCACAGGGACAATATGTGTTACATATATTAGGGTCATGCAGTGCTATTCATTCTTAATATGAACCTCAATTCACTTGCATTGCGGCACAGAGGAAAATGCTTTAGGCAGGCTGTCCTGATAAATGGGCTGCAAACATGTGTTGACACGTGCGCTAATGCAGCACAACAGTGTGAATCCAGCTTGAAGGTAGATTCATTTTTAAAGTGTATGTAAATTACACTTTAATTGCTCCTTTTTGGTCTGTTAAAAATTCAATTCAATAGCGTTTTGTTACATCTGTTCTTTTAGTGCATGAAAAAATCCTGTTGATAAATGTTGTAAGCTGATAGCATACTGTGCTCTCTGTCTCTGCTAGCTGCCATAAATGATATTGTTCTCAGTAGTAGGGTGATAATGCTGATCTTTTATAGACGGTGAGTGAGCATTGTCACCAGACCTGGAATGGGGGGGCATGTGTCCCAGGCACAGAATCTGTGCAGGAAGGTGGGTGTATTGCAAGCTCCAGCATCTCTCTTCCCACGTCTCTCACACTTGTTGCAGTGCCACTCCCATCAGCCGGGCTTTTTTTCATCTGAAGCACAGCGGTACTTGGTACCGCCACCTCCAGCAATAGCCCTGGGCTAACCGCTGTCATAAGTTCTTTTTAAGAACCTTCTGTGCTGGCTTCTGTGTTTACAACTAGCAGCATGCCTCAAGTGATAGTGTGTCCTCTGGGTAGGAGGAGTGGCTGGCAGGAGCTTGGGACGTTATTCTGCAGAGTAAGGAGCACTCAGCATAGCTGGGGGGTTGATGGAAGAGCTCTGTAGTGGGAGGAGCTTTGTAGTGGTGTTTCTTCTAGTGACATCCCCAGCCCAGGGACATGTTTTCCTTTTAGGCCCCTTTCACACTGGGGCGGGGCGGCGGTAAATCGCCGCTATTTTTAGCGGCTCTTTACCATCAATTTCGTGGCGCTATTCGGCCTCTAGCTGGGAGCTTTTACCCCCCGCTAGCCGCCAAGAAAGAGTTAAAACCACCAGAGGCGCTTTGCCGGCGGTATAGCCACAGTGGCCCATTTATTTCAATGGGCAGGAGCAGTGGAGGAGAGGTATACACACTGCTCCTTCACTGCTCCAAAGATGCTGCTAGCAGGACTTTTTTTACTGTGCTGCTAGCGCACCGCTTCAGTGCGAAAGCCCTCAGGGCTTTCACACTGGAGACACAGCAGCGGCTGTTTCAGGTCGCTTTGCAGGCGCTATTTTTAGTGTTATAGCGCCTGCAAAGCGACCCAGTGTGAAAGGGGTTTTAGTGATACCACCAACAGGGAAAACATTTTTGGCAGTGACTCCACCACCATCGGGCCAATTTTTTTCCCCCTTTCAGTGATACCACCAATTCAGGAATATTTTTCATTTTAGCGACACTGACTCAGTAACACCACAGACATTTTTATCATTTTAGTGACACCACCAACTCTGGGATATTTTTTGCTTTCAGTGTCACCACCAAACCAGGAAAAAAAAATTGCCACTGTTAGCCCCATATTTGTGCACAAGTTTTACATTTTTCAGTTCATTGTAGTGAACCGCAAATATTGGCACTATTTTCAGTATCAGTTTGTGCATGCCACAAACATTCTGGCATGCTCTGCTATTGACACCAAAACCTATCTCCACCCAACTGGTGGGAGTGTCCAATAGGCGGGGGGTTAAGGGGTAGCGAAGTGCCAGGGGCACCTTTGCAATGGACACTGATCATCACCCTGTTTCTCAATTCCAGTCCTCAAGGTCATGTTTTCAGGCTTTCCATTATTTTGCACAGATGATTTGATCAGTTTCACTGCCTTAGTAATTACCACACCAAATTTGAGGGAAATCCTGAAAACATGACCTGTTGGGGTGCCTTGAGGACAAGAGTTGAGAAACACTGCCCCAGGACAGGAAGTGTCCTTTTCACATGGGCTTTTTCAGTTCTGTTCAGCATGGGATCTATGATCAGGGCCGTCTTTACCATAGGGCAAATGGGGGCAGCTGCCCAGGGCCCTGTCACTGTTGGGGGCCCAAAGCAGAGCCGCCCGTTAAGCCCCTGTGCTGCCCACAAATCAGCGGCACGCTACTGCTTCCCTTCCCAGTGTTTTAAAATGTACAGCACCCCTGGCTTCCCTTTAGACGTGCACTTCTCCCTTCCTGCCACTGGGTGCTGCTTGTATATAAAAGTGAATTAGAATGTGATTTTAGAGCATCCCCAGTTTGCTCTTGCCGAGGCTGACTTCTTCTTCATGAATGAATGAATGAATGAATGAAAAATTTATAGAGCGCAACACATGCGAACTGAATCGCTTCTGGGCGCTAGTTGTCTGTGACTCATGACCTCAAAAGAGCAGAGTTTTGATCCGTCTTCTGAAAATCAGGTGGTTTTCCTCCAACCGAATGCTGGTTGGTAAAGCGTTCCATAGTCTAGGACCCTGGAAAGCAAACCTTCTTTCTCCTTTGGACTTGTATTTAGTTTTTGGTATCCTGACCAGATTTTGGTCGGTGGATCGCAAAACGCGATTCGAATTGTGAGGTTCTATCTTGTCGCAAAGATATTGCGGAGCCTTCCCATGGATGCACTTATGTGTCAGGCAGAGTGCTTTAAATGCAATTCTGTCTTTTACTGGCAGCCAGTGAAGGGTTCTCAGCGAAGGTGAGATTGATTCCCATTTTTTTTTCCCAGTCACCAGTCTGGCGGCCGTATTCTGTACGACTTGCAGGCGGGAGATTTGGTACTTTGGGAGTCCGAGGTACAGTGCGTTGGCATAGTCCAGTCTGGAGTTTATGATTGTTCCCACCACGACTGCTACGTCTTCTTTAGGGATAAATGGAATAAGTCTGAGTAGTAGGCGCAACAGATAGTGCGCTCCGCTGACTACTGACCCTATTTGTGCGTCCATTGTCATGAAGGTGTCAAAGATGACCCCGAGACTTTTGACTTTGGAGCTAGGGTTGATGATTTGCCCCAGAATGGGCGGTGGAGTCCAAGTTGTTACCACTTGACTCTTTCGGCTGGCCTGAAACACAAGGAGTTCTGTTTTAGAACTGTTGAGTTTAAGATGGCTATTGGTCATCCAGTTGTCAATCAAAGCAAGACATTTCTCTAAACTTGGATGATGATTCTTTTTGTTGCAGATGCGAAAATACAGTTGCGTATCGTCTGCATAAGAGTGATAAAGTAGTTCTTGGCTACTGATAATATCAAAGAGAGGGCGCAGATAGATGTTAAAAAGCACCGGTGACAGGGGGGATCCTTGGGGGACTCCACATGACACCGTGCGCCTCTCAGACGTGAAAGAACCCAATTTAACTGTTTGTGAACGGTTTTCAAGAAAGGAAGAAAACCATGGTAAATCACCTTCTGCAACTCCTGCTACCGAAGCTAGTCGCATCAGTAACAGTTTGTGATCTACCGTGTCAAAGGCTGCGCTTAGGTCCAGCAGAATTAGGAGACAAGATTCTCCTTCGTCTGCGGCCTCGAGGGCGTCGTCCCATATTTTAAGTAAGGCCGTTTCAGTCCCGTGTCCGGGACGGAAGCCTGATTGTAATGGATCCAGTAGGTTGTGGGTATCTAGATGCTGTTGCAGCTGTTGTACCACTACTTTCTCCATTATCTTAGAGAGAACGTTTAGGCCTGTTATGGGGCGGCGGTGAATTGGGTCCTTGGGATCCAGATTCGGTTTTTTCAGGATGGGCTGGATTATGCCCTCTTTCAGCATGGATGGCACTATGCCTTCCTTAAAAGATTGATTTATAAGCTGTGTGATGGGTGGTGCCAGAATGTCGGCACAATCCCTCAACAGCTTAGTAGGGATGATATCATTGGGCGATGTGCTGTTCCGCAAGGCACCGATGATATTTTTTGTGGTGTCGCTGGAAATAGGCTCCAGAGTGAATTTTGTCGAGTGCAGAAAATTTCTGCGGGAATTTTGTGGCTGATTGATAGCCGGATTGAGGTGGGTATTGTTTTTCAGAATACTTTCCCGGATTCTTTCAATTTTACTAATGAAGAAATCCGATAGTTCATTACAGAACTCTTGGGTGTCTGAGTTGGGGACTTCAAGACATCCCGGATTCATGGTCTGGGTGACCATTTTGAATAGTTCGCGGGGGCGATTTAGGGAACTGTTAATTGCCATAGAAAAATGGTGTTTCTTGGCTTTGAAAATTTCTTTGTGATATCGTGTTGTTATTGCTCTGTAGGAGATAAGATTATCCTCTGCAGGGTTTCTTTTCCAGGCGGCTTCCGCCCTCCTGCGTTCTTGTTTCAGAAGCGATAGCTGGTTGTTATACCAGCCAGACTTTTTCCTGCGGCTACCGAATTTGCGTTTCGGTGCTACTAAGTCGGCTGAGTGTAGTAAGGCTGCGTTTATGGCGTCCAGTGTATCAGCGGCTGTTTGCTGAGGCTGGATTGTTTTGATTTTGTTTCTCAAGGTAGATTTGAAGAGTTCCGAGCGGAGCTTCTTCTGAGACCTAGCCCAGTGTATTGTCACCGGTTTTGGTGCTTTTGACACTGGGGGGATTTTGGAGATTGTGAACTTGATTGCATGGTGGTCTGTCCATGTCAATGGTTCATTTTCTAGAATGCTTATTTCCAGATTTTGTCTGAAAATTAGGTCAAGTGTGTGACCTGAAGCATGAGTGGGCCCGCATATAAGTTGCTGTAGTCCTAATCTATCTAGGTGCTCAATGCAGGCGTCCGCAATGGGATCCTGTGTGGAGTTAGCCCACAGGTTGAAATCCCCGAGTAGCAAAAGATGTTTGCTGTTGAGGGTATAAGTGGATATAAACTCCGTTAATGATGGCAAAAACTGCGATTTAGGCCCAGGTGGCCTATAGCAGAGGAGAATGTGAACAGTCTCCTGGGGGGAGGTTTGGAGCTGAAGAGTAAGGGTTTCCATGAATGGAAGAGGATTTTGCAGGGCTGGTTTAGTGATTGCGATGTGATTCTTATGGATCACCGCAAGGCCTCCTCCTCTTTGCCCTATTCTGTTTTCTGTTATTAGGTGATAGTTTTCTGGCACCAGTTCATCGAGAATGGTGTTAGTCGTCTGAGAGCCAGCTTTCTGTAATAAAGAGGCAGTCTAGATCGTTTTGTAGTAAGAAATCGTGGATTTCTGATCGGTGTTTTACTGCCGATCTTGTATTAATCAAAACACATGATATGTGTTTTGGCTGTGTCAAGTGGTTAAAATTTTTTTTTTTTTTGATGATCGATCGTCGATCGACTCTCCAGAGTTGGTCTATTTTTAAGGCCTTTTTGGTGACGGCTGGTAATGTAGTTGCGAATTGTCTCAGATCACGAATGGAGTCCGCAGAGTAACGCAGATTACCCATTATTGCCTGTCACTGTGGGGGGGTTGATGATTTAAGTTATAATTGGAGGGAGGATTCATAGAGTCCTTCCTCTTGATCTTGGTCCGGAGGAAGGCGAAAAAACCCCTGGCAGAGCTGAGCCAATATGCTGTCACGGGGAAAAATTCCTTCCTGATCCCTGAGGGGCGATCGGCTGCAAAGCCCTGGACCAAGTATCGTAGGGTAGAGGGAGGAGAGGAGGGCGACAGGTGTCCCTGTTCTGAGGGGGTACCAAGCCTCAGATTTGTCTGGGTAGTGTTAGCTTTTTCTTTTATTAAAAAGCAAAAAAACCCTGCTGATTGCTAATCCCGGGAGGACGGGGTCCTCCAGGGATATGGGGGGGGGGGGGAGTTTCTTTCCTAGGACTAGCGCATTTGTTCCTGGCTGCGGCGCGCCGCTAGGCCGCGGCTGAAGCCGCGGTGTTTCCTGATTACGGCGGCCGCGAAAGAGTCAGGCCTGGCGCGGATTCGGAGAAAAACGGCCGCCCACGCAGTGCAAGAGACGTGCGAGATGCGGGGCGATCGTGGGTGGTTGTATGGGAACCAATGTGGGTTGCAGTAAGCAGTGTCCACAGTGTCCACAGTTGGAATCGCTGGGGTGGCTGTCCTTACAAGGACGGTTCTCAGTGATTCCAGGGGGATAGCCCTGAGAAGCAGGGATAGAGTCTTACCAGTCTTACCAGTGAGAGAACTGGTCAGTCCAAAAGCTGCAGGTGGGAAAACGGCAGCAAGGCAGCAAGGTGCTGGAAGCGAGCGGAGGCGACGGAGAGGAACCCCTGCCTGTCTGGGACCAGGAGCCACACGTCCTACTACTAGGGCCGTGCGCCGATTACTGCTGGCCCAGTTCTAGCCCTGGGGAGGAGTCAGAGTCAGAGTGCTTCTGCTTCTGCTGATTGCTCTGCTGATTGCTCTGCAAAGACTTACAGCACCTCAAGGTATGTCACTGTTTGCTAATATATTCTGTAAATAGAAGTTTTCTATACAGTGTGCCCAAAGTCTTTATAATATTTGATGATTCACTGCAGGTCTGGACAGTGTTTTAAAAAGTTTCTCTATTTTACACATGGCATGGCATGGGGTCACAGCACCGTCTGTCCATTCTGCTTTAGCACCATGGGACTCCATGCCATGCCATGTGTAAAATAGAGGAACTCTTTAAATCACAGACCAGATCTGCAGTCCAGGCTGAGTAAGGCCTCAGAGCACATGGCATTACTGTCTGTATTTAACTGCTTGATGGGCTTATTTTGGGCCTGGCTGGTTCACATGTATGTGTTTTGGCCTGCGTTTCCTGCAAAGAAAAGCGCATGCCTCATGTAATAGGCTGCGCACACAGCACACCTATGCCCATCAAGCACTGAAATACAGCACTGTCTGTCCATTCTGCTGTGTGCTGTGACTTATCTGCAGTTCCCGCACTGTCAAACTTGCTGCATTTTTAGACGTTTAGGTCACGCTTTTAAAAACACAGTGCGTTTGTGTGTGCAAGAACTGCAGGTAAGTAGCATGGTGCAAAAGCAGAATGGATTTCAAGGCAACTGTATTTTAAAATGCTGAATGCACCTTTTTTCTGCAGGAAACAAAGGCATGGCAGCCCATTCAAATCAATGTGCTGCTGTGCCTGCACAAATGAGGGCTGCCAAAACACATACATGTGAACCAGCCAGGCCCAAAATAAGCTGGAGGGGGGCCCAAAAAAAATGTTTGCCCAGGGCCCAAACCATATTAAAGACGGCCCTGTCTATGATCCTCTGCTGAATCAGAGCTGAACAGTTGTGTCCGCATTTTGACAGCAGACTCTAGTGGACCGGCGATGGCTCTATGAGCAGCAAATGGATGTGTGTTAGTTTATATCAGGCTACCTCCCATAGGCGTGCGCACAGGGTGTGCCAGGTGTGCCCAGACACACCCTAATCACTCCCTGCAGTGCAAATTCCCCCTGCTGCCCCCTCCCACAGCATAGCTTGCTTCCCTCCTCTCCCATTGGCTACTGCAGTGGGCACACATAGATGATATTTCAGGATGAGTGGGGGAAGGGGTAATGGAGTTTACTGGCCCCTACTCTTTCTCAATGAACACAGTGAGAGATTTGTGCCGTGTTTTTGAGCTTTCAGGCGCACACCCTAATGTAACAGGCTGAGCACACCTATGCTACCTCCGTTTTGTTGTGTTTAGGTTAAAGAAAAAAATCTGGACATGGATGGATTTGGAGGTAGGACACAGGTTAATTTACATCCACCTGTCTAAAGAGATGCATGGAGCTTCCAATCAGGTCTACCTGAAAAGCTGACAGGTGAACCCGATTGTAAAAGGGCCCTAATTACTATCAGGATCACCAGATAAAAAACAAAATAAATGTAGCTTGAAAAAAAAATCTAATACAACCACTACATCTAAGGACTCGCAAACTGCAATATATTACATTTTTGTTCTTGGATTTGCTATGCTTTAAGCATTTAAAAAAAATTAAAATTAAACAAGTGTAAATTAAAATGGTTCTAATATATAACCTTTTGGATATGAATAGTGTCTCTAGATAGAACAAGACTTGGTAAAGTTTTCTAAAATTAATCATTGAGCGCCACCTCATGGACACAATATACACTGCCACTACCATCTGATTCTATTTTTATACTGTACTGGAAATTACTTGGATGCGATCTAGAATTTATTTCCAGATAGACTCCTTATGTTTGATGGTTTCCCTAGATTTATTTTGTGTCCTGGGCTTTGATTCTAAATTTAAATAACCCAGTTTTCCATAAAGCTATCTTTTTGTTGCAGAATAAAAGGAATTCAACAATCCATTAATGTTTTGGGGGGGCTAATACTTGTTGACGTATCTGGTGGACCTTCTACACTCTTTCCTTTGCAGAGATTACATTTATATAATAAAAAGGACCTTCTCACAAATTACAGTGCCTTGCAAAAGTATTCACCCCCTTGGCTTTTTACCTATTTTGTTACATTACAGCCTTTAGTTCAATGTTTTTTTAATCTGAATTATATGTGAAGGATCAGAACACAATAGTCTAAGTTGGTGAAGTAAAATTTAAAAAATATATACATAAAACAATTTTTCAGAAATAAAAAAAATGATAATTGGAATGTGCGTATGTATTCACCCCCTTTGTTATGAAGCCCATAAAAAGCTATGGTGCAACCAATTACCTTCAGAAGTCACATAATTAGTGAAATGATGTCCACCTGTGTGCAATCTAAGTGTCACGTGATCTATCATTACATATACACACCTTTTTGAAAGTCCCCAGAGGCTGCAAAACCTAAGTAAGAGGCATCACTAACCAAACACTGCCATGAAGACCAAGGAACTCTCCAAACAAGTAAGGGACAATGTTGTTGAGAAGTACAAATCAGGGTTGGGTTATAAAAAAAATATTCAAATCTTTGAGAATCCCTAGGAGCACCATCAAATCCATAATTTATTATTTTTTTTTATATTCTAATATACGGTAGTTTGTTATATTATGTTATGCTCCCATCATTTCTACATATCGTACTGTATGCTTGTATTCTGTCCACTCCTTCCATTTTTCTTCAAACTCCTCCATTACCTCTCCATCACTGAACCTTAGATATTCTAAGTTGTAAATTGAGGGGCAGATTCACAGAGATCTGCACGGGCGCATCGTATGGGAGATACGCTACGCCGCTGTAACTTACATTTTTAAACTTCGAATCCTCAAAGAATTTGCGCCGTAAGTTACGGCGGCGTAGTGTATCTCCCTGCGGCGTAAGGGCGCCTAATTCAAATCGGCGAGTAGGGGGCGGGTTTCATTTAAATTAAGTGTGTCCCCAAGCCGAATGAACTGCGCATGCGCCGTCCCTAAATTTCCCACCGTGCATTGCGCGAAATGACGTCGCAAGGACGTCATTTTTTAAACTTAGACGTGACTTACGTCCATCCCGATTCACGGACGACTTGCGCAAAAAAAAGAAATTCAAATTTCGATGCGGGAACGACAGCCATACTTAACATGGCAAATCTAACTATACGCCGCAAAAAAAGCAGCTTTAACTATACGCCGGAAAAAGCCGACTAGAGACGACGTAAGAGAATGCGACGGCCGCGCGTACGTTCGTGGATCGTCGGAAATAGCTAATTTGCATACCCGACGCGGAAAACGACGTGAACTCCACCTAGCGGACGCCGAAGTATTGCATCTACGATCCGAAGGCGTATGAAGACGTACACCTGTCGGATCTAACCCAGATGCCGTCGTATCTTGGTTTGAGGATTCAAACCAAAGATACGACGCGGGTAATTTGAAAGTACGCCGGCGTATCAGTAGATACGCCGGCATACTCTGTCTGTGGATCTGCCCCTATATCTGATTTATTGCACCAACGCTTCAGTGTAGGCCGTTCCGGTTCTTGCCAATATATGGGTATTTGGCTCTTCGCCGTGTTTAAAAGCTGTGGGAGCAATGTTCTTAGATATTGTTTAGTTGGCATTCGAAATCCCGTGTAGTAACACCCCCATTGGTCGTCGGGGACTTTAATATTGGTTATTTCTCCTAATTATTTGCCTAATCTCCCCCCAATATTTTTTTTAAATTTTGGGACATGTCCACCATTTAATTCCATCATATTACGATTTACTGATGTGGAGTGCACCCTCTTTGTTAATTGCTTGATCGCAAAATCATTAACCTGTGTTCCCAATTCCTCCTCCCACTTCTTGATGTATGGCGGTATGCCCAGCTTTTTTGTATCATTTAATATCTTATAAATTCTAGAGGATTGCCCCCTTCCTTCCCTTTTCCTAGCATAATCTCTCAAGGGGCCGTAGGTTTTCTACCAATCCTATAGGCTGAGGTCATTTTTCAAAAAAATGTTTTAGTTGGGCATACTGCCAACCATCAATCACCATCAATTCCCTTTTATTTTTTTAGTTCCTGATATGTACACAATTTATTTAGCTCCATTACATCTTTCAGTTGTGCATTTTCTTGTATGATCAATTTCCAATTTTTTTTTCTATTCCTGGTGTAAAATATTTCCGCTTAGTGGTATTAGAGGTGAATTAAAATCCCATTTTTACTTTTTGTGTATCTTATCCCATATTTTTAATGCGTTTCTAGTGATGCTGTGTGTGTCCGTGCTAAGTTCTCAGTATTGTGCAGGAATCCATATTACCTTCCCCATTGGTGCTTTACTAAATCGTAAATTCCATATTTACCCACCTCTTTTCTATATTCTTTTTAGCCCATTCTATTATTCGTGATAAGACGATCGCGTAATAATAGTTTCTCAAATCAGGTGCCCCCAATCCCCCTTGTGCCCTTTCCTTTGTCAGTAGTGTCAAATTAATATGTGTTTTTTTCCCTCGCCAGGTACATTTTAGGAACATTGACTATAACGTTTTAAAATATGCCTGTGGTAGTGGAATTGGGAGCATTTGCATTTTATATATTATTTTAGGTAAGATTACCATTTTGAAAATATTTATTTTTCCACACCAAGATAGCTGCCCCGATGCTCTTCTATTAGGTTCTGCCTTAATGTCGTTTAAAAATGGGAGGAAGTTAGCTTTATATAGTGTCTCAGTAGTAGTTATTATTTTAACTCCTAGGTACTTCAGTTTTTTGTTTCCCCAGCTAAAAGGAAAATCTTTTTAGTAGGTGTTCCTATCTGCTTTAGATATGTTAATGCTCAGTATTTCGGATTTGGCCGGGTTTATTTTAAAATTGGATATATTTCCGAACTCTTTAAGAGATTTCATTAAATTAGGTAGGGTTATTCTAGGGTTAGTTATAAAAAAAATATATCATCCGCATAAGCCGCTAGTTTATGATCTGACTCCCCTACTTTTATCCTCCTGATGTCCACATTCCACCTTATCCCCCATAACAGGGGTTCCAGCGCAAGGACAAACAGTAGTCTAGTACCATTCTTCATCTCAAATAGTGCTGAAATAGTCCCATTTACTTTTACTCTTGCCGTTGGTCTATTATATAGTGATTTTATCCAATTGGTCATTCTAGGTCCTATGCCTATTGCCTCAAGTGTACTCTGCATGAAGCCCCAGTTTACCCTGTCAAATACGTTTTCAGCATCAATTGACAGGAGTAGACCTGGGGCCCCACTTCCTTTGATTTTCTGTATAGCCAAAAGAGTTATAATTCCATTGTCCCTCCCCTCCCTTCCTGCAATGAATCCGATGTTCAGGAGTGAAATCGGTCTATAACTGGAACATTGTGTGTTATCTTTACCTTCTTTTGGGAATATAGTTATTGTGGCCTCTACTGCCTCTTTCTGTATCTCCCAATTCACGCCCACTCCGTTCATATAGGAGCACAGTTTTATAATTTTTTATAATGTAAAGTATCGTCAGGCCATCAGATCCAGGGCTTTTCCCATTTGGCAGTTCTTGTATGATTTTTATTATTTTCTCCTCTGTTATGGGGGCTCTAGGTAACTCATTTTGTCTTTTGGGATTTTATCTAGATCTATCTCCTTCAGGAAAGCTTTTGTTTTCTCACCTTTTTGTTTAACTTCTTTTGTTTCATTTGTATTAATTGAATAAAGCCTCCCATAGAATGCTTGGAAAGTTTAAGCTATTTCTGTTGTTTTATATCTTAATTCCCCAGTCCTTGTTTGTATTTTCTCTATGTAATTAGCTGTTTTTTTCTTTTTAGTAATTTCGCTAAATATTTCCCTGGCTTATTACCCCATTGATACCTTTCTTTCTTAATTTGATTAAAGGCCATTTGGGTTTTTTGTTCTATTACTTATCTCATATCCTCTCATTTAATAGGAAGTTTCAGGAGGAGTTCTGTCTCTGTAGTTTTCTTGCGTTGTTCTAATTCATACATTTCTTTTGGTATTGCTATTTTTTCTCCTTAGTTCTTTTCTTTTTTCCCGCTCCCTCCCTAATCAATATACCCCTAATATAAGCCTCGTGGGTTTCTTTATCCTGTAAAAGTTCTTAATTTAGCCTCCAGCTATTGTTCCTATTTTGTACCTCTCCTATGTTCAATTGGAGTGTTACTGATGCGTGATCTGAGAGTGTCGTTTTTCCGACGTTCGTACCTTCCACTATTTCCAGTAGCCGATGCTCTACCAGAAAAAATCTATTCTTGAATACGTCCCCATGCACAGGGGAGTGGAATGTGTAGTCCCATTGTTTAATATGTTGTGTTCTCCACACATCCACTAGCTGATGTTGAGGCATTTTCTTTTTTTATTTATTCCTATGGGTTATTCCAATCCCATGTGCATGCAACATACTATCCATCTTCATCTGTAAGCATAGGTTAAAATCCCCTACCATAATAGCCCCTCGTTTCTTAAATTCCATAAACTCGGCCATATTAAATATTTGATTGAGTTTTTGTTTGGGCTATATACATTTGCCAGAGAGACCTCGGCTCCATTCAGTTTTCCCCTTAGAAACAGGAAGCGCCCTTCCGGGTCCACTCTCCTCTCCTACAGTGTGAACTGGGTTCTCCTGGCAAACCCTATGGCCACTCCCTTAGCTCGACTAATAGGCGAATCCCCGTAGTACCATAAGGGGTATTCCTTTGAGACTATTTTGCAATTTGTACCCGTAAAAAAGTGAGTCTCCTGTAGGAGTACTACATCGGCCTTCAGGGAGTTTAATTCTCTCATTATGTTTGCTCTTTTAGTGGTAGCATTTAATCCGTAAACATCATATGAGAGTATTTTTATTTTAGGCATCCATTACTTGTAAAAGGGCCCTACTAAGAGAGAAGTTATTTCTTTCATGGTTTTTCATAGAGTTCACCCACCCCCCTCTACCCCCGCCCACCCAATCCCCCCTCCCCGAAATGGGGGCTTGTGGCCTCCCCATGGCCCAAAGATCCGTGGCCCTTTTCCATCCGGCCCTACGGTTTTCCCCCTAGAGGTTGAGCTCTGATTGTTGATCTCAGTCAGGGCAATTGTCCCCCCGAAATGGGGGGTCTCCTGGGCCCGCTCCACTCTCTTGGTTCCTAAGTTCCCAAATTATATAGTGTCCTTTCCCTTTTCCCATCCCCTGTTGTGTCCTCGTCCCACCCCAACCCACCCCTAGTCCAGATCCCCCTTTTCCTTCTCTTTTTCTGGGTTTTCTTCTTATTTGTTTCTTATTTTGTTCTTATTTTGTTCCCCTTGTTGTTCCTGGAACTCAAATGCCATGGCTGTTGATCCACTGTATTAGACCTCCTCTCCTGTGTTTCCCACCAGCCTGGAACATCAATTTATGGGATATCAAGTCTTTTACAAAAGTTCACAGAATCTCAGGGTAGCAGACCGACCCTCCTTCTGTCCGATTAGGCAGGCTGGAAAGCCCCAGAAATACTGAATGTTGTGTATCTTTAATTGTTCAAGCAGAGGTTTTAATGTTCTTATCCTTGTCAGTGTCTCTGCTGCAAGGTCTGGAAATATCTGTAAAGGTGGTCTCTTTAAACTTAGCTGGAATATTAGATTTTCAGCCGCCAAGCCGGATCTGTTCTTTATCTTGAAAATTATGAAATCGCACAATAATGTCTCTCTGCATTTCTCCTTCCATTCCTGCAGGTTTCCTGATCCTATGGATTCTTTCAAATTTTATTTTATCTGTTGCGGTCTTACCCAGCATCTGTCCAAATACTTTATCCATTTTTTCTTGTAGATCTTCTACTTGTTGATCTGGCAATCCTTGAATCCTCCAATTTATTTATTTTTTCTCCTATTGCAATTTTCCTGATCTTCAAGTCGATATCTCATGTACATTTGGTCTCTGTGTATCTCTTTCATCTGCTCTTTTAGTTCTATTACTTCTGCTACTTGAGAGTCCAATTTTTCTTCTGTTTCCTCTACTCTCCTTAGTATGTGATTCATATCCTTGTGTATTAACGCCATTTCTACTTTTAGCGATGTTTCCATTCTAGAGATTACCGTTTCCATTCTTGAGAACATCTCCGCTATTTCACCTAAAGTAGGGAGTTGGTCTATTTGTCTGATCTCTAAATCTTCCTTTAGCTTAATTTTCCACCTCAGCGGTAGTAGGGGTTACAGTCTCTGCACTTCCTGATTGTCTTCTCAACCCCGTTTTCTGCAAGCCCTCAGAAACTTTTATTTTAGTCACTATCGTTTTTCCTGGACTATCTTTGGTGCCATCTTGTGCCATATATTTAATAGAGCCCGGACTAGTGCTCATTTTTGGAAGGTTTGCTGTTGCTCCTCTTACCGGCCTACCTCTCATCCTTACCTCTCCTGTTTCTGCATGGTTATGTGTCCACGCAAACAAGAGAGAGAAAAAAAAAACAGGGATAGGGAGCAAAGGTAATGAGTGCTGATATTTCTCTTCTCTCCAGAGGAAACTTTTAATATGTCTTTGTATTTTGTTATTTATAAACAGTTCCAGCATACAAAGCAGATAGCAGATATTTTGAGCAGAGAGGGGGATAATTATTTTTTTTTTGTAGTTGGCACCAAGAGTTCCATGTGGGGAATATCAGGACCTTGACCTTGTTCTGTTCGGAGGGGAGTGTGTAGGCCCTGTTGGTGGAATGTGGTATGTCCATGCACCAACAATAATAGTCTCTGTAGCAGTTATGTAGCGGTTCCTTTCACAAAATCTTATGGACAGTCTTATAAGCAGTCTCAGAAGCTCCTTGTATTCTCCGCTACTTATCTGATCGTGTGAATTATACTAGTATACTATTTATGGGTGTACCAAGCAGGGTTGAACAGTTCAGTACAGCACAGCACAGTCCATCCTAGTCCTTCTCATTACCACACTCGCAGCCACAGTTCATTTTGTATCAAGATGTAGCTTTTGAGACACTTGAGCATTTAAGCATTTATGAGCATGTAAAAGTATATATGAAGGAAAAAGATAATCAAGTGACTCGCCCCTTGCCGCTACTTATTTCAGGTACTACCCACTCCTGAGCGCCTTTATGAGCCTCTTTAATTTCAGTAGCTGTGGCTGTGGGATCAAATCTATCATAACCAAATGAAAAGAACATGGCACAACAGCAAACCTGCCAAGAGACAGTCACACACCAAAACTCATGGACTAGGCAAGGAGCTTATTAGTCAGAGAGGCAGCACAGAGACCTAAGGTAACCCTGGAGGAGCTGCAGAGTTCCACAGCAGAGACTGGAGTATTTACAACAATAAGCCGTACTCTCCATAGAGTTGGGCTTTATGGCAGAGTGGCCAGAAGAAAGCCATTATTTTCAGCAAAAATCAATATGGCACATTTTGAGTTTGCGAAAAGGCATGTGGGAGACTCCCTAAATGTATGGAAGAAGGTGCTCTGGTAAAATTGTACTTTTTGGCATTCAAAGAAAACGCTATATCTGGCGCAAACCCATCACATCACCCAAAGAACACCATACCCACAGTGAAACATGGTGGTGGTGGCAGCATTAAGCTAAGGGGATGTTTTTCAGCAGTCGGGACTGGGAAACTGGTCAGATTTGAGGGAAAGATGAATGGTGCTAAATACAGGGATATTCTTGAGAAAAACCTGTACCACACTGTGCGTGATTTGAGGCTAGGATGAAGGTTCACCTTCCAGCATGACAATGACCCCAAACAAACTGCTAAAGCAACACTTGAGTGGTTTAAGGGGAAACATGTAAATGTGTTGGAATACAAAAAACACAGTCACTGCCAGCGCGAATAGGTCTTCCAAGGTCTGGCGTAACAGATGTCAGATAAAGTGGTGGTGTGAAAGTTATATATGGCACCTCAAAACTAGGTGGATGCTGCCTTCCTCAGATGGGGTAATCTGAAAGGAACACCTAGTGCATTACCAGAGATAATTTAAGACATTTTTGTATAAAAATGGGTACTCACAAAATGCAACTGACAAAAGGCCATAAACACAGTGCATGGACATGCATAGAACACGTGGTACAACTAACGCATTTCAGGCCGCAACCCTTTCTCAGAGCTAGGCTTTGAGGAAGGGGGTGAGCCCCCGAAATGCATTAGCTGTACCCCGTGTTCTGTGTATGTCCTTGCACTGTGTTTATGGCCTTTTGTCAGTTGCATTTTGTGAGTACCCACTTTTATACAAAAAAAATTTCTTATTAAATTATCTCTTGTAATGCACTAGGTGTGCGCACCTTCCATTTCTGTTTTTCTTGTAAATGTGTTGGAATGGCCTAGTCAAAGCACAGACCTCAATCCAATAGAAAATCTGTGGTAAGACTTAAAGAGTGCTGTTCACCATCCAACTTGAAGGAGCTGGAGTAGTTTTGCAAGGAGGAATGGGCAAAAATCCCAGTGGTAAGATGTGGCAAGTTCATAGCGACTTATCTAAAGCGACTTAGAGCTGTGACAGCCAGAAAAGTATGGACTTTAGGGGGGTGAATAGTTATGCACATTGACTTTTTCTGTTATTTTGTCCTATTTGTTGTTTGCTTCACAATTAAAAAAAAAAAACATCTTCAAAGCTGTAGGCATGTTCTGTAAATTAAGTGATGCAAATCCTCAAACAATCCATGTTAATTCCAGTTTGTGAGGCAACAAAACACGAAAAATGCCAAGGGGGTGAATACTTTTGCAAGGCACTGTAGCTGCTCATTTCAGAATGAGGTAAAAACCTTTCCATTCTTCACACATAACGTGACATGTTTAAAGCGGTGGTTCACCCTGCTGAACAACATTTCAGCATAAAATTCGGCATCGTAGCGCGAGCTACAGTATGCCGGTCTTACATTTTTTAACCCCGTACTCACTGTTTAATCGTACATAGACGATTCCGTCTGCCGCGGGGAATGGGCGTTCCTAGCAAGAGGGAGGGTGATTGACGGCCGACTCTGGCACGTCACGCTCCCTGAAGACAGCCGGAGTAGGTCTCGGCTCTTCACGGCGCCTGCGCACTGGCTATGCGCAGGCGCCGTGAAGAGCCAAGCCTATTTCGGCTATTTCCGGAGAAGCGTGACGCGCCAGAGCCGGCCGTCAATCACTTTCCGTCTGGATTGGAACGCCCATTCCCCGTGGGCAGACGGAATCGTCTAGGTCGGATTAAACAGTGAGTACGGGGATAAAAAATGAAAGACCGGCATACTGTAGCTTGCGCTACGATGCCGAATTTTATGATAGAATAAAAAAATTTTTTTTTTTTTTTTTATTCTAGGGTGAACCCAGCCTTTAAGAAAAAAAGGTTTGCCTTTAACTCCTTCCTTGCCGGGGGGGGCTCCGCTATACCTTGTATGCACACTGTATCACAAATGAAGAGATGCATACATACATCCTATATACCCCTACGATGATTAGTGACTAATGGCCCATGAAAATGCAGGAAGGGTGCATGGGAATTTTGTTGTGCCCAGGCTGTCGATGTTAAAGCGGGAGTTCACCCCCAAATCAACTTTCTGACATTAGTTCAGATGTTAGCAGTATGCTGGGGGTTTTTTTTTTTTTCGCTACTTATCGTTTTATGAGCCCTTGTTATCCGGCTCCGAGCGGGGAATCCTGCGGGGAGTAGGCGTTCCTAAGCAAAGAGGAGTTGATTGACGGGCTGCTAAAGCGCGTCACGGTTTCCGAAAATACCCGAAGTGACACTCGGGTGTTTACGGCGCTAAACGGAGCCTGCCGTGTAGAGCTGACTGCGCAGGCGCCGTAAACACCCGAGTGTCACTTCGGGTATTTTCGGAAGCCGTGACGCACTTTAGCCGACCGTCAATCAACTCCTCTTCGCTTAGGAACGCCTATACCCGGAAGCGATCCCCGCTCGGAGCCGGATAACAAGCGCTCATAAAACGATAAGTAGCGGAAAAAAAAAAAAAAAACAGCATACTGCAGATGTTAGCAGTATGCTGGAACTAATGTCAGAAAGTTGATTTGGGGGTGAACTCCCGCATTAATATAACGGTTTAAGAGGAAGGCAAAGACCAAGGGGTATGCAAAAGAGTCTCTGTCTACCTGGAACGCTGGAATCTCGGGGAAAAAATGTGTTGATTCCCTGGCCACCACTTAATTTTAAGGTTTTTCTCATGGTTGGAAAACCACTTTTCGTTTGATAAAGCAGAACATGCTATTAATGAGAAATACAGATCATAGGCTGAGGTATTCTTCACATTTTCTGGAACGAATAACTAGGAGGTCAAAAACTCTTTAGTATAACAAATATGTCTTGTCAGATTTTCTTATCGTGTGTACACAAGTCCAACGAAAAAAAACATGCATGCTCAGAAGCAATGCCAACCATAAGACATTAGCAGAAGTTTCCCGAAGAGGGGCGCTAAAGAGCTGAAAAAACAAGTAGTTTCATGTTTGTTGGACAACAATTCTTTGCCGTTTGTATGCAAGTTCACAAAAAAAGTCCTACACTTTGTCCGTGGAAAGTCCGATCGTGTGTACCAGGCTTTAGTGTGTTTTTTTTTTTTTTTTCGGTGGAGAGAGATTAGAACTGGCTTTAAATCTGGTTTTTATTGCCTTCTGTGTCCCTGTTAGAAAAATTCACCCTCTCTATTATTCCTGGTGACTATTATTGAAAGTGACAGAAAATCCCAAATTTTGGGTTGTCACCAGAACAGAACCGCTGTGACTGGTGGGGATCCTGGGCAACTCTCACACACTACACCATCACCACAATATTCCCGGGCGTGTTCCTATGTACCTCTCCAGGCATCTCCAGATTTGAAGGCTGACAGGTGTTTTATCTAAACATGGCTGATAAGCCTATAACCTTCTTAGCTACAGTACTGTGCAGAAACTTTAGGCAGGTGTGGAAAAATGCAGTAAATTGAGAATGCTTTCAGAAATAGAAGTGTTAGTTTATTTTGAATAAATAGCAAAATGGAAAGTAAATGAACAGAAGAGAAATCCAAATAAAAAAAACATCGACAAGACTACCATTTTGCCTTCAAAACAGCAGCAATTCCTCTAGGTGACATTGCACATAGTTTTTGAAGGAACTTGGCAATGGCAGGTAGGTTGTTCCACTACCTAGTAACGGATCTTCTGTGGATGTAGGCTGCCTAAAATCCTTCATGTAATCCCTGACAGACTCAATGATGTTGAGATCAGGGCTCTGTGGTGGCCAACCATCACTTCCAGGACTACCCATATTTAGGGTGAAACATGTAAAATGTTCCTGCTCTGGCAGCTAATTTGCCCAATCCCCCCCTCAGTGTGACAGCCGGTAATCATCTTCCCACTGTCACAATTTGAACGCAACATGACTGCGTGGGGGTCCACCCACACGGCCAAATCATTAATTCCTGTGAATTAATCAAATACACCTACTGTCAGCCACCGCAGCTGACAGCTTGTTGTTCTGAATGAACTGCAAGGGCGCTGATGAGTGCTCTCCTAGTTCATTCACAGGCCCTACAGCTTTCAAACTAACAGCTCGGATGCAGGTATGGGCTGAAAAGCTGTAGGGCTTGTCTGTAGAAGCTGGACACTGCTCCCCGGATACACTGATCATGGGTGTAATGCTTTCCAGGCTCCTGCAGGAAAAAAACCTTCCCTCGCTCCCTACCTCTGCTGCTCCCTGCTGCCCCCCCCCCTGAATTTGCACCTGAGCCGCACCGCAATGCCTAGAAAACGCACACGCATTGCACATATGTGAACCAGCCTCATTGAAATCAATGTATTTTATAATGTTATGCGAATTGGATGCGGTTTAAGGCGCAACCAATTCGCATAGGTGTGAACCCGGCCTTAATATTTATGCTTCAATAAAGACTACTTTACTCTCTGTGTTGGTGTGCTGCCGATCCGAAGATTCTCTGTTCCCAGTCCAGAGCACCTGTTGCCATTTTTTTGCATCCCACTTCCTGTGTTTTTGTGCATAGTTGAATTGCTTAGTCTTGTTTCCACTTCGGACATATGACTGCAATTCTTCCATGAAGACTACTTCTGGCCAGATTTCTCTGGACATTAGATGGGTGTACCTGGGTCCCACGTGTTTCCACCAGTTCTGTGTTGATGGCACTGCTTGACATTTTCCATTGTCAAAAGGGAAGTAAAACATGATGTGTCTTATATCTGTGGTATTTAGTTTCCTTGGCCAACCATTAAGGCCGCGTACACACGGTTGGTCCATCCGATGAGAACGGTTAACCGATGAAGCGGAATGACTGATGGTCTGATGTGCCTACACACCATCAGTTAAAAAACCGATCAAGTCCAATGCGGTGATGTAAAACACAACGTCGTGCAGATAAAAATGAGGTTCAATGCTTCCAAGCATGCCTCGACTTGATTCTGAGCATGCGCAGGTTTTTAACCGATGCTTTTGCATACTAACCATCATAGTTTTAAAGAAAGTTCTAAAATTTTTGACCGAAGTGGCCCACACATGATCGGTTTGGACCGATGAAAAGGTCCTTCAGTCTGTTTTTATCGGTTTGTACCGACCGTGTGTACGCGGCCTGAGTCTCTGGTCCTCACTTCTGCTTGATTAATGGTGTGTTCAATGCTGAGAAATACAAGGAGATATTTAACCATCAAGCCATACCATCAGGAAGGCGTGTAATTGGCTCCAAATTTATTCAGCAGCACATGGAAGAACTGGAAGTGATGGCTTGTCCCCCCACAGACCACTAATCTCAACATTCTGTTGAGTCTGTTTGGGATTACATATGTTCTCATCCAAGATTGTACAATACATGGCCCTGTCCATTGGTCTCTCAATGCGGCAAAGTTGGCCTGTATGTTTAGCAGAGCAACAACCCCAAAGCATAATATTTTCACTTCCATGCTTGACTGTACAGATGGTGTTCATAGGGTCATAGTCAGCATTTTTCTTCCTCCAAACACGGCGAGTTGAGTTAATAGCAAAGAGCTAAATTTTGGTCTCATCTGACCACAGCACTTGCTCCCAATCCTTCTCTGATTAACCAGTTCCCGACCCCCGCATGTACATATACGTCCACAATATGGCACGTACAGGCACATGGGCGTACATGTACGTCCTCGCCTATTAGCGGGTGGGGGGTCCGATCGGGACCCCCCCCCGCTACATGCGGAGGTCGGGTCCGCTCGGGGAGCGATCCGGGACCACGGCGCGGCTATTTGTTTATAGCCGCTCCGTCGCGATCGCTCCCCGGAGCTGAAGAACGGGGAGAGCCGTGTGTAAACACGGCTTCCCCGTGCTTCACTGTGTCGGCGCATCGATCGCGTCATTCCCTTTATAGGGAAGACACGATCGATGACGTCATTCCTACAGCCACACCCCCCTACAGTTGTAAACACATACTAGGTGCACCCTAACTCCTACAGCGCCACCTGTGGTTAACTCCCAAACTGCAACTGTCATTTTCACAATAAAGAATGCAATTTAAATGCATTTTTTGCTGTGAAAATGACAATGGTCCCAAAAATGTGTCAAAATTGTCCGAAGTGTCCGCCATAATGTCGCAGTCACGAAAAAAATTGCTGATCGCCGCCATTAGTAGTAAAAAAAAAAAAAATTTATAAAAATGCAATAAAACTATCCCCTATTTTGTAAACGCTATAAATTTTGCGCAAACCAATCGATAAACGCTTATTGCGATTTTTTTTACTAAAAATAGGTAGAAGAATACGTATCGGCCTAAACTGAGGAAAAAAAATGTTTTTATATATGTTTTTGGGGGATATTTATTACAGCAAAAAGTAAAAAATATTGCATTTTTTTCAAAATTGTCGCTCTATTTTTGTTTATAGCGCAAAAACTAAAAACCGCAGATGTGATCAAATACCACCAAAAGAAAGCTCTATTTGTGGGGAAAAAAGGACGCCAATTTTGTTTGGGGCAATTGTCTGTTAAAACGACGCAGTCCCGAACTGTAAAAACACCTTGGGTCTTTAGGCTGCATATTGGTCCGGGCTTAACTGGTTAATTTAGATGTTCACTGGCAAGCTTCAGATGGGCCTGTACATGTGCCTTCTTGAGAAAGGGGACCTTGCGGGTGCTGCGTATTGTGTTACCAATGGTTTGTTTGGCCACTGTGGTCCCAATTGTCTTAAGATCATTCACAAGCTCCTCCGGTGTAGTTCTGGGCTGGTCCCTCACATTTCTCATAATCATCCTTATCCCAGGAGGTGAAATCTTGCGTTGAGCTCCAGACCAAGGGCAATTGATGGTTATTTTGTATTTCTTCCATTTGCAAATAATCACTCCAACAGTTGTCTCCTCACCAAGCTTCTTGCTCATTGTTTTGTAGCCCATTCCAGACTTGTGCAGGTCTACAATCTTGTAGTCAGAGTCTTCACTTGTGACATGACTACCAAGACCTGTGGTGTGCCTTGGTCTAGCTGGTCAGTATGCCTTAAAGAGGGCATACCCTGAATAGGAGTATGAGAAATGTATGATGTATATGAAATTTAAATTGCGGAACAGGAGGGTGGGAACCAGGAAGATGAGGGACCTTCAAGTGGAGGGGGGTTATATACCCCCCAGACTCCTCCTACAAATCCAGGCTGGCCTCCAGCCAGACTTCAAACTTGTCAGAGTCTTTACTTGTGACATGCGGTAAACCTAACTACCAAGACCTGCGCTGTGCCTTGGTCTAGTTGGCTGGTACGCCTAAAAGAGGGCAAAAAGACACAAAGGTAGGTAAAGTATGAAAAGCTTTAATGATAACAGGTGACAATTAATTCAATAAAGTAGCGAATGCTCTGCCAACTTCTGTATGAGGCTCGGGAATGTACCTGCTATAGCAGGAGGACCTCCAGTGCCCCATGTACTTAATAATGTAAGATGGGACCCCCTGCTTAGAAGCTGCGGATGCAGCCCTGATCCTGAATGAATGTCTAGAAAATCGCTTTGGATCTAAACACCCCCCCTCTCAAAAACTGGTTGGGGAGGCAGGAAATGTCAACATTACCATACATGCAAAACATTTCAATCAGATTTCTCTGTACAGTGGAACCTTGGATTACGAGCATAATCCGTTCCAGGAGAATGCTTGTAAACCAAAGCACTCGCATATCAAAGCGAGTTTCCCCATAGAAATCAATGGAACCGAAAATAATTTGTTCCACATTGACTTCTATGGCATGCAATACTGCATGTGGCCAGAGGCGGGGGGCTGCTGGAGGGACTTGGAAATACTCAGAGACCATTCGGCTGCATTCAGAAACCCTCGGGAACAAAGGGCCTGATCCACAAAGGGATACGCCGGCGTATCTACTGATACGCCGTCGTATCCCTGTTTCTATCTATGGAACTGATCCACAGAATCAGTTTCTCATAGATAGGCAGAAGATCCGACATGTGTAAGGGACTAACACTGTCGGATCTTAGGATGCAGTACCACAGCCGCCGCTGGGGGCATTTCTCGTCGAAATCCAGCGTCGGGTATGCAAATTAGCACTTACGGAGATCCACAAAGCTTTAACGCTTCGTTTTTTCTCCGTAAGTATTAGTTTGCCGTCGCAAAATTAGGGCTGCTTTTACAAGGTGTAAACTTAGTACACCATGTAAAAGTAGACCCTTCTATCCCGCGTCGCTGTCATTTTTTTTTTTTAATTATTTTTTTCCCGCCGCAACTTTTTTTTTTACGCACGTCGCGATTCTCAAAACCCGGCGCAATGTAAATCCGCGCAAAGCACGTCGGGAAAATAACGTCAGGAGCATGCGCAGTACGTCCGGCGCGGGAGCGCGCCTAATTTAAATGGGACTCGCCCCATTAGATTAGGCACGCCTTGCGCCGGACCGATTTAAGTTACACCGCTCAAAATTTCTAGGTAAGTGCTTTGTGGATCAGGCACTTGGGTAGAGATTTTGCGGCGGTGTAACTTAAATAGGAAAATTTAAGTTACGGCTGCTCTTTGTGGATCAGGCCCAGAGTATTTCCAAGTATTTTCGGTGCCCCCACACCTCTGGCCAAATGCAGTACTGCACAACGCAGATGCTCATTTTGTTGTGAGACAACACTCTCAAACAGTCAGCATTTTTTTTTTTATATAATTGCTTGTTTTGCGAAACGCTCGTTAACTGTGTTATTCGCAATCCAAGGTTCCATTGTATATACTGTATTCTTATAGAATCATAGATAGTTGATCTAGGGAATATTAAATGGCCCTAGGGGATCTATGTTGGAGCAAATTGGAATATGCTTTATAAGCTTTTTTTTTTTGGTCTTCTCCGGATCAACTGTGGATTTAAGGTTCTGTGGAGACATGCTTTTATTTATATATTGGTTCAACTCCATAGACGTGCCTTTCTTCAAACTAAACTATGTAACCGATTGCTTTATCAATAGGAGTTTAACCTTACGATATGCACTTGGCCGCATATGCAATCCAATGACAAATATATACCAACCTACTGTGCTACCACAGAAAAAGAATATTTAAGAATGTATAAGTATTTTTAATGGTGAATGCTCTATGTACTGTATAAATGCATGGGATCCCATTTAGTCTTAAAATGTGTCTATGCAATAAAAGGTTAATATGTTATATAGTAGGTCTGTGTACCCCAAAAATCTGGAAATTATTTTTCACCACAAATGCACAATTTTAGCTATTGACATTTTTGCAGCTGCAGTATTATATGCATGCTATAATAAGATATGTTGCTATAAAGAGCTTTAATATTGCAATCAGCTGATTGTATATTCCTATACTGCCATCTACTGGGCAAACATATATACAACCTTTTGCTGATAATGTTCCTACTGCAAAATAGTCAAAATAGTCAATTTTAACTCTTTAATGGCGAAGATCCAAACAACTGTTATCACCTGAAATCAGTTTTGCAACTATTAAGTAGGTGTATCCTGGTAAATTAACTTTTTTTTCCAGGACAAGTTGGGCCTTGGCGGTAAATGGTAATGGATATCTCCTGAATTTTTATTATTATCCAAAATAAATACATTTTGTGGGCATTTAACTGTATACTTTTTGCCATTACCAGGACTCACCACCAAATATACTATAAGAAATTCTACTCCTGACAATTGCAGCAATACCACACATGTGTATGAGGTGTGTGTCTAAAAGGTTCAGTGAATGGTATCAGAAAACGAACAAAACCGAAGATACAAATCACCTTTATTGGCCTTCAAAATTATCGTCATCCTTTACAACACACTTTTGGCAATGTTCATAAAGCTTCTGGAAACTGTCAGCAAAGGCCTCTTTAGGAATCCATCGCAGAACCGCTATCACACATTCTTAGGCCCCGTACACACGTCCGAGGAACTCGACGGGCAAAACTCATCGTTTTGCTTGTCGAGTTCTGTGTGAAGCCGCCGAGGATCTCGGCGAGCCAACTTTCCTCATTGAACAACGAGGAAATAGAGAACATGTTCTCTATTTGGTTCGACGAGGAACTTGTCGGCTTCCTCGGCCGAAAGTGTACACACGGACGGGTTTCTCGGCAGAATTCAGCTCCAATCGAGTTTCTGGCTGAATTCTGCCGAGAAACTCAGTCGTGTGTAGGGGGCCTCAGATTTCCTTTTGGATGATGCCATTGTTGTCAAACATCAACAGTGTCTTGACCTTGGACTTTTGCAGGCAACTGTTTTTTGGGTAGCGATGAAGACGGTGAACACCATTCCATCGATTGCTAGTTGGATTCCGGATCAAACTGGTAGCACCAGGTCTCATCCCGTGATGATGGTTTGCAGAAAGGATGGATCCTGGTCCCATATGGTGAAATCTCCAGTGGTTTCCATCCGTTTTTCTTTCTGTTCATCTGTCAGCTTGTGAGGAACAAAACTGGGAACACATCTTCCCGCTTACCAAAACCTTTGCAGACGATGGTGCACAACGCATCCTTTCTAATGCCCAATTCCTCCGCCATCAATCGTAGAGTCAGTCGCCAATCTCATACCAGCATTTGTCGCACTCACTCGATCATGTCTGGGGTTCTGCTGGTCGACCCAAACATGGATCATCGTCG
The DNA here is from genome assembly GCF_905171775.1 of Rana temporaria. NCBI lineage: Eukaryota > Metazoa > Chordata > Amphibia > Anura > Ranidae > Rana > Rana temporaria. The sequence continues at coordinate 101,513,738 of NC_053496.1, read as the reverse complement.
TTTCCTTCCCGTTGCGAAAGTGGTTGAACCAAACACATTTTCTGCTCACAGCTTCTGTCCTGTACGCTTGCACCAACATTTCTTGCGTCTCAGTCCGTTGTTTCCCCAATATGTAGCAGAACTTGATATTCACTCGTTGCTTCATTGCACTGTGACCCTCCCACTGACTGCGTGCGGCTGTCCGCAGTGGGTTTACCCTGACAGTCACATGTACTCCACGCTAGGTGGCACTTCTCGACTTGTCTCTAGCTAGCCACGCGCATGCACCCGCCTCATGTTGCCATTGAGATATCAGACCATTCACTGAACTTTTTAGCCGCAGCTCGTATATTATTTTTCAAATGTACCTGTAGTATGGACCAAGAACAATAGTATGCATTTTTTTACTTTTAATACTCTAAAACACATTGACTTAGATATGTTGGGGCAGATCCACAAAAGAATTACGTCGGCGTATCTATTGATACGCCGTCGTAATTTTAAAGTTCCCGCGTCGTATCTTTGTTTTGTATCTACAAAACAAGATACGACGGCATCTGGGATCGATCCGACAGGCGTACGTCTTAGGTGCATTTTTTCCGCCGGCTGCTAGGTGGCGTTTTCCGTCGAATTCGCGTTGGGTATGCAAATTAGCTAGTTACGGCGATCCACGAACGTACGTCCGGCCGACACATTTTTTTACATTGTTTGAGTTCGGCTTTTCCCGGCGTATAGTTACCCCTGCTATTATGAGGCGTACTCAATGTTAAGTATGGCCGTCGTTCCCGCGTCGAATTTTTTACGTTGTTTGCATAAGTCATTCGCGAATAGGGATTTGCGTAGAATGACGTCACCGTCGGAAGCATTGGCTTGTTCCGTTTTAATGTTGAGCATGCGCACTGGGATACCCCCACGGACGGCGCATGCGCCGTTAAAAAAAAAACGTTGTTTACGTCGGGTCACGACATATTTACATAAAACACGCCCCCATCACAGCCATTTGAAATCCGCGCCCTTACGCCGCCAAAGATACACTACGCCGCCGTAACTTATGGCGCAAATTCTTTAAGGATTCGAAAATAAAAAGTTACGGCGGCGTAGTGTATCTTGGATACGCTACGCCCGGTGGAATAATGCGCCGATCTACGTGGATCTGCCCCCTTATCTTTTTTTTTTTTTTTTTTACAAGAAATTTTGTTACCGATTTCTGCCATAGCCTTTTACAGCAATCATGTATCAAGACCCAGAGTTGTCGGTGACAGCTCAGTCTCTGTGCCAGGAGCACACTTTACAGAGCACTCCCAGCACATTCATAGGCACATACTGTATGTGGTGCTACAGAAGACCCACTTGCTGAGGAGGCAGTGCCATCCACCAGCACCGTGGTGCCATCCACCAGCACCCGTGTTTCATCCACCAGCACCCGTGTTTCATCCACCAGAACCGCAGCACCTCGTCAAGCAAGGTCGCGTACCAGTAGGTCCCATGCCAGCCTTCCCTATTCCCTTCAGAACCCCTTGTGGCTTCCTCCTAATTCAGGAGAAGCCAACATTCCCCCTTTCACTGCCCAGCCAGGAGTCCAGGTGGACACAGAAAATTTTGCCCCGATCGATTTTTTTAATCTAATTTTTACTGACGACATGCTTGCCTCAATTGTTTCCCAGTCCAATCTTTATGCCGAACAATTCATATCCAGTAACCCCACATCCTATTATGCCCGTCCCTTCGAGTGGAGACCCGTAACAGTGGAGGAATTCAAAAAAATTTTGGGCCTCGTATTTTGTATGGGACTAAATCATAAAAGCCAAGTACGTTCCTATTGGCCAAACGCCCCATCTATCACATGCCCGTCTTTTCCTCAAAAATGCCCAGGTCCAGATATCAAATGATTATGCGATTCCTACACTACAGTGACAATACCCAGTGCCCTCCCCGAGATGACCCAAATTTTGACAAACTTTATAAAATTTGGCCACTACTAGATTATTTTTCCCAAATTTTCCCCCAGTTGTTTACCCCGGACCAAAACATCTGTGTTGACGAGTCACTTGTGAAATTTTTTGGCAGGCTCGGCATAAAGCAATTTATTCCCTCCAAAAGGGCCCGCTATGGAGTGAAGCTCTACAAATTATGTGACCTTGCCACCGGATATACCTATGCCTTCAACATATATGAAGGAAAGGACAGCCAGCTACACCCCCCTAATTGTCCAGACTACATTGGGACCAGCGGGAAAATAGTTTGGGAACTCCTAAACCCATATTCAAGTTTGCCCCTGTTCCGAAACCTCTATAGAAAAAAGACACCCGCATGCGGCACCGTACGGTCGAACCGGAAGGGCTTTCCTCAAAGCCTTGTCACCAAAAAATTAAAAAAAGGGGAGACGGCGAGTGTACGGAATGAGGAAGTTCTGGCCGTGAAATGGAGGGACAAAAGGGATGTGTACGTTCTTTCTACAATCCACAACAACACATTTGTTACCATCAGGAGGAGGAATGGGCAAATCCGGAAACCGAAATGCATTCAAGATTATAATAAGTTCATGGGGGGGGTCGACTTGAACGACCAGATGCTGGAACCGTACCTTTCCACCAGAAAATCATACCAGTTGTACAAGAAAGTTTCTATTTACCTATTCAATTTGGCCATGTACAACACCTACGTATTATATCGGAAATCCACTGCAAGACCCAAATCCTACCTTTATTACCAGGAGGAAGTCGCCACTGCCCTTTTATACCCCAGCAACCCACCAGCAAACATTCGTTCCGATGTGGTTAGTCGTCTTTACGAGCGCCACTTCCCAGATAGAGTCCCTTCCAGACCAACAGGCCAAAGACGCCAAAAGAAATGCCGGGTGTGCTCCAAAGGAGGAGTGAGAAGAGACACCACTTATTATTGTGCCCAATGCCCTTCCCAACCAGGCCTCTGCATAGTTGACTGTTTCCGCATTTACCATTCCTCACTAAATTATTAGTCCCTTCCTGCCATTTACCTTCACACCCCTTATACCTCTGCTTATGACCCTGGCTTGTTATTTGACCACGATTCTGCCTACCGATTTTGTTTATACCTCTGCCTGATATGGAACTGACCCTGGACTGTTATTTGACCACGCTTATGCCTACCGATTCTGTTTATACCTCTGCCTGATCTGGAACTGACCTTGGACCGTTTGACCATTCTTTTTGCCTGCCTCTTGAACTGATCTTTTACCCTGCCAGTGGACTAGTGGGATTCAAAGCACAGGGGTCTAACATGTGAGGGGCTCCAGAATTGTTTTTCTGGATGAAGAAAACTATTGTTTGTTTTCTCATTCTAGATTAGGGTCTGGTTGCCCGGAGGCTTCAAAGAGATTTGGGTGGGAGAAGCCTCTACCCCTGTCCCCATTCTGTCCTGAACGAGGCCCTACTTCTGCCTGCTGCCTGTAGGACCTATGCCATCATGCCTGTGGTGACTATGGACATTTATCCCTGCCTGTTGCCTGGACAATTGCATTTTCTTTTGCTGACCAAGTCCCTGCCTGCTGCCTGGACCAGTGCTATCGTCCCATGGACAACTGCGCTACTAAGGTACATTTTTTTGTTTACCCTTTGCTTAGTATAATGTATTTTGGGGTGTAATTCTTGTCATGTGTATGCTATGTGTCCCTAGAACACCTATTGGTGTTCCTTGCATGTTGGGGCTCTGTATGTGGTCAGGCTGTGAAAAAGTCCCACATATGTGGTATCGCCATACTCAGGAGGAGTAGCAGAATGTATTTTGGGGTGTAATTTTTGCTATGTACAGGCTATGTGTTGGCAATATCTTATAAATGGACAACTTTGCGTAAAAAAATTGCGTTTTCATTTTTTTTCCACATTTTCCAAAAACGTTTGGAAAAAAATGAATCGTTCAAAAGACTCATTATGCCTCATAGATTATACGTTGGGGTGTTAGCTTTCCAAAATGGGGTCACTGTGTGGGCATTTCCATTGTCCAGGTGCTCCAGGGCCTTCAAAAGTGTAATAGGTAGTCAACAAGTTAGATGTGTAATTTATGCTCCTAGAACACCTGATGGCGCTCCCTGCATATTGGGGCTCTGTATGTGGTCAGGCTGTGAAAAAGTCCCACATATGTGGTATCGCCATACTCAGGAGGAGTAGCAGAATGTATTTTCGGGTGTCATATGTGGTATACACATGCCATGTGAGAGAAATAACCTATTACAATGACAATTTTGTGAGGGGGAAAAAATAAATAAAAAAAATATTCATTTTGCAAAGAATTGTGGGAAAAAAAATACAACATCAAAAACCTCATCATGCATCTTAATAAATACCTTGGAATGTCTACTTTCTAAAAAGGGGTCATTTGGGGGGTATTTGTACTTTCCTGGCGTGTTCAGGGCCCCAAGAAATGAGATAGGCACCGGTACAACAGGTGTGATAATTTTTTTATGATTTGCACCATAGCTTGTAGACTCTCTAACTTTCACAAAGAGCAAATAATATCCACTAATTTGGGTTATTTTTACCAAAGACATGTAGCAGTATAAATTGTGGCCAAAATTTATGAAGAAAAATGTATATTTTGCTAAATTTTATCGCATAAACTAAGAAAAATTCATTTTTTTTCAAAATTTTCCGCCTTTTTTCATTTATAGCGCAAAAAATAAAAAGTCCAGAGGTGATCCGCCTTTTCACTGTGTGTATGTAATAACGAGGATATCTAATATCTATTTAAGATTTAAAGTAGAAGGCTGTAAAAAGTATAAAAACTGTAAGTGGTAAACACCACTCTATTGCCTTCTATTTCCGCCTATTGTCCCCCCTCTATTAGGAGGAGGCCTTTAACACTTTAAGAGTTGTCTAAATATATAAGGAGAAGCAAAAAGATCTAAATTAGAATTAAAATTCAATACCCCAAACAAGCCCTAGTAACCCTAGAGAAGGTAGAAGGATGGGGGGAAGGGGGAGAAGGGGAGGAAAAACAAACCCAATTGACAGTAGTAATTCTATAAAATCGTATCTGGTACCGGAACAATTGGATCAGAGGGGGGACCAAGGAGTAGCAACCCCAGAGGTAATAACTCAGTTAGCAGAAGTACAGGGGAAGGATACGGATATAGGAATACAACATGATCCACTACAAAAAAAGATGGAGAAAGATATAGATAAGCTTCAGGCACTTCCGACAAAGCAGGATATGGTGGAAATGATGGCCCATTTAGAGGGTATGATTAAAAGAGAACTGAGTGCTACTCGAACGGATATACAAAACGTTTTACATAGAGTGGAAGAATCAGAAGCCCATCTAGATGAACATAAAGATGCGATTCTGGAACTAAGGGAAAGAATCGATTCAGATTGGGTTGAAATGAGAAATATCCGGTATAAATTAGAGGATCAAGAGAATCGGAATAGACGTAACAATTTGAGGATACGTGGTCTGCCGGAATCAGTAGACAATAGCAAGCTAGAGACCACGATCCTCGAATTGTTCAATAAAATCTTAAAGAGAGAAGCAACAGCACCGATTAGTTTTGAAAGAGTACACAGAGTCCAAAGAATAACTAACCCACCAACAGGTATAGCAAGAGATGTAATAGCAAGGTTTCTGGATTTTAAGGTAAAACAGGAAGTTGTACAGGGACTGAAAGGATCAGAACCGGTGAAATATATGAGTACAGAGATCCTGGTCTTTACAGATTTATCACAAGAGACCCTGGCTCGCAGGAGGGCATTAAAGCCCCTGGTAAAACTATTACAGGAGAAAAAAATTATCTACCGATGGGGATTTCCAGCTTGTTTAACGGTAAATAACCAGGGGATTTCAGCCATACTGCAATTTCCAGAAGATCTAAAAAGTTTTTGTGGTAAACTGGATATACCAGTACCACAAATAGAAAATTGGGAAAGAAAAGCCCCAGAGTGGAAACAATTGAGAGAGCAGCCGTGGGTGAGGGTCTAGAGTCCTATCTATCCTTCGAGTATTTAAACAAGGGGGAAAAATAAAGGAATACAAAATGAATGGATGGGAGTCTCTTGCAGGTGGGGGAGGGAGTAAGGGAGTGTCCTCTTGGGGAGGGTACGGCGGGATGGCTTATGCCCTGCCGGTCTCCGTGGACCATTCCCGTAGCGGGGATGAGGACCCGGCGACCGGCAGGTCATATTGAGACCCCTAGGAGCCAACCCCAACCAGTTGGACGCCTGTCTTTGGCGACAGCTGGATGGGATATGACATTGATATTCAATGTAGGGGGGAGGGGATATTGGGAAGAAGGAATGTGTAGTTTAGTAATTTTTGTTTTTATGTTGTCAGTCGATTGGGTCAACCCGGATAGAAATAAAAGAGTTAATTCCTCCATAGAAAAATATTGCCTATATCTGAGAAATGACCCCCCTAAAAATAATTAGTTATAATGTCAGAGGTCTAAACAACCCTAGCAAACGACATCAAATACTGCAAGAATTAAAAAGTTGGACAGCGAATGTCGTTTTTTTGCAAGAAACCCACTTTAAACATTCCACCAAGGTAGGACTGAATACTATTGGTTTTCCAGTATGGATGCATGGTTACTCCTCGGACAAGAGATCTAGAGGAGTGGCCATAGGTTTTGATAGGAACACCCCATTTACTTTAAAAGCGATGGAGTCAGATCCAGAGGGGAGATTTTTGTTTGTAAAAGGTTACCTATTTAATAAGGAATACACGCTGGTAAACATTTATTGCCCTAATGTTCATCCTAGTTTATTTTTAAGAAATGTATTGAAAAGGCTAGAGAACTTTAGGGAGGGAAAAGTGATCATGGCGGGGGATTTAAACTTTGTGTTCGATCCATGTTTGGATACCCAACCCATCTCTCTCCGATCAGAGGGTAAACATCTAAGGTCAGTTAAACAAAAACTATATCAGCAGCACCTGGTAGATGCCTGGAGAGTCCTGTACCCAAAAGGGAAGGACTTTACATACTTCTCCCAGGTGCATTCTTCCTATTCAAGAATAGATTACATTTTTTTAGACCATTTGTTATTAGAGGGATTGAAAAAGGCAGAGGTGAAGTCGATCACCCTCTCTGATCATGCACCGGTCATAATCAGCCTAGAGCTGGAAGATGTACCGGAAAGGCAAGGATCTTGGAGGCTGGACGAAACACTTCTGGATAATCACAGTATAGCAGAGGATTTGGGAAAGGAAATGAATTTCTTTTTTATAGAGAACAACATAGAGAATATTGCTCCATCTGTTTTATGGGAAGCACATAAGGTCTTTATGAGGGGGAGATTGATTGCAGAGGGAGCAAAGAGGAAAAAAATCTGGACAGCACAAAAACAACAACTATTACAGGATATTCAGGATTTAGAACAGAAACATAAACAAATAAATGATAAAGACGTACTGATTAAGCTGCTGGAAAAAAGGGAAGCCCTGAGAGATATGTTACAATTAGAGACTAAACGTATTTTTAATAAAATGGCTAAAAAACTGTATAAATGGGGCAATAAACCGGGGAAAATGCTGGCAGGACAGATTAAACCCAGGAGAAAACCAAATTATATAGCTAAGATTAAAAACAAACTGGGGGAAATTAAACATTCCACCAGAGATATTAGTAAGATTTTTATGGAATATTATCAACAATTATACAAAGTAAATGACGTATAGGATCCAGGGGATATCCAAGATAGAAAAGATAAAATAAATAAATATTTAAGGGGAATTAAGTTACCAGAGATAACTGAAGATGACTCAAAAGGATTAGATAAAAATATTACTAGAGAAGAAATAGAGCTGGCCATAAAAAACAGCAGATTGGGAAAAAGCCCCGGCCCTGATGGTTACACATCTTTATATTATAGGAAATTTGTTGATATCCTGTGCCCACATTTTCACCGATATATGAATTCAATAGGGGAAGGACAGAAAATACGGGGAGAAGCCCTTGGTGCCTATATATCCCTCTTAGCAAAAGATGGAAAAGACCCCACAATGTGTTCTAGTTTTAGGCCAATATCTTTAATCAACGAAGATATAAAAATCTATGCGAGGATATTGGCCGAAAGACTAAAACCCTTTATGCCAGATCTTATAGAGGAAGATCAAGCAGGCTTTGTACCGGGTAGAGAGACTCGAGACAATATCTTAAAAACTGTTCTCTTAATACACGAAGCCAAAAAAAGCAGAAGACCAGCCTTGTTTCTATCAATAGATGCCGAGAAGGCCTTTGATAGACTAGACTGGGATTTTATGCTACAGACATTAAAGAAATATGGTTTAGGCCCACAAATGATTAAATGGATAGGGGCCCTATATTCTATTCCAACGGCGCAAATTCAAGTTAATGGGACCCTATCTGAAAGCTTTAGGCTTTTTAATGGGACGCGACAGGGCTGCCCATTGTCCCCCCTGCTCTTTGTGTTGTCCTTGGAACCATTTCTGACTTCGATAAGAACTAATCAAGAGATTCAAGGTATAGAGGTGGGGGGACAAGAATACAAAATATCGGCTGTTGCAGATGATATCATAATATATCTAAGAAACCCTATACAAACTCTCCAAAAAACCTTGGAGGAAGTGGGAAAATACAGCTTAGTATCAAATCTAAAAGTGAATATGGATAAGACAGAAATCTTGAATATTTCGGTACCAACAAATCACAGTAGGGACCTTCAGAGAGTGTACCCATTCAAGTGGAAGACAAAGGGGTTGAAGTATCTAGGGGTGTTACTATCAAAATCAAATACAGATTTATACCAAGATAATTATATATCCCTGCTGAATAATATTAATAGTGAACTCAAAGGATACCCTGCCCATAGACTATCATGGTTCGGGCGAATAAATGTAGTCAAAATGATGATCCTCCCAAGGGCCCTATATATTTTTCAGAGTTTACCAATAGATATTCCTGGGACCTTCTTTAAAACATTACGATCAGTAATACAGAGATTTGTATGGAATAACAAAAAAAATCGTATTGCTTTTCGGATACTAACAAAGACTAAAGAAAAGGGGGGGGTCTTTTTCCCCGACTTTGAAAAATATTACGAGGCGGCGATCCTGAGGCGAGCTATAGATTGGGCATGTGCTTCCCAGGGGAAAAAAATAAAAAAATGGGTAGATTTGGAAGAAAAAACTTCTAAAGTAGTGTTGGGGCAGATTCTCTGGATCCCAAGGCAGTTTAGAGGGTTGACGGAACCAATGGCACCAATTACTTCGGTAGTATTTAACACCTGGGATAAACTAGCCAAAGGTTCACAGTTACAACAAAATAGTCCCTTAATGCCCTTAACAGGAAACAACTACTTTCCTCCGGGGAAGGACAACAAATTATATCTAAAATGGACTACAGCACCTTATTTAAGATTGAGGGATGTAATGAAGGGGAATGTCCTTTGCTCACTAAATGAACTCCGTGAAATATATGGGCCCTCCCCTTGGGAGGTCTGGAGATATAAACAATTGCAACATTTTCTAGGTTCCCTTCCTAGACCACTCAGGGGGATTGGTGAATTAAATGTATGGGAAAAATTAGTGGACCAAACGGACACAGGGGGTTACGGAATTTCAACCATCTATAAGCTTCTGATAATACAACAGGAAGTTGGAGCTATATGCCCAACAAGAAGTTGGGAAAGGGAATTAAACCAAATATCAGAAAATATGAGAAATAAAGTTGTAGATTATGTACACTCAACATCAATAAATACCCGGATAAAAGAAATGAATTTTAAATTATTAGTTAAGTGGTATTATGTTCCAGCAAAACTACATAAGATAAACCCCCAGGTCTCACCCTTGTGTTGGAGGGAGTGTGGGGAGGTGGGAACCCATGCCCATATCTGGTGGCAGTGCCCTAAAATCCAACAATACTGGAAACAAATATTAGAAATAATAAAAGAGATTAGTAAAATAGAGATTATTTTGGAGCCCTGGCAGTGTTTGTTCCATGTAACAACCATACCCAGGAAAAAATATAAAAAATCAATTGTGCCTATTTTACTAAACATAACAAAATTATTGATTCCGAAAAAATGGAAGGAAAAACAGGCCCCGTCAATACAAGAATGGTTAAAGGAAGTGGAAAAAATTAGAAATATGGAGGAAGACCAGCACTGGGAAATAAATCAGAGAGAAGCAGGGATCTGGAGAGGCTGGGTGGACTTTAAGCAATCCCAGCTCTATCAAGATCTTATGAGCAGGGAAGATAGGATGTAGGTATGCTTGAGGGTTTAGTACCTCTGGAGAGAGAGGGAGGTCACTCCCTAAAGGTTTTTTTTTCTCTTTTGTCTTTCCCTCCCTCCCCTTTCCCCCCCCTTTTTTTTTTTTTTTTGCACGAGTGGATTTGAAGGGGAGAAATGTTAGTTAAATTTCCCCCCTTAAGAGGAAAGGAAAGGAAGAGGAAATGAAAATAAATGGACTTAGTCACTGGGAATAAATATAAAGTTAAACACATAAAGAATTTTGATAGGCATCACGAAAGGGAGAAGAGGATAGAGATACATGAAGTATTTAATTCCTCTCCCCCCCCCCTTTTTTTTTTTTTTTTTTTTTTTTTCACAGAGATTTAATAAGGAATTAAATAATGATTTGACACTGAACAGGAAAAGGGAAGTGGGTATGGTGGGAGTCGTGGGGTTTTTTTTTTTTTTTCTCTTCACAGAGAATTCATAAGGAATTAAACAATGATTTGACACTGAACAGGAAAGGGGAAGTGGGTAGGGTTTTTTTTTTTTTTTTCACGAGTGGATTTGAAGGGGAGAAATGTTAATTAATTTTTCCCCCTTAAGAGGAAGGGAAAGGAAGGAAAAATAAAAATAAATGGATTTAGTCACTGGGGACAAATATAAAATAAAACACATAAAGATATTTTGATAGGTATCACGAAAGGGAGAAGAGGATAAAGATACACGTAGTATTTAATTCCTCCCCCCTCCCCCTTTTTTTTTTTTTTTTTTGGAGGGAGTTGGAGGGAAAGCATAAGAGAAGAGGGAGGATAAAGGAGAGGGAGAAAGATAAAAAGGTGTAAGATAGACCCAAATCGAGAATGTTGTCTTTAATGTTGTCATGTATATTTAAGTCATGTTGAGTGTATTTAAAGATGAAATTTTTTTTTTGTACACGTTTAACATAAATGTAATATAATGTGAATTGTGTATGTTTTAAAAAAATCTTTGAAATAAAAACAAATAGAAACAGAGGTGATCAAATACCACCAAAAGAAAGCTCTGTTTGTATGAAAAAAAGGACAAAAAATTCATTTGGATACAATGTTGTATGACTGAGTAATTAACATTCAAAATGTGAGAGTGCTGAAAGCTGAAAATTGCTCCGGGAACGAAGGTGGTTTAAGTGCCCAGTAAGCAAGTGGTTAAACACATGAGATTTTAAATACATTTGCAGAGATTTCAAACACACTTTTTACACATTGTCATTATGGAGTATAGTTGTAGAATTTAGATTTTTCAAATGAATGAATTTAAAACATTTTGGAATAAAGCAAAAAGTGAAGCTATAGTCCCTGGGTCTTCAAACTACGGCCCTCCAGTTGTTCAGTGTGAAGAAAACGACGATATACGTTGACAGAATGGCACAGCTGGGCACAAGGGCGTACATGTACGTCCCCTTTAAGAACCCAGCCGTGGGTCGCGAGCGCTCGCGACTCGGTCCGAAGCTCTGAGACAGCGCCTGCGGGACCCGATCGCTTTTTATGCTAAATAGCTTCTTTGGCATCTCACTAATCTTGTCCACTATAACTACTTTGTTTAGCACAGCACACTATTTTTAGTTTCACAAAATGTGCATTCTAGAGTTTAATAGCAGCACACAAAAAAATGCATGTAAAACGTGCATAAAAATGCAACGTTGAAAGATTTATTGGGGCATGATCACAAAACTATCAAGCGTTTTGTTGCAAATAGTCAACAAGGTCGCAGGAAATGTGTTGGGGGGGGGGGGAAGATGCAAATTAACCACTTGAGACCCGTGCTATTGACAAAAGACGTCAACAGCGCGGCTCTCAGGTGCCAACTGGACGTCTTTGGACGTCATTTAAAGTGCATTTGGGGGGCGCGCAGCGGGTAAACACTGTCCCGCGCATCGCTGGGAAGCCGATGCGTGTACCTGGCGGCCGCGATGTCCGCCGGGTACACGTGATCGTCGGTAACACAGCAGGGACGTGGAGCTCTGTGTGTAAACACAGAGCTCCACGTGCTGTCAGAGGAGAGGAGACCGATCTGTGTCCCTTGTACATAGGGACACAGCATCGGTCACCTCCCCCAGTCACCCCCCTCCCCCCACACAGTTAGAACACACCCAGGACACACATTTAACCCCTTCCTCACCCCCTAGTGTTAACCCCTTCACTGCTAGTCACATTTATACAGTAATTAGTGCATTTTTATAGCACTGATCGCTGTATAAATGTGAATAGTACCAAATTTGTGTCAAAAGTGTCCGATACGTCTGCCGCAATATTGCAGTCCCAATAAAAATCGCAGATCGCCGCCATTACTAGTAAAAAAAAATAATAAAAAAAAAACATAATTATGTCCCCTATTTTGTAGACGCTTAACTTTTGCGCAAACCAGTCGCTTATTGCGATTTTTTTTTTTTTTTTTTTTTTACAAAAATACGTCGAAAAATACGTATCGGCCTTAACTGAGAAAAAAAATAGTTTTTTTAAAAAAATAATTGGGATATTTATTATAGCAACAAGTAAAAAATATATATATTTTTTAAATTGTCGCTCTTTTTTTTGTTTATAGCGCAAAAAATAAAAATCGCAGAGGTGATCAAATACCACCAAAATAAAGCTCTATTTGTGGGGAAGAAAGGACGTCAATTTTGTTTGGGAGCCACGTCGCACGACCGCGCAAATGTCAGTTAAAGCGACACAGTGCCGGAAGCTGAAATTTCGCCTGGGCACGAAGGGGGTTTATGTGCCCAGTAAGCAAGTGGTTAACTGCCAAAGATTTGAGAAGTATCAAAAACGTGAAACTACCAGGAACCCATTATTCTGTCAATACTATGTCGCCCCATGGCCTCAACGAGGAAATTAGACACTAATAATATTATCTAACGTGATTCCCTCTATTCCATTTTATTTCACCTTGTACATTACATATTAACCCTTTTCTTTCACTTCCTTTGGTTGACAATGCGCTTTTTTGCACATTCATTCAGTGTGCATATCCAGTGTGCTATTCTTTTCAGTGAGTGCTTGCTGATATACACGCATGACATACAGGATTGTCTGTGTGTATATACACCTATGCATGCACTATCGTTGTATAAGTTTTCATTTAAGCATTTTAGTGCATTCTCTATAGATTACTCCCATTACAACTCAGTTTCCATTATACGTATATGTTTATATGAACAGGAGTTGAGAGATAGATATACATATCTGACATATTTTTGATATATGCTATTTTTTATAATTATAATCTCCATTATCATGTATTATTATTCCTTAACATGCATGTACAGTGATAGTTTTTTCTATATGTGCATGTGTGTGTATGATTCCTACCCCCTTCCATGTTTATATACATACACTCTACTATTTTTTAAAATTCTAGCATCATTATACATGTATTTTATTGTTGGTTTTAAAACTGTCAGCATTCACTTATTGGTTCCGGTTCACTCCATTATATAGTCCCCAGCCTATTATTGTTAATCTGTGTGCTCTGTGTTTACATGCGCCGTTCACCAATCACGGCCTTCCCCCGCCTATATAGTACGTCCGTTCCTATTGGACGCTATGGATCTGATGAAACAGCGGATGCTGAGAAACGCGTCATCCCATTGGCCGGCCCGACTCCCCACGTCACTTCCGGTGTAACGACGGTACGCTGTGCTCCACGCTGGAACGCACACGGTTCCTGGTCCTCCTGAGACCCTGGATTTTGATCTCTTCCAGCACCGTGTTGCTGAGAAACGCCAGCTTGAACCCCTGGAGCTGCTGATTATACACAGTGACACCGGGCCTGCTTCTTGTCCTATCTTGCCTGTGTTATCACTCTGTTTGTGAGTAACCAATTTATTGTTTATGACATAATTTTTAATTAAATTCTTACATACTGCACTTAGTTTGGTGCATCTTCCTTTTTTTCTGTATATCCTCCAGTGCTGTCATATTCCAGAATTGCAACCTACCTGGAGTGCCCAGAAGTACAAGGTGTTGAGTGCTCAGACGTGGCCAAGGTAACCTCCTGCCAGTTTTTTGAAGACACTTTTAAGAAGACCACGATATTTAAGCAGGACAATGCTCCATCGCTTGCATCAAAGCACTCCACTGCATGGCTAGCCAATAAAGGCCTTAAAGATGAAAGCATAATGACTTGGCCCCCTTCCCCACCTGACTTTAAACCCCATTGAGAACTTGTGGGCCCTTCCTAAATGGGAGGTTAATGATTGATAACAGTACACCTCTCTGAACGGTGTTCTTGGAGGACATGGTTGCTGCTGCACAAAAAGTTAAACATCAACAGATCAAGAAACTGTCATACTCCTGAATGGAAGGCTTATGACTGTTGTTGAAAAGAAGGGTGGCTATATTGTTTTTTTTTCTTAATGTCAAAGTTTAATTTGTACATTTTGAGTTGCTTGTTTATTCTCACTTTAAAAGCTAAAAACAAACAAGTGAGATGGGAAAATTTTCTTTTTTTAATTTAATAGTTGCCCAATAATTATACACATAGATATTATCTTAAAGCGGTGGTTCCCCCGAATTACGTTTTTTTTTTTAAAACCCTTTCACCCGCTTTTGCTGGATGCAAGAGTCTACTCACCCGTCCTGCTGTTTTATGTGGCTGCATAACGATTTGCCATAAAACGATATGTTATATAAATTATAGATGGACGTTTCCATCTTATGTCCTGGCAGTGTGAAGCCCCACAGGACTTTCTTCCGGGATGCGGTGAATGCTGCAGTCCCAGCATTCACCGCTGTATCCCGCGCATGTGCAGTGTTGACGGCGAGCCGCGCCGTCAACACTGCTCAGTTGCCATCGCAACGGCCGGCGTCATAATGACCCGCCCCGTTGTGCTGCTGACACAATTGAGCTAATACTTTCTCTCGGCAATAGCTCAGAACTAATTGAGCAGCTGAGGAGGCGTGAGTGAAAAGACCATTAAACACAGTGTTATAAACAGAGAAGGGCAAAAATCATCATGCTGCTGATTACTATAAAAAGGTTTTAAAATCTTACCTTATATTAAAATGACATTTATCGATCGTCTGAACGTCCTTTCTCATCGGGACAGCACTGCACTGTAACTTCTCCAACTGTTTCTCAGGTGTGTAATAAACAATAGACTTGTTTACACCTGGTTTCCAGCACTTGTAATGGTGGAATTGGATCCGCCCTTGGCACCTGACCTGCTGCAGAGTCATGTGACATGCAAAATCACACGAGATTTGCCATGCTGGAGCCAAAGATTTCTCATCCTCTGCAGTGTGACGAGACCCTGCACAGTAATCCCAGGAAACAATGCGGCGACGACGGGACACGCCCACTCCCGCGGGATACCAACCAGGAAGTGGCAGCTGATCAAAGGTATGGAATCGTTTTTATATTTTTTAACTAGCGAGTTGTGCAAAAACGGCCTGAGCCTGGGTGTTTGAGCTGATGTTATATATTAGGGTGAACCACCGCTTTAAGAAAGACAAAACCTCACTTTCTTAAATATTCAGATATGAGGTTTGTTAAAATTTTGGATTGACTGAGAGCACTGTACTTGTTCAATAATGAAATGAATCCTCAAAAATACAGCTTGTCTAATAATTGTGCACACAGTGTATTAACACTTGAGCATTTTCCTTCTTATGCCTTACTATGCAGAATCCCATTCATTCCAATTGTGCTTGGACGCACTTGAACATTCAGTCACTTGTATGCTCAAAAAGTATGTTTTTTTTTAGCATATTTGGGCTTTTTGATCCCACAGACTTCGATTGCAACTGCTCTGATCATCTCAATTCTATAACGTGCCACCATAAGAAGTAAATTAAAGGAGCAGCCAAATTGTGCATGATGCAAGGAAGTTTATTTTACCCTTTGTATTGAAAAGTTTCCTTCTGTGAATTGGCAAAACCCAATTTGTCAAAACTCTTTTTTCAGGTTTGAATAGGGTTTACAAGGGTTAGGCCTTATGTAATTTGTTTGCTTTGTTTTTATTCCTTTGACCAAGACAAAAAATTAGGGGCTTGGTGAGTTACCGCCCCAGGACAGGAAGGCTAGACAGCAATACAATCCCCCATAGAGTTTCCAATTAATCCCCAGTCCGGCAAAAATGTTTTTTGTTGCTGCTTCTGTCCCCACTGGAGAAATTTCACTTCCGGTCTCTCCGACCTGATGCTTCCGATTCATAAAGTGAGGGAACGTTGACACAGTGGGGATACAAGCAGCAGTGGAAACATACCAAAGGTTGTAATACTTTTCCAACCATCAAAAACAAAGGAGGATGTTAAGTTTAAAATTGTGTAAAAATGTGAAACACGAAAAATGCAAAGAAATCATTTTATAAAAGTAGCAAAAACATTATACAATTTGTTTCTTAAAGAAACATTTGTGTGTGTAAAACACTGAGACAAAACAGAAAGCATGGTTTAATTGTTATTTTATTAAATACCTTCTTCCAAGGTTTCAATATAACAAAGCTATGAAGATCTACCAACATTCAGAACAAACAAACACAGGGTAATTGTTTTATTTTCTATTATCATGCAAAGATTCTGCATCAAATGCCTTTCCAAGTCCTGTTTAAAACGTGATATTTATAATATATATTATATATATGCTTACATTAGCCCCATAAGATAACAGTAACAATGCTAGAAGTGGTTTGTCAGATAATGACCATACCAAGCTAAGTTTTTTTTTTATTAACTTAAAAAGAAAAAAATCCCCAAAGACAGTGCAAAAGAAAAGAAAAAAAATAACAGAAAAATATAAAGTTTTTTAATTGTTCTTAGAAAGATGCACTAAATACAGAGCGATTCTCATATCATTAATCAAGTAAACAGACAGTGACAGAGCAGACCTAAAGAAGACATGCATAACTTTTCTTAACTGCATATATTTTTTGTTTGGTTTTCCCTTTTAACTTAAAAAGCCAAAAGCTTTTCTTCCCAGCTTGTTAAGATTTAGTGCCGTTTAAATAAAAACTAAAAAAAAAAATTCTCCCTGAAAACCATGAAAAAAGCCCCCCCCCCTCCCCCCATCCCCCCACCCGTGTGCTCTTATAAATTTCACACAAGCATTCCAAACTGATTTGTATTAACCCCATTCTCGTCTATGTCAATATCTGATTTAATACTTAGCCATCTAATAATTTCTTTCCATTACATCTTGCACTGGTCATCTCAGGAATTCTGGAGAACATGCTTAGGCCATGTGCAAATTTTCACAAATACAAATGTCTTCTGTAAGCCCAACATACTATTAAATTTATCACAAGTGGGGTTGACATACCATGACATGCACCTATCAAAACATTTTTTTTTTAAGCCCAAATTGTGCAACAATGGCAATTTAACAATTTCCAACAGCAAACCTTTAAAGAGCCTTCTTTTTCCTATTAGCTTGACTTGCATCTTTGCTGGGATTTTTTTTTAATGCATTTTCCATTGCAATCAATATAAACACGTCAAAATGCATGCTTTGAGATGCATGTCGATGCATCATAATGCACAACAATGTGTGTTGTGACACACACACTGACATTCAATAGAAAGTGCATTGAAACACATTTTGAAAATACAAGACTATATGCGTTAACGCGCATTGATGAGCCTTGATGTGGGTTTTGATTCGCTTTCATAGGTTTCACTAGAAAACGTATCAGAAAGGAAAACGCAAATTTCAGTCTTATTGTATTTTTTTTTTTTTATATTTTGTGCGTGTAATTAAGGCGACCAAAAATATTCAAAACTCATAAAAACAGACTTTCTGTTGCAGTTTTACATCAGCTTGTATAAATGCTCAAAGTGGATTGCTGTTTATTGGACTTGTGACTAAAAAGGCAAATTACAGTTTGTGCATTTGTATGCTTAACAACGCTTCAACGCTTGATATGCAAAATCTAGATTACACATCTGCTTATTCAGATAGGATACAAAGAAAGCCTAGCTCTCTATAAAGGACAACCCACAAACAAGAACATCAAGAGTTCTTTTGAATCTAAATGGCATTTTGCAAATGAGGTGAATGTCATTTTAGATACCGTTTATGAGGGAAAGTGGAGGGTTTTACAAAAAGTAGACATCTTAAAGACTTTGTTTTAAAAAAAAAAAAAAAAAATGAAGTTGTCAGACACTATTCACCCTCTTGCACAAAAAAAATGAATAAAAAAAAATGGAGGGGCCATCAGAGCACACAGTTTAGAAGGTGCAGGCAAGTATAGAAAGACATGCATACATCTCTACGCATTTGAGTTCAGTGTATCGTTTCACTCATGACAGACCACACATGACTTACAAGCAGACTGTATCCAAATCTGCTTAATAGTACACAAAGCTTTATCGCTGTGAAAATATATCAGCTCCCTTTACATATATACCACAAGGGAAGGTGTCTATGCATTAACACTTCCCATAACATGGCAGTTTCTATTTTTTGTCTATTTTCTCTGAAGAGTTCATACTAAAAATTATATTAACATTGCCACTAATGAATGGTTCCTTCTGCAGGATGTACATTCTATATTCATTTTTATATAGCTTTGTATCTCTGTAATAATTCTCCCCTGCCCATTCCCTTCTTAACATAGACCAAGTTCTGCTCTTGGGAGCCAGATGGATGGATAACAATATCTCCAGCTCAGTGCTACATTGGAGGTTAACCAACAGCTCTCAGCTGACAATACCTAGAAGGTTTTAATAGTCATTAAAAATAAAATAAAGAGGATGCAACAAAATGAACACCTCCTTTCATGGCTCTATCTTATCACTTTTGAAAGTCGACACTTAACAGATGAAGACGCCAGTCCTCATAAAACTGCACCCCTTCTTCCTTTGTCTACAACAGCATTACATGAACCAGCAGCTTTTTTTCAATGAAAAGATCTAGTCCATACACATCTTACTAGTTTTGTATTTTTTCCCAAATGATGCTTCAGGTGGCCGTCTCAACCTTCCTCATTCTAAAAGCAGTTGCATAATCCTCAGCCTGATTTTTATCAAACAATATATATATACTATTTTATATTAGTTTTTGCTCATTTTGAAACTTTAAAAACACCTCCGTACAGCAGGAACAGACACGATGGATCCATGAAATACAACAAATTAGCCAGCAGCTGCTTCAGCCTCAGAATGCATGCAGGGTTTTCGTGCATTTTTGGCTACTGCCGGCATCAATATTTTTTATTTTTTTTAATTTTTATGTACTTTTTTATCTTTTTTAAAACTTCCGAACGAACGGGACAGTTGCCGTCGTTTGGGCGATCCACACTCGCTCAATAGAAAGAGGTTCTTCCACGGGAGAGGCTGTTAAAAAGGAAAAAATAAATAAAAAAGTAATGTGGTTATAAAATGAAAGGAAAAGCAACACTATAAAAGAAATCAGGGGAACAATATACAGTACTATAATGCACAATACGGCATAATTTACTTTTATTTTATTACAGAACCTGGCACTTGGCTACCAAAAATCCGACTCCAGCTACAAGATTTTGTGACCAATACAGTGTAAGAAGCCATATCCTACTAAGCAGATTCTAATTAGGAGTAACAAAAGATAAGGCCTGTAAGCCATCTTTTGCCATAACAGCTCCTATAGTATTCAGCATGCCGAAACTTCTGCTTGCTTCTCATCTATGATTGAGTGAAAAATGTAGTGTCTTTAGTATTCTTAGTCATTACCCAATTAAAACAATTAGAAAACAATCTATGTCTATATCAAGGCCAGCAGCATTATTTACTGGGAGAGAAATTCCAGAGTTCTGTAGTCCAGCAGGCAGGGCTGACAATACTGCTTGGGATTTCAGTGTAGCAGAGACACTGGGGTTGATTTCACTAAAAGTGTGAAATCTGGTGCAGCTTCCAGGTTTTTTGTCAAATCTTAATTAAACAAGTTAGAAGCCGATCGGTTACCGTGCACAGCTGCACCAGATTTTGCACTCTTCACTTTTAGAAAATCAACTCCACTGTGTTGTCAATGCAAACAAGAAGTTTGTAGATGGGTCACGGGATTTCTGGCATATCAGCAGATATTTTTCTGTGCTTGCAGCTTTTTAAACAGGTAATCCATGGATAATTTGGGCATGGATTGCAGAGATGTACTGAATATTTTTTTTCTGCCCTGACAAACTTTAAATCAAAATTCAAATGTTAAACAGGCATTTAGTGTACTGATTGACTGTAACAGGTCTGGTACTTTCAGAAAAGTAAAGGGAGAGTAAGGATGACCATAAATCACCTCCCTTTCACAGCCCAAGGAGATTGCCAAGCATTACACATTTAGGGCAACCCTAAGTACCAATACCACAAACCTTTTTAATGAAATTAATGCTCAACACTTCTTGCAGAGCTTTAGCTTCCCCGCCTGTTATTGATCTGTGACACACCCAATAAAGTTTGAAAAAGCCGCTGCTGCAGTCAAAATATTAGACACCTACACTCATGTAGGGATTAGTCATCAAAAAAGAACTATATGTTCCTAAAGGCATTCCTCCTCATACATTGGCTAACTGCTGCTTATTTTTCGTCCAGACAAGCATAAACTTTATTTTTTCCCTACAGCTCATCTGTCTATATCTCAAACATTTAAAAAGTTCAATGTCTTATTACTGTTGGTGAGTAAAAACCCATACACACTATTAGATTTTCTGCAGATTTTTGTCTTCAGATTTACCAAAACCATATAATATGAGGTCAAACCTTAATGCCGCGTACACACCATCACTTTATGTGATGAAAAAAAACGACACTTTCTGTGAAGTAAAAAATGACGTTTTTGAAACTTCAATTTTCAAAGACGAAGTTGCCTACACACCATCGTTTTCTCACAATGATCTTGCAAAGTGAGGTTACGTTCCACCACGTTTTTCCATTGAAGCTCGCTTCATAAGTAGCTTCTGGGCATGCGTGGATGAAAAAACGTCTTAGAAAACGACGTTTTTTGCTACACACGGTCAATTTCTGTGAAGTAAAAAGTGCACTTTTGAAAAACGACACATAAAATTGAAGCATGCTTCAATTTTTTTTGGTAGTTTTTTACAAGACATAAAACAACGTTTTCCCCCCACACACAGTCAATTAAAGTGACGTTTTTAAAAACGTCATTTTTTTTCATCACATAAAGTGATGGTGTGTACGCGGCATAAGAGTTTCAATTTCTATGCAATCAGGCAGGCCCTTGCACTATATGGTTTTGGTAAAGACAAAAATCTGCAGAAAATCCAATAGTGTGTATGGGGTTTTAGATAAAAGCCTTTGTATCAGTGGATGGTGGGACCACCCCTTTGTGTTATTGGTCCATCAGGCAGATCATCACTTGGCCAACAGTGTTGACTAAGGTACACTGCTGAGTTCTGGCATGCTCGACACCCTCTGCCAGTCTGCATACAGGGGCACGGGTGTGCAAAGTGATGGCCTTGTATTCAAAATGTAAAAGGCGAGCAGCTGGTCTACATCTTTTCCCAACTTTTTCCCATGTACCTGAATTGGTTCCTCACTGAAGGGGGGCAGCTGGGGCCCCAGAGCAGTGATAGTGGACATTCAACCACTTGCCATCTCTACGATACCAGACTCTTGTCTCTTCTGACTGTGTAGTACGAGGTCGTCCCTGGGCATCAATGTATTGTGTAAGTCGGATGTAAGCAATACAGGCAGCATCTTCCCCAATTACATGCACGTGGGGATTTAGGATGGTAGTATGGATAGGCTTAGTATTCTTGGACAACACTAAAGAAAAAAGAAATATAAAAAGTTATTCAAACAACAACAAAGAAAATCATATTTAAAACACAAAAAGAAAAACTGTTTTGGGTGGGAGATAGATTTGTGCAAGGCCCTTTTCACACTGGGGCGCTATTACGCTAAATATAGCGCCTGCAAACCGACCCTAAACAGTGGCTGCTGTTTCTCCAGCGTGAAAGCCCTCATGTTTTCACACTGGAGCGCTGTGCTAGCAGGACTGCTCCAAAAGTCCTGCTAGCTGCATCTTTGGAGCGGTGTGTTTACCGCTCTTTTTCATTGAAAGCAATGGGAAACCGCGGCTATACCGCCGGCAATGCGCCTCTGCAAAGCGGGGAATAATCCTTTTTTGCCGCTAGCGGGGGTTAAAACCGCACCGCTAGAGGCCGACTATTGCCACAATTCCGACGGTATAGCGGCTCTATACCGCCACCACAGCTCCCGCCCCAGTGTGAAAGGGGCCCAAGTGAAGGTTTTGTCAACAGCATATACTGTATAGTGCTCACATTCTGATTCTGCAGCATATGCGAGTCACAACCTTGCCCCTTGACTCGGTTCACATCTAAACCGCATGTGGCTCACAGCAGGAGTCCGATTCGCCTCCATTCACAATTTCAGGTCAGAGTTCAGTCTGAATTTTGGGCTAAATTCGGACTTACAATGGACTAATACACACACAGGGCTCCTGTGCAATTTGTACTGGAGAAGCCGCGGAGATGTGTGAACCGGCTCCATAGAGTGACATTTACAATCTTCTGCTATGCGAATTGGATGCAGAGAAACCTGCATCCAATTTGCATAAGTGTGAACCCAGCCTCTCTCCAGGACATTTTAATAGACAACCAGTTGAAAAGGAATACAACCTCCACTGTAAAATTTGTACTAGTGGATGTAATTGCCAAAGATGTAAAAAAAAAAAAAAAAAAAACATCTAAAAAGGTATTCAATGTACTGTATATTGCAAACAGATTTTCCCAGATGTCTTCACAAAACTGGAAGTCAGATTATAGTCGTTGTTCTGCATATATCTTCCAAAACTCTACTGCTAAGGAAACGCAGATGATGCTTTTTTTTTTTTTTTACTTAATTACAGCAAATCATCAGATTTAGCATTCAGTTTAAAGTGGTTGTAAACCCTTTACAACCACTTTTACCTACAAGTAAGCCTAGATTAAGGCTCACCTGTAGGTGCTTGAAATATCTCCTAAACCTCCACGGTTCAGGAGATATTTACAAAAGATATGTCTTCGGCGCACTTTACAAACGGCGATCGTGCAGCCTCTAAAAGAGAGCGTGCCATCACTGGCGGCGCATGCGCGGGAGTGATGTCATTACGGCTCCGGCCAACCACAGCGCCGGAGCCGCGATACCCCGAAGGAAGATTGACGCTTTGTGAAACAGGGGACAGCGCTGACATCACAGGATTCAGTTTCAGGTAAGCGACACATAATGGGCTACTATGCGGTGCATAGTAGCCCATTATGCTTTACCATTGCAGGGAAACAAAGAGGAAGTAAAACCCATCAGGGTTTACATCCTCTTTAAGAAAGGCAATGAAAGACGTCAATAAAATTGGTTAATATTGGTTAATGATTATAGTTCACCTGAGGAATATTTGTTTCTCAAAAAACAAAATGCAGTTCCATTTAAAACTACAGTTTTGTCTTGTGAAGAAAGTGCGATGAGATAACATTAAATGTCCCTTTTTTGGGGATCTAGGATTGTTTTCTCTATAGGGAAGTGTTTTTAAAATATATTCCAGTAAAACATTTCCTGTATTCTGGAATAGATTGCACTGATGTACTCCAGTGAGGTGCTATCATGTAAATTTCCATAGTGAGGTTTTTGTATCACAAAGAAAAAAAGAAAAAACAAGTTCAACACTCACAATTGTCAAAATAAAATTTATGGAAGTCCATTCCTTCAACAAGGTTACCAAGAGCTTCAGGTTCAAATGAAGTCAAGCCAGGGTCACAGATCTTCCTGTGTAATGAAAAATAAATGGAATGAGTAATCAGATAGTAGCAAACTCATCATAATGTACAACTGCTAGCACTGCATTGCTGCAATGCTATAAATATACCCATTAGTATTCCTTTTGGCATGTTTTTGCGGTAATGAATCAGCACAGTGGCCTACAAATGTAAAATGGTGCTGATGAAAATCTATCATTATTGAGGAAATTAGCACTTTTCCATGTCCACAATATAGGCTCATACAAAAGCCAACCAGCAAAAAAACTAAAACGAAACACCAATAATCAGTATTGTTTCACATCAGAACATGGCTCGGGAGAGGCGCATTCTGTGCCTGTTTCCAGCACCACATTCAAAATACATTGCCTTTACCATCTGCTGTGCGTATCAACACATTGCTAACAGTACCCCAAACGCAAATCGCACGGTAATGCGGTGCCATGCGATTTGGAGCAGTGGGGCTTTCAAACACAGTGCATGCATTATTTTGTGCAGTCCAGTGCAATTTGCAAGGCTGCCAAATCACACAGGAACATGGACTGCGTTCCTGTACTTTTTTTTTTATATGCTGGCTAGCTGGTGAGTTGGGATATTTTTGTAATGTCCGTTTTACGAAAAAGTCATTTCCATGTGCCCAGAGTTGACATTTTTGTGTTTCAATTTGATAGATTTGGTGCAGAGATACAATAGAGTCCTCCAGGCATATCCATCCTCAAATCAGTGTATTCTTTGTTATACATGCTCCAAGATGGAGGTTCTGATAGAATTAGGGCCAAAGGCAGGTTGTTCATGTAACTTCATGTGTATACATTGCCTGGAGTGGCTGCCATTTTTGTCTCAGTTTACAACTTGGCAGATATGCAATCCTATTGCTGGCAAATGATGCGCAAGCTGTCCATTCCATATGCACTAATGCACCTCCATACCATCACAGAAGCAAGCTTTTGAACTGAGCGCTGATAACAAGCAGGAATGTCCTTCTCCTCTTTAGTCCAGAGGAAATTGCGCCCATGGTTACCTAAAATAATTTTAAATTTTGATATGGCTGACAACAAAATGAGCCTAGGCCAGAAAAGATGCCAGCATTTCTGGATCATGTTCAGATAGGACTTCTTTGCACGATACAGCTTTACCTGGCATTTGCGAACGGCACTGCAAGCTGTCATTTTTTAAAGTATTCCTTGACTCGCTCAGATGCTCTTTTTATAACCAGTCATGTTATTGACCTGTTGCCTATTAACCTAAGTAGTTGTAAAACGTTCTTCCTGCTCCTCCTTGTTGGTACCAATTACTTTGCCAGCTTTTTGTTGTCCTGTCTCAACTTTTTTTGAGATCTGTTGCTGCCATCAATTTCAAAATTGTTTTTTTTTCCCTGAAAATTGGACAGTTTATCTCAGTTTAAATATTCGATATGTTCTCTATTGTGAGTTTACGAGATTTGAAAATCATTGTATTCTGTTTTTATGTAGATTTTACACAGAGTCTCAACTTTTTTGGAATTATGGTTGTAAAATGTCACTGACACAGAGTGTCCCAGACTTCTGAAAGGTTTAGTTGTTGTGCTTTATACAACAATCCTCATGGCGATTTCTCTCTGAACTTCACCTATGTGAAGAAATCCCTTTAGCTTCACCTATGTATAATGACAATATATACTGCTGCATGGCATTTCAAGAAAACATTATTATAATTCCTGACTGTAAAACAATTTTCTTGGAGTACATTTCAGGACACAGGAGCTTTGTCCTAGATGATTGGTTTAAGAAGCCATCTTTAAGTGACTGGACAATGGCAAACAAAGATGCAAGGGCATCCCCAGCATAACCACTGGATCTTAGGCCGGCCATACACAGTTTGAATTTCGGCTAGTTCAGCAGAAAACCACAATTTTAAAGCAATTCTAAAGCTGAACATACACTAGTCAAATTTAAATTGCCATTTTTTGTCTTAAGAAAGTCTGCTTTTCTATCATTAGTGGGGTCAAATCAATGTTAGTTTAGACCGCAGTGAAGAAAAAATCAAAGGAGCAGGATGGCGAAGTAAACAAAATCTTGAAATCCTTTCAAAATGACTTTCGAATGTACTGAGATTTATTTTTCAGAATTTTCGTGCAAATGATCAAGAATTTTCTTATGATTTTTGTTTATTATTCTCCTAGTGTATACGCTTTAGACACTTAGAGGTCTCCACACAGGCTTCATCAGCGCTCATTCACCTCTGCTACAGATAGAGGTCAGCCTTCCTGAACAGGTAAATCTCTAATCCTACCTGGTCACGATGGAGTTTGTCCAGCCCTTCCCACCTTACAGATATTCCTACTGGCCAGCAAGGCAGTCCATCACAGTGGTAGGCCAAAAGGAATGTAGGAGTTGAGAAGGACCAGGCAAGTTCTGGAAGTGACCAGAGGAGTATATCAAGGACTTGCGTTCCTTGCAAACTACACTCTACTTGATGCAAAACCCCAAAATCAGACTTTAGACACACATTAATTTCCAATGCTCCTACTAGAAAGTGCAACATGTATGCGTGATGAAATAATCAATGACTAAAAAAAAAATAAGAAAAATAAAAAACACTCACGTGTAAGCTTCAAAGTCTCCATTGTTAATAGCTTCAATCAATTGCTCTGTGATCTTTATAATCTCCTGTTTTCGCACTGCAGAAAAAAACAGAGACTTAGTTACATGGAATATACAGAACAATTTTGTCACAGTTGTAGTATTTCTAAAGACTTATAAGGTTAATAACACAAACAAAAGTATGATTTACTGGGTTTATTGGGAAAATCAACTGGAAGGAAGACAAAAGGTAGAACATGAAGATGTCCAGCGGCAAACTCCACTCCAGAATCTAACCTCTTTGGGCTAAATCATGGTAAAACCATAATATCTTTGAGTCCTCAACACATACTGTATATTAGCAATAGGAAATCATTTCAATGCAATCTTTTTCAGGTGCAAGTCTCTTCTTGTAGTAAGCAAGAGGAGTAGGTCACTGAATTTACAAATACATTATTCTATAAAATTAAATAAATGGATCTTCGTATCTGTATATTAAAGCCTAATAAACTATGATTACATCTTATAAGTGTTGATGCTGTAAATATTTGTGGTATGAGGGAGATATGGGCAAAAAATCCCATAATAAAGAGGGAGAAGGCCTCATCACATTACATGTTCCTTACTTTGCAAGGTGTAGCTTTCCTAAAACTACACTATTTTTTTTTTTTTTTTTTACAGAACACAGATTTAACAGTGCAAGCCAATATATGCATATAAACTGCAAACCAATGGACCACAGAAGCAAAATGTCTTTCACAAAAGCCACATTTTGTGAAATGTGCTACAGCACTCAAGTACAAGAAATGTACTTTTTTGTTGTCGACGTTAAAACACAACACATGCTATACTGTATGTATTGTCGGAGTCTGCTTAATGACGATATCAAATGACAGTAATGTTCTGGATGTCAAATTACCCACATGTAATAAACTCATTCTACCCCCCCCCCATAAGATCATTTATACTGTCTTGGTCTGCTAAATTGACGGATGATTAGTAACAAAATATGGGTACAAAATGGAAATGTTCTCCCTCTTCATATCCTACCACAAGTCAACAAGAAAAGTTAAGACAGACTGCAGCAATTTTACACCACATTTTGATCCCAACACTATTTATTGTTTTATAGATTCATAATTGTAAGCTAAATAGGCCAAAAAAAGCAGGTGAAAACACAAGATTTCACACCGAAAGTAGACCCTTGTATGTATCTGAAAGCAGAAAATAGAGGCCTCATCCTTTTTAATGTAATATATCAGCATTTCAAAGAACAAACTTTTAACCACCAAAGAGTAGAAAGGTACACCGTTTATGACATACAGCCATGTGATGAAGAAAATAGCACAAGAAGCCCATAGTGATCTGTTGAGCACAGGTAGACACTACCTACATTGAGATACAAAAGGTCAGTACACTTAACAGGCGAGGGCTGGCACAGGGCAGACCACACAAAGGAGTTTAAATCTGTGGGGGCTCTCCATGTTGTCATGAAATTTTAACATATGGCTTTGAAAGAAGTTTTGTGTTCTGCCATGAGCATATGCAGTTAACTACTACATCTGTATTTTTACAATTACATTTAACAATAACATTTTGAAAAAGAGTGCAGTAGTTTTCTACACTGTGATAACTGGTGACCCCATCATTTCCCCACAGGCTGAGGGTTGCCAGCCCTCCTCTGATAGGTAGGGACTATATAAAGAACTGCTAAAGGAAAAAGTAGGTAGGTGTGAAAATTAATAGTGATGATTAACATATACTGGTAACTAGGGTGGGTCAGTACCAAAAGACGCTCTACTGGGCTGCCATCTAACGGCTAACTTACACAGTGAATTGCTAAGTGAAAATGGTACAACTGGAGTGAGCATAGGCTCGGACTGGGCATGCTCTATCTCCAAAGTCTGACCTGGGCTTTCCCAGGCTAGAACTTTCTCCTCGCAAGACTGGGTAGCTGTAAAGAAGCATACACGTTAGAAAAATAATGACCACTAAAACAAATCTACTGCAAAATAAAATAAAGACTTCAAAAACAACAGTTGTGCTTTTGCGTTTAAAATAAACTAAACTATACACAAGTAATGCACTATTACTAAAGCTTATCATATATTTAAGACAACAGTTGAATATTATCAATCTTTCTTCCTTTTCATAGGCAACAAAATGCATATTTTTGGTACCGCAAGAGAACATACAGGGGTTGGACAAAAATATGGAAACACTACATGACTTGCAGGTGTGAAAGTGACATGTTTCGTGTTGAAAGCAGAAGCGATGTAACATTCTTTTACTTCCCCTGTTTGATGAGACAACCTAGCCTATAGGTGCAAAGCCTTACATTCATCATTAGTTATGTCAGAGCTTCCAGAGTTTCAAAGAGGACGAATTGTTGGTTCCTGCTTAGCTGGTGCCTCCTACCGAAGTTGACAATTTATGTGTGGTGTCGCAAGGTACAGTAGGAGTACGTGTGGAAACGTAGTCTGATGAGCATTAGCGCAGTTGGCATAGTCACATTCCATTATCCACCATTCCAGACTTATATTTGTTAGTTCCCAGGAGAATTCAGGCTGTCTTGGATGCCAAACACGATCCAATGCCATAATATGTAACACTTACGTTCTTTTACCATACTCGTTTCCATAATTTTGTCCAACTCCATATCCGTATGCAGCTCAGACACCCTTAGGCCGGGTACACACGGACAAACATGTATGGTGAAAGCGGTCCGTCGGACCGTTTTCACCATACATGTCTGCCAGAGGGCTTCTGTACGATGGTTGTACACACCATCGTACAGAAGTCCGCGCGTAAACAATACGCGGGGCGTGTCCGCGGTGTCGCCGCGTCGATGACGCGGTGTCGCCGCGACAATGACGCGGCGACGTGGGCGGCCCGCCTTTAAAATGCTTCCACGCATGCGTCGAAGTCATTCGACGCATGCGAGGGACGGCGGGCGCCTGGACATGTACGGTAGGTCTGTACTGACGACCGTACATGTCCGAGCGGGCTGAATTCCAGCGGGCTGTTTTAAAACAAGTCCAGGAATATTTGTCTGCTGGGAAAAGGCCCGGCGGGCAAATGTTTGCTGGAATTCGGCCCGCTCGCGCCCACACACGACCAAACATGTCTGCTGAAACTGGCCTGCGGGCCAGTTTCAGCAGACATGTTTGCTCGTGAGTATGGGGCCTTAGGCTTAATGCACACGGACGCTTTCAGGCATCCGATGTAATCTGCTGGTGTATTTCCACACCCAAGATACACTGCAATAGTGTACAGCCACCTATAGTAATCACTGGCTATGCACAATTGTATGCATTTCTTGTGCAAACTAGCACTCGCTCATGGGTGTAAATTCCTGGACTCACAAAAGTCGAGCTCAGGAATTTACACCTGTGCACTAGTTTATGCACGTAATGCTAGCTTACAGTGATACAATACTATGGGCAGACGTATCTCACAGGCACAGAAATATGCCCTCAATTTATGTTTGATGCATCTGAATGCATGACACTTTTATGGCAGTAGAACACTAAGCTACCACTCAGTGACCATTTAATAGAATTAATAAATATCCTATAAATAAATGCGTCTCCCATAGAAGCAAATCAAAATGGCCAGTTTGTCATTTTTTTGTTTGCATATTGGGCTATTTAAAGCGGATGTGCCACGGGAAAAATATATTAAAAGCCAGCAGCTACAAATACTGCAGCTGCTGACTTTTAATATAAGGACACTTACCTGTCCTGGAGTCCAGCGGTGATCACAGCAGATGACGAGCCGATCGCTCGTCACCCTGCTGCTCCCCCCTCCATCCTCGGTGAGGGAACCAGGAAGTGAAGCGCTCCGGCTTCACTGCCCGGTTCCCTACGGCGCATGCGCGAGTCGCGCCCGCCGATTGGCTCCCGCTGTGTGCTGGGAGCCGAGTGTTCCCAGCATACAACGGGGGGACGGACGGGAAGGAAGGAAAAAACCCGTCCTTTGCCCGTATCGTAGGGCCGGAAGTGGGTGCAGATACCTGTCTGTAGACAGGTATCTGCACCCCCCTCCCCCCTGAAAGGTGTCAAATGTGACACCGGAGGGGGGGAGGGTTCCGATCAGCGGGACTCCACTTTAGAGTGGAGATCCGCTTTAAATACAAATTCCTACTCTGGGTGGGCACAAATGGTTAAAATTCCTTCCTAGGTTCTGATATTTTAGAGGTAAGATTATTATAATTTTTTATAACAGATGCTTGTGTCTTTCCTGCCTACAAAGCTATAACAAAGGTGCCACCTGAATTGCTAGCGCATGTAAACTCTAAGGCTTCATTTCCACTGGCATTTTTACAGCCACTTGAGTTAGCCTTTTTTACAGCTTAAAAATGCTTGTCCATGTTTATTTTGTAAAAAAAAAAAAAAGCTTAAAAACGCTGTGGTAGTGTTTTTGAGCGGTTTTTAATGTCTTGCGTTTTTACAGCTCTATTGCTGGAGCCACAGAACGCCCTGGTCCCGCTTTTTTTTACAGCTCAAAAACGCCTATGCCATTTGCAGCTCAAAAACGCCTATGTGGGCATAATGCCATAGAATAACACGGACAGGCGTTTTTAAGCTCTAAAAAACGCTCAGAAAAGTGGCTGTAAAAACGCCAGTGGAAATGAAGCCTAAGGATTCATGTACACCCTTGCCTACATTTACAGCGTCAAAACAGCACCATGGTTCAGGAGAGGGAGGTTAAACCTCACCTAACCGCAGCAGTTTCTGAACTCTGTTAAACGCCTATATGTACATGGACACATAAGCTTTTATGGAGTTGAATTTAAGAGCTTTGGCAAAAAAAAAAACTGTCAAAAAGCTCAAACTCAAGTTTAGGAGCCGCTAGTGTACATGAAGCCTAACAATTAACTTTTCTCATTTGCCCCTATTCGGCCAGCTAAATATGATTTTTTTTATGAGCTTTTCGATAAGTGCAAAAAACCCTGATGACTTTACCAGAAAAGTGAGTGGATCACTTTCTGTGAGCCCTGCCTGTGCATGGAGGGGTTATGCAGAGGAGGAAGAAGTTATGGAGGGGAGGGGGGAGAGAGAGAGATGAGGAGTGCGGGGCTGGAGAGAGAGAGAGAGAGAGAGAGAGAGAGATGAGGAGTGCAGGGCTGGAGAGAGAGAGAGACGAGGAGTGCGGGGCTGGAGAGAGAGAGAGAGAGAGAGAGAGAGACACAGACGAGGAGTGCGGGGCTGGAGAGAGAGAGAGAGAGAGAGACGAGGAGTGCGGGGGTGGAGAGAGAGAGAGAGACGAGGAGTGCGGGGCTGGAGAGAGAGAGAGAGAGAAAGAGAGAGAGACGAGGAGTGCAGGGCTGGAGAGAGAGAGAGAGAGAGAGATGAGGAGTGCGGGGCTAGAAAGAGAGAGAAAGATGAGGAGGTGGGGGGAAATGGGGAGGAGAAGATGAGGAGGGGGGGATGGAGAAGATGAGGAGGCGGGGATGGAGAAGATGAGGAGGCGGGGATGGAGAAGATGAGGAGGCGGGGATGGAGAAGATGAGGAGGCGGGGATGGAGAAGATGAGGAGGCGGGGATGGAGAAGATGAGGAGGCGGGGATGGAGAAGATGGGGATGGAGAAGATGGGGATGGAGAAGATGAGGAGGTGGGGATGGAGAAGATGAGGAGGTGGGGATGGAGAAGATGAGGGGGTGGGGGTGGAGAAGATGAGGGGGTGGGGGTGGAGAAGATGAGGGGGTGGGGATGGGGATAAGAGGTTGTGTTCTTTGTAAATCATCAGAAATTGAACAGGGAGAGCGAACACCACATGCTTTGGAATAAAAAAAAAAAAAAAGGGTTGTCATGTCAAAGAAAAAAGGTAAGGCTGGCCATAGATGGTGTGTTGCAGAAAATCCCTCATCAGCACAGTCAGTGCTGATGAGGGATTTCCTCCCACAGAGCTATAGTGTTCTCCTGATGCAGGGCGCTGTCCCCGCTGGGAGAACACCATAAGTATTGCTAGTTTTTGGCACATCAACAGTGTCTGTACTTGCAGCGTGGTCAACCACCTCTATACTGTAAAGAAACAGCAGGGAGGTGGACATGTATTTATGTAGAAGCCTTTTATAAACCACAGCTCAGAAAACAGATTCATTAGTGTGATGGTCAGTGGAAAGAATGCTCCTTACGCTTGTGGACATTGGGAAGAATTACCCCCTTACATGTAGATACAAAGATTAATTGTGTCAGTGGGAACTTTGCCGCGACGTAGAGATTGCTCAAGGAACCCCTAGCAACCTCTGGAGGAACCCTAGTTGAGAAACCCTTACATTTACTTTAATGCTTTTGTAGAAAAAATATAAAACAGAAAAAAAAAACGTGGCACCATCAACATGCCATGTAATGTCTATGAAAGGTGTGGAGGTAAACTCAAGAGAAGTCCCCAAGAGAAGTATAAAGCCAGCATTTCACTCAACTTATGAGCAAGACTGTTCACACTGATGTATCAATTTTAGATTAGGTTGACCTTTAAATAGTGTGCACTGACAGCAAACTAGAGGTAAGCTTATGAGCCCTGAAAACTATTTTGTTATTAGGTCCCTGAGTATTTAAATAAGTCCCTGGCTCTCTGAGCTTGCAGATCATAATGAACCACAAGGCACTAAATGCTACATCATGCACTGATAAGAACATGCATGTTGAAGAGAACTGAAGAGGTTATGGGGCAAAGGACTGGTTTCTCACAAGGGTTCATCATTTCAATAGGTATCTATGGACAACGCACAACAGTAAAGGAAGAATGTGAGGGAAAGAACACAGCACTCCACTCAGAACTTACTGGCTGCAGTACACAAACCAAACTGTGACTGCAAGGACTGAGTCTGTATTTTGCTTTCACTTTGACTCCATCCTTGGAGAAGCAAAGGGCCATCCCCAGGACAGAGAAGCGATGCTGATCCGCATGCAACAAGTTAAATGCACAGGAGACAGGAATGCAGTTATTATACTTACAAACAATAAGAGATGTTTCCATTGTTGATCATAAACATAACATATAACAAGTAATTTAAAGTGACAAAACTTCCCCTTTAATATGCTTAATTATACGTAAAATAATAAAGCCAAATAAATGCATTTATGAATTGGGTAGTTATCTTAGTCCTATTTGTAGATGTAAAATTACCTGCATTCAGGGCCCTACCTATTAGTAGGGTAAGTACAGCAACTTGGCTATGTAGAGGGGAGGTGACCATGTATTTATCATCATTGGTGTGTTATGCTTTCAGTGTTAAAACTGGAACAGTAGTGCTAATCTAAATCAACTTATTACACAGCAAGATGATCTTATGTTTCAGCCATGTAAACCAGTTCCTTGTCAATTGTCTGGACCAAATAATGCTACTACCAACTCTGGTAAGTATTTATAAATTGAACCTTCATATACAGTCAAACCCAAAAATATTGGCACCCCTGCATTTCGGCAGATAATGCACCACTTCGCCCCGAAAATTGTTGCAATTATAAATGTTTAGGCATTCTCATCTTTATTTCTTTTGTTTGTATTGGTACGACACAAAAAAGTGGCGAAACAA
The DNA here is from genome assembly GCF_905171775.1 of Rana temporaria. Taxonomy (NCBI): domain Eukaryota; kingdom Metazoa; phylum Chordata; class Amphibia; order Anura; family Ranidae; genus Rana; species Rana temporaria. Next base: position 101,479,771 of record NC_053496.1, on the reverse strand, counting down.
AAAGCCAAATCCGACACATTCCATGCAAAACTCAAAAACTGGACTGGACAAAATTATTGCCAGCCTCAATTTAATATTTGTTAGTACACTCATTGGAAAATTTAACTGAATCAATTCACTTCCTGTAACCATCAATGAGTTTCTTACACCTCTCTCTACTGGACTTTTGGACCACTCTTCTTTCGCCGACTCTCAGATTGGAAGGGTACCTTTTCCCAACTTCTGTTTTGAGATCTCTCCACAGGTGCTCAATGGGATTTAGATCTGGTCTCGATGCTGGCCAGTTAAGTACGCTCCAGCGCTTTGTCTTAACCCAATTTCTGGGTGCTTTTTGACATGTGCTTTGGGTCATTGTCCTTCTGTAAGACCCATGACCTCTGACTGAGACCCAACTTTCTAAAACACTTGGCCCTACATTGCACCCTATGATTCTTTGGAAGTCTTCAAATTTCAGAATGCCATGCACACGGTCAAGACATCCAGTTCCTGAAGCAACAAAGTAACCCCAAAACTTCAGTGAACCATGTTTGACTGTTGGGTCTGGATTATTTTTTTTAACCACTTCAGCCCTGGAAGGATTTACCCACTTCCTGACCAGAGCATTTTTTGCGTCGCTTTAGCTGACAATTACGTGGTCGTGCGATGTTGTACCCAAAAATGTTTTTCCCCTACAAATAGAGCTTTCTTTTGGTGGTATTTGATCGCCTCTGCGGTTTTTATTTTTTGCGCTATAAACAAAAATGAGTCAATTTTGAAAAAAAGCAATATTTACTTTTTGCTATAATAAATATCCCCAGAAAAACAAAAAAAAAATTTCTTCCACAGTTTAGGCCAATATGTAGTATTCTACATATTTTTGGTAAAAAAAAAAAAAAAAAAAAAAATCGCAATAACGGTATATTGATTGGTTTCCTTAAAAATTATAACTTCTACAAAATAGCATATAGATTTATGGCATTTTTATTATTTTATTTTTTACTAGTAATGGTGGCGATCTGTGATTTTTATCGGGACGGCGACATTATGGCGGACACATCGGACACTTTTGGCACTATTTTGGGACCATTGTCATTTAAACTGCGATCAGAGCTACAAATAGCCACTGATTACTGTATAAATGACACTGGGAGGGAAGGGGTTACACACTAGGGGGTGACCAAGGGGTTAAGTGTGTTCACAGAGATCACTGCTCCCGATGACAGGGAGCAGTAAATGCCTGTCATGTTGCTAGGCAGAACAGGGAAATGCCTTGTTTACATAGGCATCTCCCAGTTCCGCCTCTCCTGCTCACGCCCGCTAGGCGGCAAATTCAAAGGGACGTACAGGAACGCCCAATTTTCCTGCCCCTGGCATTCTGCTGACGTAAATCGGCGTGTGACGGTCGGCAAGTGGTTAAAGGCCTCATTTATTTTTCTGAATGAAAGGCTTTACCAAAAAGCTGTAATTTTGTTTTGTCTGTTCACAGCATTCTCCCAAAAGGATTTTGGCTTCCTCAGGTATGTTTTGGTAAACTCCAATCTGGCTTTTTAAGTTTCTGTGTCAGTAGTGGGGTCCTCCTAGGTCTCCAACAAAGCGTCCCTTTTCATTCAGATGGTGATGTATTGTGTGAGCTGACATGGTTGTACCCTGTGCCTGAAGGTCAGCTTGAATTTATCTGGAAGTTGATCAAAGTTTTTTATCCACCATTTGAACTATTCTTTGTTTGCAATCTTTGGTAAATTTTTCTCATTTGTCATGGGCTGTAAACTTTCTGAAAATGTTGCGCACAGTGGACACAGGAACATTACGATCTCTGGATATGGACTTGTAACCTTGAGATTGTCTATGCTTTTCCACAATATCTGTTCTCAAATCCTCAGACAATTCTTTGCTGCTCTTTCTCTTTTCCTTGCTCTGTGTGGCACAGAGACAAACGCAGCAGAAAGGTTGAGTAAATTTTTTTTTACTGGCTGCGGGTGTGACCTATATTGTCAGTGCCCGTTAATTGATACAGGTGAGTTTAATTACAAATTACAGGAGCATTACAAACTTGGAATGCATTTCTTACAATTTTGAGAAGGTGCCAATAAACTTGTCCAGTCAATTTTTGGAGTTGTGTGTGGAATGTGTCAGATTTGGCTTTTTGTGTCATACCAATACAAACAAAAAATAAAATAAACATGAGAATGCCTAGACATTTGTAATTGCAACAATTTTCTGGGTGAAGTGGTGCATTATTTGACAGAAGTGCATGGGTGCCAATAGTTTTGGCCATGACTGTATACAAATCATTTTCAACATGACTTTAACACAAGATGCTTTTTTACACAACATGAACTCATCAAAGCCTTACTGTATGTATGAAGGGCTCTGTCAGAGTAAATACAAGCCTTGAGACATGGAACTAAATCCGTGCTTCTCTATACACTGTTAGGACATCCTCCCACTTCTATATAGTGTAAAATAAATATATTCAAACACGATTTCAACTACTCATTCCTCTGATCACCACATCTGACTATGTTACCGCTATATAAATCCATTAAGATAATTACAACTAAGAACTTAGCAGTGGCAGGTAAAGCCAAGCCATGCAACGTTTCCACTACAGAAATAGATAGTTTTGCTTTTTGAAGGGCTGCTTTTTTGCTTAGTTGGCTTTCCATACAGAATGTTATTCTGTCTCATGGTTCATCTTTCTAAAATACAATGAATTTTACTGATCCCGACCAGTCCAAATGAATAATGAGAAGCTGCAGGTGTAACCTGATGGTTTTGTTACAAGCTCAGATGAAGGAAGACAGAATGTAAGAATGCAGCCACCAGGGGGCAGAACAAGGCACAGACTGCAAACACAATCCCGGCAACACAAGGTGCTAACAAATACAGGCTGCCAACATTGAACAGAGAGTTTTTAGATTTTTATTGAATACAACATGCTCATTAAGGAGTTTTATAATAGAATATATATTTTTAAGATTAACTTATTTACTGCAATAAAACAGTAAAGTTTAAGTTCGCTGCCAATGTAAAGTAGGGCACATGCTATAAGAATTTCATGGCATCTGAATGGCTGAAAAGGTCAGACCTATTACAGCAGCTACAGAGATGAAGTTTAGCTCTTTGACAGCACAGCTGAGGTCTTCTTGTAAGCCCATTAATTAGTCCAAGGATCGGTTTTCCCAACTCCACATTGGGTTTGTTGTTTTTAACCTAAAGGCTACATAACTGGCATAAATGTAGAGCTTTCACATTTTAATATGTAGGCATATAACGGCATTTGTAAGAATGGAACATGTTAACAAATACTATCTGTTCTACAAACACGATGAGACAAAATCAATGAGTGATATTTAACGTGCCAATTCAAGGTGAGGAATCTTTCTGAAGACAGCACTTCATGGCTGTCCAATGTTATTTTCCCATTTAGTGTTATAAATAAATAAGCACTGTCTTGTAGTTTAAAAGATTGATGTCTCTTCTCCCTATACTCTGCTCGATCTTGGTAAAGTACATGTTGTCTCAGCATTTCACTGCATCATTTATGAGATGCAACACATATTACTATGATCTGGGGCACAGCCTCCTAGGCCGAGTTCTAAGTACCTTTTACCATACAGATCACTCCTTCCTCTCTCACTGTTACACAAGATAATATCGTGAAGAACAAAGTGTACAGTTTGGAAAAAGGATGTCCAAGTTCTTGGATTAGATGGTATTTTAGGCTAAATGGAAGGAAGGAGCAATTACTTGTAGTAAACAAACAACTGCATTCGTTTGCTCAAGGTGAGTAAAACAATATGGTTCACTTTAACCAGTGCCATAAGGCTTGGTTCACACTGCTGCGATGGCAACTTTGCCTTGCAACTTCCTTCAGACTTGGATGTGGAGCCTGTACAAGGCTTGAAATCGCACCCAAGTCAGACCAAAGAAGTGCAGCAATCTTTTGCAACGTCAGAGTGAATTGAGTAGTATTTTAAGATGGCTCTCATAGATAAAACATTGAATTTGACATGCCATGCGACTTGGAGTCTTCACAAGTCTGATCTCATGTTGCAGCGTGTGAATCAAGTCTTACTCAGTGTGAATCAAGTCTTACTCTGATCTCTATCTTTGATTCTAGCCATATACGGCACACAAAAGGTCTAATATTTGCATGTTCTCAAAGAAAAGTCTTATATAGGCACCCTAATTTATAAGTGTGTAACATTCCTGGGAAGAAGGTTTTGAAACATTGTCTATTAGTAACTTAAACAAATGTTATAGAAACGACAAAAAAAGAGGGGACTTTAGAGGTGCACTAATGCAAACCCAAGAACAGAAGAAGAGTATGTACTCAAAGTAAAATATTATAAACACTTTAATAATCCATAAATTAATCACATGTAAAATGTTAAAAAGGTGTCCTGCCCATTCCTGGAAAAGGCATTACTTCCTGCAGGACCCTATTATAATAGTACATACAATATCATTACATGGTCATCATACAACAAAACGATCTATGCAAGAACACTGCAGTAGTGCCCGACGCGTTTCACAAACATTTATTGCTTCTTTAGGATACATGAATTAAAAATAATGCTTGTAGCGCCACGTCCAGTGAAAAACACAATTTTATTCAAACGGCAGATATATAGCTGCTTTAGAGCAATCTCCAAGACTGGAAAAGTACTGGAGAAATTCTGGGTGGCCAGACAGCTTATAGTTTCTCAATGAACTGTATCACGCCCCTGATTACAGGAACCAAACCATGGGCTTCAATATAAAGAAAAACCGGCCAACCATGGAAGGACAATTCTCCACTTAGATAATTATAATACACTGTAGCTACATTGGACCACGAACAAGCAGTCCCTCCCACCTGTACCCTCTCCAAAATCATCCACAGGATGTATGGCAATGTTCATTTCATGGCTGGCAGCTTTTTCTATATATATTTTCAAGCCCATGTTTTGGTTCCTATAATCAGGGGCTCCATCTGGCCATCCATAATTTCTCCAGTATTGTCCCAGTCTTGGGGATTTCTCTAAGGCAACTATATGTCAGTTATTGGATTATATTTGTGTTTTTCCCTGGACGTGACTCCACACGCACATTGAATTATTTTGTCGTGTCCTAAAGAAGCAATAAACATTTGCAAAACACGACAGGCCCTACTACAGTGTTCCTGCATAGACTGTTTTGTTTATTATATGATGACCAATGTAACAATATTGTATATACAAATATAATGGGGTCCAGCAGGAACAAGAGTCTTTCCCAGGGATGGGCAAGATGCCTTTTTTACATGTTTTTAATTTATGGATTAATAAATTGTTTGTAATATTTTGCTTTGAGTACATACTATTCTTTTGTTCTTGGGTTTACATTGCTGCACCTCTAAAGTCCCCTCTTTTTCGGTGTTTATAGGATTCTAGTAGTTTGGGATGGGATGCCAATGACATCAGTTCATGCCCTTCATTTGCCATTTCTTAAATAAATGTTAGGTTACTACATTAAAGAATGTGTTACCCAACATTTCATATTCCCGATATGTGCCTGTTGTGTCATGTACTTGTATGTAAAAAAGGATCCTGTATTGCTTCCTTTGTGTGAAATCCCTGTTCCTGTCAGTTCCTCTGCTTTCCTATTAAAAACCGACCACACTAGGCAAGAGAGCACAATGTAGCGAGTTCTCTAGCTGTGTTGGAAACTCAGCCTGCTCTCCTCCAATGATTAGACGTTTGCTGACACACACTTCTTGCACATCCATTAACTGGGAATACCAGTGTGCTACTGCTTCTCCTACCCTAGGTCTCTGAGCTTCTTATGCATCCGAGAACAGTAGGTGGCTTCAAACATGCTTGTGATAAACATAGAATTATACTCAAACAAAAAAAAAGTTAAAAACAAAAACATTTTAAAAATAATAAAAATGGGCAGACTTCAATGACCACTTGGTATTTGTGCTGCCGTCACTTTTCTACGTTTCTATGGTATGCAATTACTTATAAATAAGGAAAACATGTATTTAGAACTTTTTTTAATGTGTATACACAAAGGTTTTGAATGGGTTGTTTTACAAGGTGAGGGTTCACATATAATTTAATGCATAGAATGTATAAGGGTTAAAAAAAAAAACCTTACAACCACTATCAACTATTGGGAGAAGATATTGGCTGCACACGGTAAATTAACTACAGGAGCGCTCACCAGGGCCCTGCAGTTCATTGAGAACTACAAGCTGTCTGCAGACAACAGTTGTGGTTCAATCATTTACCAAACTCTCTAAATGAAGGACGGGGCCCCAAGTATGAGTGCAACATGCTCCCAATGGTGAACTTGTCTTTTTAAAACAAGCTTTTTTTTCTTTAAAATAACATAATTATAATATTTCTAACATCAAGCTGATCACATTTACATGTATAATATATATTAAAAAAAGTTACTATACGCTACCATTTTTGGTTCCTAATGTATGTAATCATTTGTTACATGTAGATATGAAAACAGCATCAGGTAATGCAACAGTGTTCATCATAGTGGCGAAAACACCAATGTGTATGTAGCCAATAATGAATATAAGGGTTTATAAATAATGACATCATCAGGCCTTGATTGGAACATTGTAGTGATCTGGCCACTTGACTCAAGCATTAAGTAAGTGAATCTTTAGCCAATCCAGCCAGACACAGAGGTTGCCAGCAATTTTGTTCAGCTGCAGACTACAATATCCAAGGAAGACAAATACATAACAGACTATTAAATTAGCTCCAGTTGTTGGTGTAGCCCCAAATATGTCATAGGTAAATGGATTTGCGTTCAGGGTATGTGACAGAAATAGCTACCTTTCAAGTCTTCATCTTCAGTTGTGGTATTACAGCTCTCAGTTGATCCCTGTGAAACAAAAACATGTGAGTTCATATGAATACAAAGAAAATACATAGTGCAGTAGACACAATCATGTTCTAAGCTTATGGAAAATTTTCATTTAAATGGGTGTTAAACCAAAAAACACCTTTTATAGTACATACTAAAATATAGTGCTCGAAAATAATTTACTATTTAACCAATTATCATCAAGTGGTTTCTTACTATGCAGACCTGTGAGAATTTGAACACCAGGTGCAGTCCTGGAAATGGCAATTGTGCATTTTCAGGTTAATTTAACTCCTAAATGTGTATATGAAAGCTACAATGTACCATATTAGAGGCAGTAAGACTTCTCTTCCTTGTGCCAGGATATATATCATAACTGGCAATGATTGTTAAAAAAAAAAAAGCCATCCAAGTCAATAGATATACTTGTAAGTCAGCATGATTTGCTAAATACATTTATTAATCAATTTCAGACAGTATCAAGGACACCTACACACTCTAGTCTCTACTACATAAAAGGTATTCAGTTTAATTGGCAAGCTTTAAAATGAAAACTGGTTTAAAAGTGATTCTAAAGTCTTGTTATACTTGCCTGCTCTGTGCAGTGGTTTTGCACAGAGTCGCTCAAGATCATCCTATTCTTGGGTCGCTCGCTCCGTGCTGGCCCCTCCCTCCTGTTGAGTGCTCCCACAGCAAGCAGCTTGCTATGGGGCACCCGAGGCAAGCAGCAGCTCTGTGTGCACATTCTGACACTGATCTGCGGTTCGGCTCCACCCTTTCTCTTCTGATTTGCTAACTGACTTTGATTGACAGCAGCGGGAGCCATTGGTGCCGCTGCTGTGTCTCAGCCAATCAGGAGTGAGAGTCCCAGATGGCCGAGGCACTCGTGGATCGAGATGGGGCTAAGATAAGTATTAAGGGGAGCTGCTGTACACTGAAGGTTTTTTTTATCTTAACGCATTGGGATAAAACACCTTATAATGTGTATTCAGAGATGGTAATACAAATGGAAAGGCTTACTTTTATTCCATCTGTGGCATTATGAACAACAGTTGTCTGAGGTTCCTAAAAAAAAAAACACAACCAAAAAAGAAAGAGGAGTGGAGAGAAAAAAAAAAGTCAGGATAAGGAAAATGATTACGTATTACACACACATTACAAAAGAAAGACTAATTTAACAATACATAGTTTATACAATCCAAACACCATAGAAGAACAGCTTGTGAACACTACAAAACTGTACAAAGAGGGCTAGCAAAAGACGTAAAACCGTTGTACATGTAAAAACTTTAAAGTACAGTAACAGCAAAAACACTATATAGAAAACTACAGTTGTGGAAACAGTTAAACGTAACACAAAACAAGCCACCATGTTTAACATTTTATGAGCAATTTACAGATGGGAAAATGTATACAAGCCCTGCTGGAGCAAATTGAATCATGCTTTATACATTTTTTGCCTTCCTCTGGATCAACTGTGGGTATATGTGTAAGTGTGTGTGTGTGTGTTTTCCCCCTTCTATTGGTTGAACTAGATTGACTTGTGCCTTTTTTCAACCAAACTATGTAAAATTGCGTCCCCAACCCTTTACACCCCCTAGATTTGTAAGGATAACCATAACTAATGGTGGAAGGAGTACAAGGATATAAGCCGAAACTGGCAATATTCATCTAAAATAGTGATGTGCTGCTGATATTGCCCAAATAACCCAAAATGTAAGCATCCAACCACACAAATACAAAATAAAATAAGTTAATTATAATGCCGATAAATCTTAATGGTGTGTCAATTACTGTGCCAATTTCAGTATAATGTAGTCGCAGGGGATTTATACATTAAATACTATATTTAAATTACAATTCATTATCAAAGTGCTGGAATCGCATAAATCCTCAAGAAAAACATATATACAAATGTGTGAAGAAGAAAAAAAAGTCACCACATATATTAAGGAAAAATAGTCTTCTAGTGTCTCTAAAAACAGATTACCAATTCTTTCACCTCTCATTCAAAGACCCTGTGTGCAGCACTTCAATCCAAAAAAGTGACCACCACAGGTGTTTCAGATGTGCCCTAACATAGGATCTATATGCGAATATAGGTCACCAGCACCTTCCCTACAGCATCAGTGACAAATAAATAGGTGTATGTACTCCTCACTCTGGGCTATTGTCTCTTTAAATGGTCTGCTCGGTAACACTCAACCTCAAGTTTTGGCCTGCTGAGATTCTGCTCCAAGTAGGCCAGCCTTTCCTTGACTGACAAATTAAAGATCCAGGTAGACCAAGCCTTCCCTGATCGCAAAATCCCTGACTACCAGACTCTGCAGTAACATGGGTGGAGCCGGAACAGAGTCTCAGCTGGCCTAAATGTAAGTTTGGGTTCACACTGCAACATGGATTGGCTCACCGCAGGTGTCTGTGCATCCTTGTTCACCATTAAGGATGAGCTCCAGCGTGTTCGCATGGTACACATGCAGAGCCCCCCAGGAAGTCTGCACGGCTCTGCGCTAATCACAGCCAGGGAGACATTTCCCGATCTCTGCAGCGGAGCATCGGGACAATGTCTCCTTGGCTGTGATTAGCGCAGAGCCGTGCAGACTTTCTGGTGGGCTCTGCACGTGTACTATGCGAACACACTGGAGCTCATACTTATTCACCATATCAGGTCAGATTTCAGCCCAAAGTTTTGTCAGAATTCGGACATGAAATGGAGCAGAAGACACACAGGACACTCCTGTGCAATTCGCACTAGAGCCGCTCCAGAGATGTGTGAACCGGCTCCATAGAGAGCCGATCACAATCTCCTGACACGCAAATTGGAAGTGGGGAAACCGGCATCCAATTTGCAATAGTGTGAACCCAGCCTTAGTGTTACCGAGCAGACCTTTTAAAAAGGTACACTAACCCAGAGTGACTGGATGAAGAGTGATGCGTCCATACACCTATTTATCCCTGATCCTTTGAGGAAGGCGCTGGTGACCTATATTAGCATATAGGTCCTATTTTAAAGGTGAGGACACAGTAGAAACACCTGTGGTGGTCACTCTTTTGGACGGAAGTTCCACGCAGGATATTTGAATGAGTGGAAGGATTGGTGATCTTTGTTTTTGGAGACACAAAGACTATTCTTAATGTGTGGGACACTTTTTTCTTCACATCTCATAATATATATATATATATTTTTTTTTTTCTTGAGGATATATGTGGTTCTAGCACATTGGATAGTGAATTGTAATTTAATTATAGTATTAAATGTATATATCAACTGTGAGTGCATTATACTGAAATTAGCACAATAACTCAAATAAGATAATTTATTAGCATTATTATTAATGTTATATTTGAGTGGTTGGATGCCCACACTTTTGGTTTATTTGGGCGCTCTCTGCAGCGCATCACTATTTATGTTTTAGGCTTCATATCCATGGACGTTTTTACAGCCACTTTTTTTAGCCTTTTTTACAGCTTAAAAACGCCTGTCCAAAATGTTTTTTTTTTTGAGCTGGAGCTCATAAACGCCGCAGTAGCGTTTTTAAACGTCTGGCGTTTTTACAGCTCTAAGGCTGGAGCTTCAGAACGAACTGGTCCTGTTTTTTTTTGCAGCTTAAAAACGGCTCAGCCATCTACAGCTCAAAAACGTCATGGTGGGCATGAGGCCATAGACTAACATGGAGAGCTGTTTTTAAGCTGCACAAAAAGCGCAGAAGAGTGGCTGTAAATACGTCCAAAAACGTCCATGGAAACTAAGCCTTAGGCTCCATTTCCATGGACGTTTTTAAAGCCATTTTTCTGAGCGTTTTTTGCAGCTTAAAAACAGCTCTCCATGTTAGTCTATAGCCTCATGCCCACCATGACGTTTTTGAGCTGTAGATGGCTGAGACGTTTTTAAGCTGTAAAAAAAACTCAGGACCAGTGCGTTCTGAAGCTCCAGAATAGAGCTGTAAAAACGCCAGACGTTAAAAACGTGCAAAAATGCTCAAAAACGCTACCGCAGCGTTTTTGAGCTCCAGCTCAAAATAAAAAAATAAACAAATTAATTCAAAATAATAAATAAATAACATCAACAGGCGTTTTTAAGCTGTAAAAAAGGCTAAAGAAAGTGGCTGTAAAAACGTCCATGGAAATGAAGCCTTAAAGTCATGTTTCTAGGTTGAGTTTATAATAAAATGTGTAAATGTAAAGGAAAAAAATGGGACAATAGACTTAGATTTATGTAACTACATTTTCCCACTCTGCAAATTACCCATATTGTCTCTAGAAGCCTAAACAACTCTGCATCAAGCCCTGTAATGTTGGCTCTGGAACTTTAAAAAAATTATTTTTTAACTACTAGTACCAATCTTTCACTAAACACTTGTGCAAGGATCACATACGAAGGTTGTGCCTTCAGCAAAGGACATCTGTATAAATGTTGCCAAGAAGTGAAGGCACTAAACTCCTAGGTGATCCATGCAAAAGGCTAAGGCCAACATTATTGGGTCTGGCTATGAATAGGAATAATAAATAAATAATAAAATGTCCAAAACAACCTATGTAGGTTTATATACAGTCACCATAAAACAGATGCACTAAAAAAAAGTATTAAGAGCCAAGAAAAAAAAAAAAAGAAAAGAAGAAAAAAATAGCCACGCAAGACATGTGAAGACTCACACTCCAAACAAGCATTGATACACCAACATATTAAAACCTGCAATACAGCTTTGATTCAGTTTTGTAATGGTCCACAGTGGACATCTGAAGGGAGGGAAGGACCATGGGTAGGCGTGGGTAATATTTAAAAGAAACAATTTGTCTGGATAATGGTTGTACTTTCTTTTGTAGTCTTAGCATATACATCTGAAAGCACCTTGTAGCTCTTTATATAGAATGCTGTCCACCGGATTACATGGTCATTCCCTCTTTTAAGGATTTATTTTCAGTGAGCTAATGGAAAGTGATGGGCCCAAGCCACTACAAAAATGTACTAATAAACTAAGCACCAATTATTGCAAATATAGTAGTAGCATACAAAATTTTTGTCTGGAAGGATTCAAAAATTACCCTACTATTCTGCCTGTATTAAAGCCCCACTACAGCCCATCACTGCCCCAGCTATATGAAATAAATTATCCCCCAGCCCAAAAAAAAAAAGTTAATACCAATGAGAAGCTTTTCACCAAAACAATACAAACATTCAGGGTAACTGTTAGTTGTATACCATATTCACAAAAACTAATGATGACAATGACACACAGTGGTGAGTGATGACTGTTGTCAATGGTACTAATCTGGTGACTGCATGCATATCTCGACAATAAAGCCATGGGTACTCATTTAGATTGTGGGCAGATCTATGGATGTTATAAAATCTGGTGGAGCCACAGGGCTTTGGGTACTGAAGAAAAAGTAAAATTGTTGAGTGAAATTCTCCCGCTGTCTCTCAAAGTATGCAGGCTAAAGAATATGGGCTTTTTGGGTTCAAAACAGGTAAGAAAGGTCTTTCTGAGGGAATGCAGCACCAGCTTAGTAAACCATGACCACTTGCGAAATTTTATGTTAGTGCTGGCCTTAACACTCCTATATTCTGGGGCAGCTGGCCACCTGGATCCTCTTCCCCGTTCACTACCAAATGTATGTACCAAATTCATTTACGTCACAATTTTAGACTTTGGTTAGTGATAGAGATTGCCAACTGGTTTTAATTTTGAATAAACCAACACCAGTCATGTATAAGGATGAGCTCCAGCGTGTTCGCATAGTACACATGCAGAGCCCGCCAGGAAGTCTGCACGGCGCTGTACTAATCACAGCCAGGTAGACATTTCCTGATCTCTGCAGCCGAGCATCGGGAAATGTCTCCCTGGCTGTGATTAGCACAGCGCCGTGCAGACTTCCTGGCGGGCTCTGCACGTGTACTATGCGAACACGCTGGAGCTCATCCTTCGTCATGTAGAAATTCCAGGAGGTCAATGCCAAATTCCTTCCCACCATGTTACCAAAAAAAAGGAACCATATACGACAAATTAAACATGAACACAAGTGCAGAAGTAAAAAAAAAAAATGCAAACATGAACTTTGATTAGCACACCACAAGCAGCATTCACACTGCTCACATCCCAGACACTGAAACCCCAGAAGAGTAGATGGGGAAGGTACCATTGTTGTCTGCAATGGGGGGTTTTCTTTTGCTGGGGTTATTATGCTGTTTTTGTTGTTGGTCTGTGGCTGAGACAGAAAAACAGATGGTTTAGTCCTACTGATGGTGTGAACTGGCTTACAATGTCACAAGGTAAAAAAAAGAAAAAATGAAAGAGCTTGGTTTCCTCCTCCCAAAAACCCTGTGAACCAGAGAAAACAGTGGTTTCCTCTAAAAGCAAGAGTTAACGAAGAAACCTCCAATAGAGCTGTTGAAGGAAATGAAGAGCAATGAAGCAGACTAAAATGTACTGAAGGCAAGGTGATCACTTCATGTACTGGTAAACCCCTTGCAGCATAATGCACTATACACAGAGGTAAAATAATGAGCAAACATGGAATATATGATACACAAAAAAGAGACAGGCATAATGTCTTGGCAAACACTGTAAATGGTCAACGGCGCCAATGATGAAATTTAGGAACAGCTGTGATATGGAAGCTAAAGTGGGAAAACTTGAGCTAATAATTGAACAGCTTAATACCAAGACCCTTTTTACACCGACAGCGCCTGCCATTAGAGCTAAAGCGCTGCTCGTTTTAGCGGCAATTTAGCGCTGTTTTAGCAGCTGCTAGCTGGGTGGTTTGAACCCCCAAAAAAGGTTTAAAAACTCCAGTTTTGCAGGGCTTCCAGAGTGCTTTTAGACCCCTTTTTCCGAGGGCTGTCACACTGGAGCGGTGCGCTGACAGGGCGTCAAAATGTCCTGCAAGAAGCGTCTTTAGAGCACATTAAGAGCGGTGAACTCACCGCTCCTAATGCACTCCTTCCCATTGAAATCAATAGGCAGCCCTGCTGTACTGCTGGCAATACGCCGCTGTAGCGGTGACTTTCTGGTGGTATTAACCCTTTCTTGGCCGCTAGCGGGGGTTAAAAGCATCCCGCTAGCGGCAAAAATGCACAAGGGTTTACCGCTATTTTACCGCCGACGCTCGGGGCGGCATAGTGTGAAAGCAGCCTTAAGGAGCTTTGGAAGAGCTGCCCATTCATTGCAATGGGAAGGGCGTTTTGGGAGCACCAAATACAGGGCACCCAACCCGCCCCAAACATGCTGCTTTCAGGACTTTTGGCAACTTCCCGCAAGCACATTGCTCAAGTGTGAAAAGTCACACTGTAGTAAATAGGAGCCGCTTTTCAGGTGCTAAGCAAAAGCTATTTCTAGCGCTAAAGCACCTGAAAACTGCTCCAGTGTGAAAGGGGTCCAAGTCAGAATTTCTGCTTTGTGTGCCATTTATAACCAGAGCATCATGGGCAATCCTCTTTTTTAACGTTTACTTGCTGTATTCTAAGGACAGGTTGGTGATATTTGTAGACCAGCAACATCACAAGGTGTAAATTGAGTGTAAACAACAGAAAACACATACCAATGCATGGTACATGTGCGTGACTTACTCTATCCAATAAATAGGAATAAAGTCTATCACCACTTGTTCATGTACCCCTAAACTTGGCGGATTTTCAGTAGGCAAGTTAGATATTTATGGGTGTGACCTAATGGAAAATAAGTGAATTGGTGAGTAGATGTTTAATTTATGGAAATCCAGTTGATCAATTTGCTCAAAACCAGCATCCGTGGAATATGACAAACCATATAGCCATACTCTGATGATCAGGAATGCCACTGGATCTTACCAAAACAGTTGTACCCTTTTCAAATCCAAACACATATCGTGTTTTACATAGGCAACACATTTCCTTTAGCATACCCTCCAATCCTATGTATCTATATATGAAAGGCCCCATATTTTCCAAGAATGTTTTTAAGTCAAGCTGGTACAAGTTCCTTAGAAAATGATCAAGGCTATAAAGGATCTGGAGACATGACATTTACAGCTTGGGCAAGTATGAGAATTAGTCCCTGTCTTAAAATAGGGCTTTAAATTAATAACTATGACTTACACATGTCTGTTTCTACAAAACAATTTAGGGCTGTTTTGAACTTTTATCATCTAGAATGATTTTTTTCACCAGCAATAGACCAGCCAAACCGAGCACCAGATACAGTACATGGAGTAGAAATTTACTCTGCTAAAAAAGATGCTACTATCACCACTTAAGCTCTAAAGAAGGGGGTACACTCCAGAAACGCGTAAGCAGTCTATGTCTGAGGTTCCACTGGCAGGTGCCATGAGGTCCAGTCCCTAGCTGTCTGAAAAGGGCTCACTTAAGCTTTCTTTGTGAGTAAGACCATTGTTTTTATTCTGTTTTTAATAAAAAAAATTGTGGTAATGCACTAGGTCGGTGCGCCCTCCCTTTTCTTTTTCTCTAGTTCTATGAACACCCTTTGTTCTGAGGAGGGCTGCAAGATTCTAGACTTTGCCGTGAGACTATACTACACCACCCGGGTTTGGCGAAACACCAGAGCGCAAGAGAATTTTGTTTTACAAAAAAGATGCTACCGCAGAGAGAGACTGACTTAGAGAAAACACAGAAAAAAAGTGCAGCAAATGACAGATTTTTTATTTATTTTTTAAATGTGATTTTTCCTTTATATTTCTGGGATACTATTAGAATAGTTATTTCTCAGAGTCGCCTTGTGCAACTGTGTTAATCGATATCGGGCATAGCCAGGTAAAATAAAATAAGGAGCAAATTGAGCACATTCAATCTACATCTAAATCTTGTGTACCGATTCATGACACCTTACCAAATTTATTTTTGCTGCAACTAGATTCATGAAATATTTTATGGTTGCCATGAGTGGCAGTGGGTTTTCCACTGCTATTTAGCCTATTAAATAGATCTGTGATTACTCTAAATCGATGTTTCTAAACTTCAGTCTTCAAGGCACACCAACAGATCATGTTTTCAGACTTTCCATTATTTTGCACAGTTGATTTGATCAGTTTCACTGCCTTAGTAATTACTACAGCCGTTTCATCTCAGGGAAATCCTGAAAACATGAACTGTTGGGGTGCCTTGAGGACTGGAGCTGAGAAAAACTGCTCTAAGTGTAGAGTTTCACAAACTACAGAAAAACATAATCCACAACACATCCCTATGATGTTTGTATACTGTGCAAGCCATTCAGCTTCTTGAATGAAAACTAAAAGTAGGCCAGTTGGGCTGAGTATCAGGCCTTAACTGTCTTTGTTTTGATCTCCATTCCTGAAAAAAAAAAAAAATAATAATAATAATCTAAGTGATGAATATTAATGTTTATTCTAGGACGACCATCTGTCCATTAATTAAATTATGTGCTATATCAGGGGTCTCCAAACTTTCTAAGCAAAGGTTCAGTTTACTGTCCTTAAAGCGGTGGTTCACCCTCATTACCAACATTTTAGCATTAAATTAGGCATAGTAGCGCGAGCTACAGTATGCCTGTATTTATTTTTTCAGCCCCGTACTCACTGGGCAATCATATAGATAAGATTCTGACTCCCCGCAGGGAATGGGCGTTCCTATCCAGAGGGAGGATGATCAACGGCCGGCTATGGCACGTCACGCTCCCCGAAGATAGCCGGAGTAGGTCTCGGCTCTTCACGGCGCCTGCGCACAGACTATGCGCAGGCACCGTGAAGCGCCAAGTCCTATTTCGGCTATTTACGGAGAAGCGTGACGCGCCATAGCCGGCCGTCAATCATGCTCCCTCTGGATAGGAACGCCCATTCCCCGCGGAGAGTCGGAATCTTCTCTATACGATTGCACAGTGAGTACGGGGCTAAAAAAAATAAATACAGGCATACTGTAGCTCGCGCTACTATGCCTAATTTAATGCTAGAATTTTTTTTTTTTTTTATTAGGGTGAACCCCCTCTTTAAGGCTGTGGCCAATGGGAGTAGAAAACGCCTCACCATCAGTGCTCCATCATTGGTTTGAGACTAGTGCCTCACTGTTGGTATCAATTGAAAACATAGTGCCCCGTTGATGGTGTCAGCAAGGGGAATGATGCCCCATTATTTGTGTCAGTTGGTGGAATAGTGCCCCAAGGGCCAGATCTGGACCCGGGGCCACAGTTCGGAGACCACTGTACTTTATGATTTTCCTTGAACACTTCCTTGATACCTTTGCTTCACTCCATTTAAAAAGGGTTAACATGTCCCTACTATCTATTTTTAGTTAAAACAGCTCATCTAGATGTTCATGAAGTATATGTCACCATATACCGTATTTATCGAGGTAAAGTGCGCACCGCCATATAGCGTGCACCCCCAACCTAGAAGGGAAATTTGAGGAAAAAATAAAATACTTACAGTTTGAATGCCCCTCGTCGGTGTCTTGCCCGGCGTCCATCGGCGGCCTTGTCGTCCGTCTGCGGCCTCGGTGGTGTCCTCCCTGCTTCTCCCGCACTGTTTCTGAGCCGATCCCTGCGCTGTGTTTGAACGCCGCCGCCAACATATATTGAGCGCAGTACACTCGGGCACGCTTGGCTCCTCTCGCATAGGAGGCGGCACAGGGCGTGACTGCGAGGGGAGCCGAGCCTGGCTGAGTGTACTGTGCTCGGTATATGTTGGCGGCAAGGTTCAAACACAGCGCAGGAAGCGGGTATCGGCGTATATCGCGCACCCACAATTTTTCCCTTATTTTAAGGGGAAAAAAGTGCGTGGTATACGCCAATAGATAAGGTAGTAAGTTTCCTATTACAGATCTACTATAAGGTTCAGAACATTGAAGCCAACAGTGCTCATGCTCCAAGTAATCACTTCCAAGTAAAATCTGCATGACGCCATCTTAACTGCTGACCACTTAAATGATTAGATTCAATGACATTATCAGGAATCCAAGCTGAGTAGAGGCTTGTGAGAAATGCATAAGTATGCACGGGCCATCCATATTGTACTGAAAGTTTATAGAATGGCTGTTACACAACAGTATAAAAACCAAGGGTTGTAGAACTGAACAAAAGTAAAAAAAAAAAAGTAATTTTATACACCAAATTCAAAAAAAGCTCACCCACTAAAAAATTATAAAGGTCTGAAGAGACAGACAATTTTAATGTGAAAGCTCTTTAAACCTAGATCATTCAAATAAAGGATCTTTGTTTAAGGGCACTTGTAAATGATTCACTTAAATGCACCCAGGTAGGTTGCGGTAATTATGGCACAAGGGCAAGTGCCCACCAGCGCCTACAGGAAGTGACCACAACCTGGGATCCAAAGTACTATTTTTTTCCCTCCTATCCTTTGGATGATTTTACCTTTTAGTTCAGTAATAAGTAGGCCTTGCATTTTCCACTGAAGTGTTATTTTGGAATTTGTGATATACTAGTAAAGAGTTGAACATTGGAAAACCGTTTGCTTAGAGCTAAATTATGTGTATAGAGACTATAAATAAAATATAAATATGGGAAAGCTCATATAGGAGGGGTTAGATTGTATACCAGCTACTTCATATGCATAGCAATGACCACGGCAGGATAGTTACACCTCTTTAATCCACAAGACGACCAGGACTTAAATGAGCAATACATGAACATGGCTGGCTATGGTAAGGTTACATAATCTGTATCTAAAACTGCAATTCTTGTTGTCCCCAACCAATCCGTGTGGTCCGCCCTGACATTTGTTCAACAGCAGTGATTATTTAGTGCTGCTCTGTAATTTGGCATTCGTTTGGAGGAGGTTATCTTTTACATGATAAAACACTCTAATTTTCATCTGTCATGGCAGTTATTAGTTACAGTTCTTTGCTAGTGGTGGCTGAGAGTCTGCCAAAATAATAGAGTATTTTCTGCAGCAATGCACACTTGTTATTAAAAATAAATGGCCTGTAAAAGGTTTGCAGTCATCCTGGTACTGCCATCACTAATAGTGGCTTTTCTATTGATCAAAAGGACAAGAGAAAACAGTGTTTTGTATTCGCATTCAAATCTTTATGTTGGAGTCCGTTTAGGGACACAAAATGTCTTTAACCTTCGGGATATACTGCCGCTTTCAACAGAACTGGACACTGGCAAACAAAAAAAAACTGTAGGTCAGCTCAAGATAACCCCTTCCCACTAACAGCATGTCTCAGTTTTAGTAGTAAATTGGTAGTAAGAGCATGATCATAAACACAGAATTTTGAAATCTGTGTTCCTCAACGGATACCAACAAAGGTTTTTGTGGAAAGTACAAAAATCCTATTTTCTTTGTCATCCACTGAAGGGCACAGGAAGGCTTTAACCTAAAGGAAGTTCAAAAGCAGTCCAACTGAGGGGTGAGCAATGCAGACAATAAATGCTAACAGTGCCTGCAGCACAGTGAGCCACCTGAAGTACCTTAAATCAAAGCTATATCCCACCTTAACTCCAGCAATGTGGTGTCCTGGAACTCCCTGCTGGCTGCTGACATCTTCTAGTTTTGGGTATTTAAAGTCGGCTAACATCACTCCCACACATGCGCATGAGTGCAGTCAGTTTTGGCATTGTCAAATTTCTACAGTGAGCTGCACGTGGGCACCCTCACAGATCTTGCAGAGTGCACCTTGACCCTATCCATGAGACCCTAAGCTTGGATGATAGCCTACCTGAGCCCCCTATAGATGGTTGAATGAGACACAGGTGCGCCCTTAGTGGTCCATCAAGGATTACCAAGCCCCCAGTTCACACTAAAGATCACAAAAGAACATGCTGTGCATTTCAGTGCAATTCAGATGTAGTTCAATGCGGTGCGATTTGAGCCCATTTATTTTGAATGGGCTCAAATTGCACCAAAAGTACTGCATGAAGTACTTTTGGAAACAAACTGCAACTGGATCGCATGGTACTTTTGTGCAGGCAAATGCATTGGAGTTGCAACCTGCGTTTGAGGTGTCGTTACCATGAACAACCTCTGCAGATTACAACTGGAGTGTATTCTGAACGCAATGTGGGAAACATGCACGGAATTTGGGTTTCCAGCACTGCGTCCTAGTGTGAACCTAGCGTTAAAAGGGAATAAGTCTTCCTGAAAGAAGCAGAACCACAGCCCAAAGCACAACCAGACAATAGAGAGAACTTTCCATTTGGTGAACTAGAGCTGGACAGAATAAAGATGTCCTAGTTGAGGCGAATGGCTAAATCTGCTATTAAGAAGGGAGTAAGAAGGGAGTCCTGGGTCCCAACACCACTTCGTAAAACCAAAAAGGGGTTCTAGCTCACAGGAAAAGCTGCTAGTTCAAACACTGGCCTTGGTAGAAGTGATGGCTACAAGGAAAACAACCTTGTGGGTAAGAGCAGAGAGAGAGAGGAATGTTTCTAATGCATTCAAATGGCAGTTTTGTAGAGAGAACCACATTCAGAGTAAAGTAACAGGAGAATGAAAAGAACGTGCTACAATGGAGACTCACTATAGAAAGGCATAACTCAAATGAGAGGCTAACAGTCTCAGAAACATAACAAAAGGGGCAGAAACCTGTACCTGTGTTTAAATCAGACATGTTGCAACCATATTATGGTAAGGCAATGCAAGACTCTGGTTATTAGGCAAGACTTTAGGTACTCATGATACAGCTGCTAGCAGGGGAGGGTAAGATGGCCAAAAGGTGTCAAAGACACCAAAGGTGGGCACCGAGTGACTTTTTGCAAGCTACAGCAAAAGCAGGGAGATGTTTTCTTTGGCAGTGTGTGTGTGTGTGTGTGGAGGAAAACAATGTAAGCAACACTCCAACCAGCAGATGAAATCAGTCCTCAGTCCCTAGAGGCACGTGGAAAACAGGGAATTTAGAAGGCGCCAAGCAACCTATGAAATTGAAGCAGCAGTGAATGCTTGGCTCAACAGTCTTCAGAGACAGGGCAATTGCTAAGGTAACATCAATGGTTTTGGAATCTCACCATACTCGGTGCCTGAAGGTCAGGCTATCCCCACAACATCCAAACCAGTGAGGCCTGGACATGGCACTTCTAAATCCAGGCTGAGGACAGCCATGCAAGAAGCAATAATAAAATAAAAAAGGTAATAATCAAAACAGGTTAGTCTTTCCACATAGCAGAACCGAAGAAAAAGCATCCATTTTCCCGAAACACATAACATTTTTTTTTCTTGAGCTAGTCTACAGGTTTTTGTTTGCCATTGTCCACTCCTCCTATGGGTAAAAGTATAACCAAAATGTCAGACTTCCTGTCTCTCTTATTGGATGAGAAGTACAGGTTCACACTTTTTATAGAAGCCTATTCAAATAAAGGGGCTGCTGTCCTCGTGCAAATGCTACTGCACAAAAACACAATAGTATGCACTTAGCCGAAAGATGCCCAAGCACCTGCTTCAACAAATTACACTGTAATCAGCTTCATGTATGCACACTTAACTGTAAGTTGGTGTTTGTTACAGTATCTTTAAGGAATGGTAAAAAAAAAAAAAAAGTGTTTTTCTTTTCATATCACTTTAATATAAATTGTCGAGGTCAAGCAACAGTCAGAGTTTAAGGAATACTTATGACCTCAGCACACCATTGGCAGAAAGTTGATGAAGTCATGTAAACAGTGATGCAACGCGTCGGGTGGAGCCAGGCGACGTCACTTACAGTCACGGCCAAGACCAGAAGTACTATATGTGAAGTCTACTGCTTTAAAAAAAAATACTTTGTATTACATGTGAGCGGTATATGAAGGGAAGTGAGGACCTGTCTAAAGTTTTCATTGGCATTCATGGAAATCATGTCCAGTCTGATTGGAGGTCCCAGGAATAGGAATTCAATGTCTGGATTCTGTAGACATTTATTATACACAAGCCCAACTAGACCTGTAGGGGTCTTTGAGGTGAGAGGCTGGGGCAAACTACTTTGGATGGTGGAAGATGTTTATGACCTGGATTCATTGATCTCTCTTCACACAAGCACTTTATTTATTAACTTTTTCTGAATGAGAACTTTTATACTTTTTGCATTTTCACTTCAATATTACGGCACCTTATGGTGCGTGAAGTTCACATTATTTGATGCACTGTCACTTTTGTATTTTGCACATTAATCGTATTTTTTTCCTTGATGTTATTGCTCATTGATTGAGCGCCACATTTACTTATATATAAATGAGGAATGTCCCCTGCCGTAGCTCCTTGTCTTCTTACGCTGGTGATTTCTTCTCACTCCAGTTCTTCTTTCTCCTACACTGATGTTCTTTCTCTAGTTCTTCTCCCTCTGCTGCCGTCTTCTTCCTACGGTTCTTCTCCCTCCACTGCAGTTTTCTTCCTTTGGTTCTTCTCCCTCTGTTTACAATTGCTTTCTTCCTCTGGTTCTTGTCCCGACACTAGCTCCTGTAGGGAGACCCCGCCCATTATGATGTCACCGCCCCATCACGCCCCCGGGCAGTGATGTCATCATGGGGCGGAGTCTCCTGATGAGATCACCGGATGACCCATTTCTATACAAGAATCAGCAGAGAACGGAGCTGGCACAACTGCGGGATCTAGTGCCAGGAGAAGAACCAGCAGAAGAATGGGAGGAAAAAGACATTAGCAGTGGAGGAAGAAGAACCCGGAGGAAGAAGTACCGGAAAAAGAAGAAATGTTGGAGCTACGATGGGGACGGGACGGGACATTCTTCATTTATAATAAAGGACTTTGTCAAAAACCTGTGTACTATTTTTATAATTTGACACTTTTTTGATGAATGGGTAGGGGTACAATGTACCCTATAGGTGCAGAGACCCAACCCCCCCACCCCCCCCATGTTGAGGGTGCTCACTTGTATACATATACACCAATATACTCCAGATATAAAAACTTTAATTTAAACATTTGTATTAACAGTCACAACACATACATTGATCAACCATTACATTATGACCATTAGATGTGTGAATAACATTGATTATCTCCTTACAGTGGCATCTGAAAGTGGGTGGGATATATTGGGCAACAAGTGAACATGTTGTCCCTGAAATTCATGTGTTGAAAGAAGAAAAAATGCACA
Organism: Rana temporaria; assembly: GCF_905171775.1. NCBI lineage: Eukaryota > Metazoa > Chordata > Amphibia > Anura > Ranidae > Rana > Rana temporaria. Next base: position 101,456,946 of record NC_053496.1, on the reverse strand, counting down.
AGCATAAGGATTTGAGCAATTCTGATAAAGGCCAAATTGTACTGGCTAAACTGGGTCAGAGCAAATCCAAAGCTGCAGCTCTATTGGTATGTTGACTTGACTTAAAAGTGTTCCTAGGAAAGAAACCCATCGACAGGGTCATAGATGGCCAGGGCTCATTGATTTAAGCGGGGAGCGAAGGCTGGCCTGTGTAGTCTGATCCAAAAGAAGAGCTACTGTAGCTTCCATAGGTAATGCTGGTTCCAATAGAAAGGTGTCAGAACACAGTGTATCATAGTTTGTTGTGGCTGCATAGCGGTAAACCAGTTAGGGTGCCCATGATGATCCATGTTCACATCCAAAAGTGCCTACAATGAGCATGTAAGCATCAGAACGGGACCACGGGAGCAATGCAAGGAGGTGGCCTGGTCTTATAAACCATGTTTTCTTTTATATCACGTAGGTGGTCAGGTGTGTGTGGATCGCTTACCTGGGGAAGAGATGGCACCAGGATGCACTAAGGGAATAAGGCAAGCCAGAAGAGGTCTAAAGGATCTGCTTACTGACAACATGGTGCTATACACCACAGCATACGTTCGGAGGTCTAGTGGAGTACATGCCTCAATGGGTCAGGGCTGTTTTGGCAGAAAAATGGGGGCCTACTCAATTTTGGACATAAAAGAAGGTGCAACGGTGTAAGACCTATACCAATTAAATAAATATGAAACGTTTTCTCACAAGTTAAAAACGCACTACAACAATCTTAAAAATTCAGACCTCAACAATGTGCTTATAAAAAAAGCACACACTAAATTCACTATTAAACTATATGCTCAATAAAATCACAATAATATAACGTATACACAAGGCCTTCTGTGCACAGATACCAATTAAATAACGTGTTCTCAAAGTGTAACTGATATATAGTGCTTATAAACAGTTCATTTGTAAAGTGCGCCATTCTGAATTGTGAATACACTACAAGTGCCTTGTGATCCACCCTTAGTGTGCCAAATACACACTTCAACATTGGTGACCAACCACTTGCCAATCTCCCCTAGAGAAACCACACTAAAGAGATTATGTGACCCCTTGCTCAATAAGAGGGTCCCAATGCGTGTTTCTGTATTAATTGCAGCTATCCAGGATCTGTATTTTCTCCCTCGATTTTACCACTTATTAACAGTTGCCAGCAACCTCCACAAAACAACAGAAAAAAAAACAGGAAAGATCCCAACAAGCTATCCCAAAGAACAAGTTATCCCAAAGTGTGCAGTTACATTAGGTAGCAATACAAGAGCCTTCGTCACCAGATCCTTCCAAGATGGCGGACATAACATTAAAAGGTACAGGTGCAGCTCTGCACGTTTTATCTGCTGGACATTTTCAGGAACAGCCTCTAATGATTTTGGGGGGAATCCCACTGCTTTTACAGGTGAAATGCATTGGGTAGGGCAACCCCACTGGACACAGTAGGTTACCGATCACGGTAGCCAGGCATTGTTCCCGACCCTGGTATCATGTGATCTTAATAGTAAACTAAGGTTTTGTAAATGAAACCTTTGAACAGTGTTACGGATTGCTTATACAGTGATAATCACAATGAGTAGGTGTTATAAAAATTATTTTTTTTTCCATCTTGGACACAAAAGGTGGCATAGTTTCCATGGGTCATTTGTTTTGTCTTCATCTGAACCAAAACTATAAGAGTTTTTGAGGCTGAAATTCATTGGAAATTTCTTCTTCTTTTTTTAAAACATTCCAGTGGAAATGTCTTTTTAACCTAAATTCCACAACATTTTTTTTGTAACTCTAATGCAAAAGGTATTTTTGTACTGAAATTTCTACAACAGTGAATTGTGAAAAGTGTAACTCATACTGACCAAACATAAAACACCTCATTTGATCATACGAAACTTAAAGCAGATTGGCTGTTATGAGTTACCACATTTTGGATTTTATCCTCGCTATTTGCACTGTCCAGTTTAATAAAGTACACATATGTACTGTATTTAGTACCATGTGTGTACTAAATGGTCATGTGCAGATTTCTGTCAAAATCAGCTTGCACTGTAGATGGTTGTACACTCTCTAGAATACACCTGACATAAGGGTAAGGTAGGGTCAAATGTATCCCGTGGTATACACTAATGCCGCGTACACACGATCGGTCAAACCGATAAGAACGGTCTGATGGAACGTTTTCATCGGACCAAACTGATCGTGTGTGGGCCCCATCGGTTATTTATCCATAAGTTAAAAAAAAGCAAATCTTGTTTTAAATTTAAAAAAATCCATGCATGCTCAGAATCAAGTCGACACATGCTTGGAAGCATTGAACTTCGTTTTTTTCAGCACGTCGTTGTGTTTTACGTCACCGCGTTCTGACACGATCGTTTTTTTAACCAATGGTGTGTACACACGACTGACCATCAGTCAGCTTCATCGGTTAACCGATGAAAAACGGTCCATCAGACCGTTTTCATCGGATGGACCGATTGTGTGTACAGGGCTTTAGTCTCACAGGTGTAATTTCTAAAAAGCAGAGAGCTGAATCTCTGCAAATATTTCCAAGCACAAATTTAAAATTCAAAAATATATATTTTGTTCCCTTGTCCAGTATTGATATAGCATTCACGTGTCAGAGTGCTTTATGTGTTACTAATGACACAATTTCTTGCCCAGAGGAAGCTTACAATTTAATGTCCCTACCAGACAGACAAGCACAACATACAATCTAGGGCCAATTTTGTCAAAAATCTGATAACCTACAAGTATACACCAATCAGCCGTAACTTAATGAGCACCAACCTAATACTAAGTAGGTCCCAACTTTGCTCCCAAAACAGCCTTGACCTGTCGAGGTATGGATGCCACTAGACCCTTGAAAGTATGCTGTGGTATGTGGCGTCAGGAGCAGATCCATTAAGCCCTGTAAATTGGAAGGGGGGGCCTTCATGGACAGGTCTGGTTTGTCCAAGCACATCCCAGAGATGTTCAATTGTATTGAGATCTGAAGAATTGGTAGGCCAAGTCAACATCTCAAACTCGTCCGTGTACCTCAAACCACTCAAACCATTCAAGTGTAGCAGGGTGCATTATCCTACAGAACAATGCTACTGCAATGAGGGAATATTGTTTCCATGAAGGGGTGTACAAAGTCATCAACAATGTTTAGGTAGGGGCTAGGTGTCACATGAATGATTGGCATCACATGAAGGGCAGGACCCAAGGTTTGCCAGCAGAACAATGCCTAAAGCATCACACTGCCTCGGTCAGCTTGCCTTCTTTGAATACTGCATCTTGGTGCCATCTATTCCCAAGGTAAGCAAGGCACACACACTTAGCCATTCGCATGACGTAAAAGAATGATGATGTGTGATGCCCAATTTTTTCTTCTTTCAACACATCAACTTCAGGGACAACAAAACACTTGTTGCCCAATATATCCCACAACTTCCAGATGCTAATGCAACTAAAAAAAAAATCAGTGTTATGTACTTTACCTGTCAGTGGTCATACAGTTATGGCTGATCCATGTATGTTTGAGCTGTGGAAGGAAACAAGTGAAAGTGGTGGAGTCATGGGTAGAAAGCACAAATGCCATGTAAATAGTTTCCCTAGTACCCGAGACCCAGCACTGCAGGTAACAGTATTAGACACTTAGGGGGGCAATTTAAAACACAGCTTAATGGCCCAACTAAAAATGCTGCTTTGAGAAAAAAAAAAAAAAACTTCCAGCACATTTATACTGCACAGCTGTGTGTTTTAACAATGTACCTCCTCTCTGCATACTTTGGAACTGTGAAATGAAACCCCATACAAAATGTAATAGAGGTCAAGAATAGAGGTTAATAAATTGACAGAAATTACATATGTTTGATTGGAGACTTATTTGTAGAAACTAGAAAACTGGCCTGCTGATAGATACTTAACAGATTCTAATTCTCACGTTTGTATATACAGTCAAGCACAAAGAATATGGTTGCCCGGGGCAAAACCATGCGCTTTTGTTTCGTTTTTAAAGATTGACTTTACATGACACTAAGGAATCTATTGATTACAAAATAAAAATGATAAAAAATAAAAATAAAAATGCTGTGTAGATTCTGAGCATTCACACAGCCATGACAAAAATTCCCTGAAATACATTTATTTTGACTGTCAGCTCCATCTAGTGGCCATGCTGCCGTAGTTTCCTAAAGTACGGCTTTAAAGAAAATACAACATTGTGGGCACTATACAATGGGTATGAGAATGCTCATATACTAGAATGGCATTTTCTTATTGTATTTTTATAAATGTTTTTCACTTTTTTTTAATAAGCTATTAGGAGCATGAAAGGACATAAAAAAAACCCTGTTCATTCTTTAGCTAACATCTCAATGTTTCAAGTGTCAGAAAACTATTTATTATAGAAATGCACTTTAGATATTGGGCATAAATTATATTTTCAACCCCTACCAACACTAACAAACTTTAGAAAATGTAACTATTTTATATTAGCAAGGTTTCTGTAGCCTGCTTTTGGAATCACTGGAGAATGAAATGAACACGAAATACAGACTACGGAGCAAAGACTTGGACCAGGTTCTCACGGTCACATGTTCTCAGATGTCTGCCAGTGCATGCAGTAGATGGTGATGAACTCAAGCAGGACATGCATGGAATTATGAGAAGGTGAGCCATGTAGTGATGCACAGCAGCTGAGAAGAGGTGCTCACCATTAAATGCACACTGGAACTTGACTTCCTTTTCTAAACAGACCAGAGGAGGGAGAAGAGTAAGAATAGAAATAGATAAAAAGAAGCAGATAGATATAGAAGGAAAGGGGCATGGTAATAAAAAGAACAGACAACGGTAGACCACGTTAGTGAGGCAAACGAGTGGGAGAGTCAATCCCAGCTGAGAGCAGGATAACAAGCAAACATTCAAAGTAAAACCACAAACAGAAACATATAGAAGCGCAGAAAAACAAATTCTTAGCCCCAGTATAAAAAAAATTACAGATAGTGAAATGCAGTGTATCTGATGTATGGAATTTAAAAGCGGTTCGTCAGTCATTTCTTTAAAAATTTTAAATCAGCAACTATAAAAACTGTAGCTGCTGATTTTTTATTAAACACTCACCTGTCTAAGGAACCAGCACTATTCTCACCTGGGACAATTTCTTTACTGGTCCCTGGCATGTTAACTGTGGGCAGCTGGCTACAATGACTAGGAAGAGCAGAACTTCCCCTTTTAGGCGCCTTCATTATGTGTTACGTTCCCATGGAGTAATTAAGAATTGTGTATCCATCAATGTCTAATAAAGTTTTTATTTTGTACATGCTTCCATCCCTCTTTAATGTTTGTGAATAGAGTAACTTTAGAGGTATAGAAGTGAGTGTATTGAATATGGAATATAATACAGTTAATATGTTAAAATGTGTCATAGAATATACGGTAATATATATCATAGATGTGCTTATTACAATATTCCATCATTAATCCTTTCCCCTTCGTACTTCATGTAAAGTCCTACCACTTCGCTACTTCTCCATTAACATAGGGGTGGAGTTATTGACTACGTCATTTCCTCATATAAAGTCCCACAAATTCCCAAACCCCCTTTTCTAATCAGAATTTAAATACAGGTACTACTATTTTTGTAAATGGTCAATAGCATCATTAATATAAACTGTGCTGTTTTGCCAGGTAATTGCAGCAGAATGAATGAGCTCTCCTGGACAGATATGTAGAATCTCGCAACCATTCTCATCTCTGCTGTCCCCAAGCACTTACTGTCACACCTTCTGTTGCATTCTCAGTCACATCAAATAAAATACAGAATGTAGCTTAGAGGGGGAAAGTACTTGTGGCTGCAGCAGCAGGTGAAATAGAACTCCAACTGTGCAAAACTAAAAGGGTTGTTAGTAGACCAACCCAGTTAAAAGAACTACATCATTCAAGAGCCAAAAATTGTGGTTACCCCTTTAAGATAATAATGTTAACACCTCAATTTTTTTTCATATTCACCATAAAATCCTTTTTTGGTATTCATTGAGGGAGACAGAAATGTTATGACTTTCTGGGTTATACTGCAGGAGAAGTGGACAATGGCAAAAAAAAAAAGAAAAAAGCACAAATGTCTAGCACAGCATAACTTCACCCACTACAACCATGTCACCGTTTCTTATCAAAGTAATACTGAGAGCATGATTACGAAACACAAAGTGATAGGATCTCTGTCCCTCAATGGACTCCAAGAAAAGTTTTGTACAGTGAGTGCAAAAATCACAATTTCTTTCTCATCCATTGAGGGACACAGAAATTCTGAGACTGTGGCTATCCACAACCAGCTCAACTGGGGATTGTGCAACATAGCAACAAGGCTAATAGATTTAGGAAAAAAACAAAAACTTTATTTTGGTGAACTGAAGCCAGGTAGTGGGATGGGCAAAAAATGTTGTGGATGAGGTGAAAGGCAGAACTACCTCAGACCAGAAAGAAGTCCTTGGCCTCAACACCAACCTGTCCCTATGCAAAACCAGAGAGCGGATATGGTCATAAGTCCACCTTGGGGAAGTGATGGCTACTGGAAATACTCCCTTGTGGGTGAGAAGAAAGAAAAACCTCTAATAGGTTGTTTAACCAGTGGTTTCTGAAGCAAATTGAGAACAAGATCCACATACCATAATGTCACAGAATAAAAAACAGGGGGACCTATATTGGTATATTTTTTGTACAAAGGATTTAATCAAGGGGTGCGAGGTCAATGGTCTTTTTTTTTACCAAGAAAAACAATTGATCAAAAATTTGACACATACAGTCCAAAGTACCGCAATCATATCCAATATAGCAGACCCATACATGGCCATATACAGAACAGTAGTACATGTAAACAAAAAAAACAACATACTGAAAGGACATATAAACCGCATCCAACCCCTGCACCACCCCCTGTCCTGCTAACCCAAGAGTCTGTCCATGACTAGGTCGTTCGGGGCTAGCCCCGGCGTTCCCAACCACAAGTCCCATAACCTTTCAAATTTTCCAGAGCAGCCCCTATGTTGGTATATAACCTTCTCCATCCTCAACGCATTACCAAGTGCAGTGATCCACTCCCTGACCGTGGGGGGTACCTCAGATATCCAATGCAGCATAATCAGTTTCCTGGCCATAAAAAGGGCCCTGGTGATGGCCTCTCTAGTATGGGGTTCCCATTCCAGCTCATCTAAATGATTCAGGAGACACTGCTTAGGATCTAACGGGATCGAAACCTGGAATACTGTGTTTAGTGTGTCTGTCACCCCTTCCAATAAATGTGCAACTTGGGGCAGCGCCAAAGCATGTGTATCAAATCCCCATGGTCCCTTTTACATCTTGCACATGTCGGTATGGGCCGCAATCCCATAACATGCAATCTGTGGGGCGTATAGTATACTCTTAGGAGTGTATATAGTTGCGTCAGGCGTTGTGTCACATTCGGGGAACAAACGGTAACCGACTGCAGGGCCTCCTCCCACTGCTCCTCGTCCAAGGGACCTACATCCACCTCCCACTTCCTCCTGACTGTCAGGGGATGTTTCTTGAGAGTCAATGGTCTTTAAATCAAAAAAAAAGACAGGACAGAAACCTGGCCCTTGATAGTGCTAAAAGTCAAACATTAAACTGGACCCAACTGTTGGAAGGAGAGGATTCTACCCATGGAAAAACTCCTAGAGTGGAAGCCCAGAGACACCAAGTGAAGCATGCCTTCCACATCCGACGACAGAAGTGGCCTTCCTATTTTTTTTTTTAGCATTGTAAGAATTACTGATTCAGATATGTCCATCTCATGAAACCAGCAATCACGAAGCAGGATGGTAAATTGGTCCCTGAGACATAAGATTCTGATGATTTACAAGAGCCCATAAAACATCCTCCTGAATTTTTACCAAGTTGGTGTAACAAATTTCTCTGGACCAGTTTGATGATATGAGGATTGTAGATGGAATCCCCTCCATCTTGATCCTATGAAGCAGACGAGGACATTTTGGGGAGACAGGCATACATAGATCAGGGTGTACTAATCACACAAAGCCCCCAGAGTATCCACTGTTTCTACTGGAAGATCTATGTACATTTAAACAAACCTGTCCAGTTTTTTGTTGAATATGGAAATTAGGGAGTCCACAACTGGCATCCCTGCCAGCAACACAAGACCTGGAACACCTCCAATGCCCTGTACACACAATTGGTCCATCCGATGAAAACGGTCTCATGGATTTTTCCATCAGTTATCCAATGAAGCTGACTGATGATCAGTTGTGCCTACACACCATCAGTTAAAAAAACGATCGTGTCAGAATGCGGTGACATAAAACACGACGTGCTGAAACAAATGCAGTTCAATGCTTCCAAGCATGTGTCTACTTGATTCTGAGCATGTATGGATTTTTAACCGATGGAAGTGCCTACAGACGATGGTTTTTTTCTATAGGTTTTTTATCCATCAGATAATTTTAATACAAGTTCCTAATTTTTTAACCGATGAGGCCCACACACGATCGGTTTAGTCTGATAAAAACGGTGCAACAGACGGTTTTCATCAGACAAACCGATAGTGTGTACGCGGCATAAGTGTATGGACCACTCCCATGGGTCCAGGCACTTTCAGCTGAAAAAGCCTACCTGTCAATTGTCCATCCTTGGGATATAAATGGACTAGCTGGTTAATTCAACCAATTTCCTTGCACTGGCAGGGTATGCAGGAATTTTTCCCAGCTGGACAGTCTGGCATTAATCATGTGGGTCTTCCATAAGATGGGCTAGAAAGACTTCCCTGAAACTAGTGCTGGATTTTCTGATCCAGACCAAGGGCAACCTGGTCCTCAGTGGCAAAGTAAACAGTCTGTGCAGGGGCCTGATTAACTTGTCCCACAACAACAAAATGTTGCATTGCAATAGTCTAGAATGAAACTGGGCAAAATGGGAGTGCTACAATTCCATGATCTCATGCAAAGGAAAGATTCAGATGACCCCAGAACTGGAGATCTAGAAACTGAGAAAATCGTGCAATGACACCTAGGCAAGGAAGTCCAGAGATCGCTTGAATGAGATCTGCTAAAAAGTGTGCGCTGACAAAAAAAAGGACAGAATAGGAAAACTGAGAAGGTAGGAGTGGAACTTCAATTAGTAGTTCTTGTAACCCATTTCCTAAACCCAAGCATCAGAGATGCAAGATTTGGAAGTGAAGGTAGCTCTTGTATATCCGAAAGTCAAACACCAGAAGTACTAAACGGACAGAGGTCTGTGTGGCAAAATCTGCATTAGCCAAAAGCCACTTACTCAAGACTCCTAGAGCACCAACACAACCAGCTCCCTTGGACAGCCACCTGTCCAATACAGTGGAATTGAAACTTTCACCCCATAACAGGCACAGCTTGGAAACAGCGCTGTGTAGAACAATTAGCTGACTAAAACACCAGTGTGGGCCCCTGACAAATCTGAGGGCTAAAAGATCTCAGACTGCCATCTCCAAGTGCAACAATTTCACTTTCCCACCTTTGTTGTTTAAGTGTACACAGGAGGCAATGAGGAAGCAGTAGGAGCACATGATACCCCTGAACCCAGCATAAGAGGTAAAAGAACTAAAAATCCTTATCTGCATGTGTGAGTCCTCCCATCTCATGCACATGGAGTTTAAAACACTGCTTGTATAAGTGTCCAGGTTTTTTTTTAGCCCGTTAAAGCGTGAACATGCATACAAAGACATTTACGGGAGTATTCGAAGAGGAGCGTTTCCAGGCAAAAAAAAAACACCAAAGGAGCATTCTGAGAGGCCCTATAAATCTGCATCTTCATTGCAGCTACTGAAGAAGAAAGGGGGCAGGAATGTAAAACGTTTCCCCTGTATTGCCTATAAAAGAAAATAAAGAGAAGGGTCCCCCCAAATGGCAAACATGCACAGTACATAATGCAAGCATCAAATTAAAAAAGACAATTTTAAAATTTTAGGACTCAGTTAGCTACACTTGGCTAAAGTAGCAAACATCATATGCCTCAGTACTTGCTAGGAATTCATAGACTTGTAGAGACAGGAAAACTGCCTCAGCTCTAGACCAACTACTTCATAGGGAATCCCCAGACATCCTGTTCTGACCTTAATAGAGGACTCTTGCGTGAGCAGAAACGCAGTCAGTAGTCACTACCGACTGCAGGACGGTCACAGAGAGAACAACAGTATAGAAAATGAACTGGGAACCTATGCAGCATAGATAATTGGAGAGCTTTTCAGCAATTCCATATTACGGCCGGATGGGCCCATTCACAACAATGTGGTGAGGGAAATCCATGTTCCGTGTGCATTTCCTGCACCGGGTTCAATATGCACTGGGTGTGCGATTTGCTGCAAATGTCAATGTAATTTTAACAACACGCCAAATGCAGATCGCAGGACGCATTGCATCTATCTGCACCAGATCGCCTGGTAGCGCAGCGCATTTTTAAAAGTAGCGCATGCACTACTTTTGGTGTGATCCAGAGTGATTTCAGCCCATTCAAATGAAAGGGCTGAAAATCGCATCACACTGAATCACATAGGAAACTAGCACTGAATCTATCAGTAGCCATAGTTGACTTACGCACCCTACAGAAACTCAGGGCTGTTGTAGAGAGAACACTAGTATTAAACTGAAAAAACCCACACTCACAGATTGACTGAAGAGACTTCTAGGATTTCACATATCCAGCATTAATCTACCAACAGCTGTAGAAAAACCTTCCAAATTAAAAAAGTAAAGCTGAAAAAATGTATCAAAATCTCCTGAGGACACTAGCAAAAAATGGAGGCATGCTGGCAATGGTTGGGATTCTCTTATGCTAGCCAACCTTTTTTGTTACCAGTGGCCATTTCTCCCACAGGTGGCAGCATGCTCCTGACAGTCTAAGAATTCATGTGTCCCTCGAAGGATAAAAAAGGGGTACTAGTGTAAAAGTGTACAGGTGCCACATTTTAAATGCATGAACATTTTTATTTTATATTGCTTGTATGTGCTCAGTTAAAAAAGAAACTAGTGTGCCCACATTCCACTGTCCTTTTTCATGTGAACAAGCACAGTAGGTTTTAGTATTGTGCATTTTACAACTATTAGGCAGACCAAAAAATGTTATTCATAACAACCTTCAGCAAAGAACCCAAAGGACAATGGCTTTCACTTGTGCAATTGGTTTTTACGATTATAGGATCTGTTTCATGAATTTACAGTGATGAGATTACAGTACGAAATTTGCCCAAAAAGTTTATAAAAATAAAGGCCACAAACTGTTCCAAGGAAAAGAGGTTTGTTGGATAGGTGCATAAAGGTTTGGAGCATGGCAACTAAATGTTGCCAAGAAAAATAGCTGGCAAGCTGACACGTTCCTACACTGACGGACCATTTGGTTTATACCACAAACCATGGTAGGAAAGTGTATGGCACAAAATCAACTGCTACATCTTAAAAATGATTCTGTCCTAAAGGGATACTTACACCAGCATAAACCTATTTCTGAAAGCCGACAGCATATTTCTAATCATACTTTACAAATCAGCCTTTTCAGTGTTTTTAAATATATAAAATAAACCAACTTAATAATCTTAATATATTTAACTGTGTTTAAAAACCCTTTTCCTGTAAATAATTTGTAATATATTTAATGGGGTAAGCAATATTTAGCCACATGCAAACTCTTTCTGCCTCACTACTACAAAATGTTTTGGATCTACTGCTCTCTCATAATGCAGTCTGTGAATCAAATGACTCTTCCGTATTCTGGATGCTCAGAGGACCCTACCGCTGATGGACTGTAAATAGGTAGTCTTCTATCCCCCAGAGAGGAGACCTTATGTCCTCCTCCCTGCCTAGTGATGCCCTTGGCCAATTAGGCAACTGTTTACCTGAGGCTTCTTAAAGGTTGAAGGATTTTATGATTTTTTTTTGGGGGGGGGGGGGGATTTGGAATCAAAGGGTTTTATTTCTAGCATCAGTTTGTTTTCAGTGGTCACATAAAATGATATACAACAAATAATCTCCTTTACATGGGCATTAATATTTTGTCACCAAATTAGAACAGGTCTTCAATTACAATGTATAAGGTGGTATTGGAGAAACAAGGGCCCCTTTTGTCAAATGTTGTCTTATACAGCAATATTTGAAGTGGTAATGAAGTAGCTTTGCTTCTGTGGTGAGAGCAGAGACGTTTCTATTTTCTGCTTTGTGTCTCCATTTTTATAAGCATCTTCAAGTCATTGTTGTTATGGAAACGGACAAGACACTACTATCTGGGAGACACGATCTGCTGTCGCTGAATATGCATAGCGAGGCTTTAACATACAGATTTGTTAAACCACATACTGCAATCACTGGAGAAGATAGTTAGCCTTGCTGTCTTTGAAAACATGGAGTTATTTCCAAAGAAGAACAATACATAGGCAAAAATGCCAAGGATACTGTATTTGGCTTATTCAGAAAGGAGCCCAGCAATGTGCAACTTCCCAGTCCCCAAAGAAACAAAGTCTAAGTCATGTTTAAAAAAAACAAGAAATAATGCCGACGAGTTGCTATGAGCTACTACTATACATTGTGATAACTCATTACCTTACAGAATAAGCCTGCAAGTACTCTCATATTAGAATTAGATCTAAAGGAATTAACATGGGCTGCATTCTCAGTACATATTGTATGCACCTAGTGTGGGAAACTGACTGCATGGAAGTGATAAAGCTCTGGATTTTTCCAGACAATCTTTGATGAGTGTGCTTTAAATATACAGTCCTTATCTAAATGTAATCTTTGCTGTTGTGAGATGAAAGCGCATAAAGTCACAGCGACCACACTGCGATTTACTTTTATAAAACCACTAAAAACCCAGTCTCCACGCTAAGCTGTGTATTTTCTGCAGCTATTACTAAAGAAATAAGATCTAGAATGTTTTTTTCTCTCTATTTGAAATTCTTTTATAAACAGAATCCACATTGCTACTGTAACTTGAACACATTTAGGAGGATCTATTAAAACTGAAGCAGCTGTGCACGGTAACAAATTATCTTTTTTTTTTTACTTTAAAGCGGCTGTGAATAATCATAGCGATCACATGTCAGTTGTTAACAAACAATGGCGCGACATTCATAGCCATTGTGTACTATTGTAACTCTGTGATGGGCCTATAGAGTTCACACAGTACAGGGCCTATCCCAATGGACCTGTACTACATGATAGCTGTGACCAATCACAGCTACCAAAATTGTACACAATGTGAATGGCATCCATTCATGTGCCAATGTAAAAAAGTATTGCTTATACAGTGTTCATCACGGATTACCGCCACAACAGTCATATAGTGACACTGTACTGCGCTGTTGACAGTATGTAAAAAATATAAAATTTCGTAATTTTCCCCCAAAATTTGACAAAAGTCACAACTATAAAAAAACGCTCAATGCTACTAAATACCCTGGGGTGTCTACTTTCCAAAAAGGGGTTATTTGGGGTATTTGTACTGTCCTGGCATTTTAGGGTCTTAATAAATTAGTTAGGCCGTATATAAGGAATTTTCAAATATACATATACCATAGTTTGTAGACTCAAAATATTCACACAAACTAAATAATATACACTGATTTGGGTTATTTTTACCAAAGAGATATAGCAGAATATATTTTGGCCTACATTTTTAAAGAAAGATTTATATGCAAAATTTTAGAAACTAAAAATGTTCAGTATTTTTTCATTGATATAGCAAAAAATAAATAAAAAACCCAGTGGTAATTAAATATCATCAAAGGGAAACGCAAACTATAAATATTAAAACAATTTCATTTGGGTGCAAATTGCACCGAGCAATTTTCAAAGTGTGACAGCACTGAAAACTGGCCTGGCAGGAAGGGGGTGAAAATTAAGCTGGAGATGGAAACGGATTGACTGCCATGTACTGCTGCTCCAGATTCTGTCTGTTCCAGTTTTGAGAAATTCCCCTTATTGAAATGTAAACCATGCACATGGCACGTTCTGGACATTAGCCAAGTTTCAAAGGATTTTTTTAGGCAATAGGAAAGAGTGAATGATAAATATATTTAGAAAGATTATAAAATGTCTGTATTAAAACTAAATTAGATGTATAGAGGGAGCCATGGATTTCAGTTAAGCTAGGTATTTCATCAGATATGGAAAGCCCCGCTCTATCATATATTGATGTTGGCCAGACATGATCTCTTTTTTCGTTATTTTTTTTTGTTCAAGAAGCTTTTTGAAATCACCATCACCCTTACACTGGGTGATACATTCCAAGTGTTTGCAACCCTACTGTCAGGCTGGTTTGGCACCCTACTGTCAGGCTGGTTTGGCATTCTAGTTATTGTATCAATATACCTTTCTTTTGGAAGACGCTTTCTATATAGTTCGCCATCCAATAACTGTTTCTGAAAAGACTGATAGCAGAAATAGTGACCCTTTATATCCAAATCTGGATGGACTCTTGGTCTTTACTACATTGTGTGCATGAAACCCCATTAAGTTCACACTGAACATACACTCTTATTTGTCATACAGCCTATTCCTGCTTATAAAATAGGTTCTTTCTGAAATCAGTTTTCACTTTGTGTAGAGGGCATTTGAAGTTCTCATTATTGCGTACAAAGATTTTTTCACCTCATTGGAAAAATGTTGATGTGGGTGAGCACCAAACGTTTCATTCTCTATATAGGAAGAACAAGATCTCTGTGCATGCACTGTTAACAATTGTTGCCAAAGATGCAGAAAAGATTGTATCAAATCCTGGCAGTGCAGTGATGGATTCAATGAGAAGGGTTTTACTTTCAGTTGCGGTCAGTAAAATTACTACATATTTTTATCAAGTCATGTGTGGCTAGTCATAAGTAACCTAGCCAATTTAGGTGCTAATTGGTAAAGCAAGCCACATAGGGATAGGGTACAGGGCACCAATATCACAGGAAAGAAAAAAACATCAAAGCTTAAAGAATAAAAAACACGAAACAGAGGTTTTAACATGCAAGTATGCACGTAACAAATATACCTCGCTAACCTGGGCAAGAGACCAAGACAGTTCTCAGCCGTGTGCAAGATATTGGGGGGTAGTTAAACGTCTTACTGCCAGTCCCCTGTATACAATAAAACATACAACTCTGTGGCCTCTCTAATGGGGTACAAGGCTGGAGACAATTCCAAAAGGGGCCAAATCTCCTGCAATCCAGGATACAACTACAGGATTGACTGGTACCAGACCCTTAAGATCATCAAGGTCCTAGCCTTAAAAGGGGTTGTAAAGGTTTGTTTTTTATTTTCTAAATAGGTTCCTTTAAGCTAGTGCATTGTTGGTTCACTAACCTTATCCTTCGATTTCCCTTATAAATGTTTGTTTTCTTAGTCTGAATTTCTCACTTCCTGTTCCTCCTCAGTAAGCTGTTCTGACTGACTTTCCACCGCTCGGATGATGGTGGAAAGCTTACTGAGGAGAAACAGGAAGTTTCTCAGAAAATAGGTGCAAGAACTCAACCATGACCCTCAAAATACCCCACCACACACAAAAATGTGGTCAAATTTCACTTACAGTGGAAGGGTCTTAAAAGGTGCATTAAATACCAGTGCATTACGTACAGAGTGCTGAGTTGGGGGGGGGGGTTACACAGAGTGCAGAGTTCAGTGGTGTGCCAAGTACAGATTTCGGTGGCGTGCTATATACATTGTGCAGAGTTAGGGGGCGCACTTTGCCTTCTTCCACAGCTGCTTAACTCTGCATCCCCAATCCACATCTCACTTTCTCCCCTCTTCAGCTCTGGCCTGTGCATGCAACCCCCCTTCCACTGTCCCCATCTTCTCCCTGCCTCTTTAGAAGCTCCACCACCTTCTGCATGTCTTACTTGTGTTGCTGTATTAAGCTGAAGCACTTAGCCAGCTCTAGAACCTCCCCACACACTGTAAGTGGCTATGCCTCTATCACTTGCAGGGAGATCATCCAGTAGGGGTTTTGGAAGCTGCACTGAACCTTGGGTACCTTCATATCCCTTGTCCCCATCCTGCACTCTGTGGGAGCAGGTCAGGAGATCAGATCTGTGGAAGCTGGTGGGAGATAAGCTGTCACTGATAAACACAGAAGCTGGACTTCTATGTTTACCAGTGGTAGTGATGAGAAGGGAGCAGAAGGCCTGAGCCAAAGGCAGTGAAACCGAGTTCCACCAAGTTCCAGCTGGAAAAAAAAAAATGTATTTACCGAGTAAAGCAGAATTTACCTTTGTTTCACACACTGCTATTCTGTGATTTAAAACTTTAGTTTCAAATACATTTATGAAGACTAAACAAGCTAAATTTCAGGCATGTTTTTTTTCAAACTGAGTACCCTTAAGGGTTGAATGTGAATACATGAAAAAAAGGAGGCTCCCAATATAAAATATTTCACCAGGGCCTTGTTGCCTCAACATATGCCAAAATGTACCACAGAATAGGGACTACAAGTCCCCAGGATATCATCCACATAAACATATTAGAAGTCCTCCTTCTTTGTATGATATTCATATTATTGATTCATTAGCAGTCATAATTCAGCCAGAATAAGTGCTGTTTTATTAGTGGATTTGATTACACAGTTTACCAAGTTGAATAGAATATTATTATGAACAACAAAGCATTTGGCATAATGGGATAATTGACCCCCTGCTGTTCCTGTAATTCCCATAAATCCATTTTTCTTTACTCAGCTGGACAGAATCCCTTTATTTTTGAAAAAAAATGAAAGGTAAGCAGCAGCACTAAACCAATTTAGAATGGATTTATGCCTTATGATAAAATGCAACATACTGAGAATCATAATACAGCATTGATCAGATTCAACATAAATTATAATTGGGCAAAAAAAAAGTTTGGAAGTGTTCTGTATTAAATATCCCAAAGCCCTAGAGATCTTAGGATAACTATACAACTCATATTGTAGATGACTGCATTGTGATATTTCTTAACAGTAGTGCTACCACATTGTTTCAAGGCACAGAGCTGTTGTGCAATTATATTTCACAACTGCCTGCATATTGTCACATTATTGTTGACATTAAGCGCTAATATTTCGGCCTCGACCTCAATTTGGCTTTAAGTGTTATGCAGTCAATTTACAAAGCCATTTTACACAGCACACTTTACTTCAACTTTCTCTAGCCACCCATTCCCAGGGAATCTCAAGCTCATGAGTTTGTAAAAGTATTGCAATTATGTTTAAAAGACCTGGTAAGAAAGCAATGTAAGTGCATTTTAAAACGCATATGTATGATACCATGACCAATATGGCAAATGTGATGAGCAAAACTGGGCCAATTTGCCCTTTCGATTTTTAAAATAAAGTCCACATGTAAGTAATGAGGGGACACTGAAACATCATGCAGACACTTAGAAAAAATATTAACATGCTTTTGCTTTCTATAAGTGCATACTTATTCTACCATGATGCCCTCCCACTTCACAATTTTTTTAACCCCTTCCCGACCAGACGCCACAGTTATACTGCGGCAGGTTGGCTCCCCTGGGTGAACCAACGTAGCTGTTCCTCGGTTAGCCTTTTGACCACTAGGGGGCGCGCATGCCCGCAGCGCCAGACCCGATGCGAGTGCGACGACCGCCGAGCACCCGCACTGGCTTGTGACAGAGCGAGAACCAGGATCTGTGTGTGTAAACACACAGATCCCAGGTTCTCTCAGGGGAGAGGAGAGAGATCATATGTTCATACCAAGTATGAACGCTGATCTCTCTTCTCTCCTAGTCAGTCCCACACCCCCACAGGTAGAACACACCTAGGGAACATTGTTAATCCCTTGATTACCCCCTAGTGTTAACCCCTTCCCTGCCAGTGAAATGTATACAGTAATAAGTGCATTTTTATTGCTGTATAATTGTCAATGGTCCCAAAAACGTGTCAAAAGTGTCCAATTTGTCCACCTCAATATCACAGTCCCGATAAAAATCACAGATCACTGCCAATAGTAAAAAAATAAATAAAAATGCCATAAATCTATCCCCTATTTTGTAGATGCTATAACTTTTGTGAAAACCAATCAATATACGCTTATTGCGATTTGTTTTACCAAAAATATGTGGAAGAATACATATCGGCCTAAACTGAGGGAAAAGAAATTTGGATATTTTTTATAGCAAAAAAAGTCAATGATATTGTGTTTTTTTTTTTTTCAAAATTGTCGCTCCTTTGTTTACAGAGCAAAAAATAACCGCAGAGGTGATCAAATACCATCAAAAGAAAGCTCTATTTGTGGGGAAAAAAGGTTATAAATTTTGTTTGGGTACAGCGCTGTCAGTTAAAACGGCGCAGTGTCGTATCGCAAAAAATGGCCTGGTCATTGAGCAGCCAAATCTTCCGGGGCTGAAGTGGTTAACGATAACTCCGAAAACTCACAAATAATACACTTTAAGCCTGATGGAAGTGAACATGTGGGGGTTTAGAATTATGTATACTCACAGTAATCAATACGATTTTACAATCTCATTTTCCAACACTATTACTAATCAAATAAAAGTGAAGCTTTTGTGGTTAAAGAAAAAATATTTTTTTCTCAAAATGTTTTTAAAGTTGAAGGTTATAGACAGAATTTTTAAAATATATCTTGCTATTTCTTGCAGAAAATCCTTATTTAATAAAAGGTGCTTCCAAGATACTTTGGGGTCGATTTACTAAAACTGGAGAGTGAAAAACCAATCAGATTCCAGTTTTGTGATCAAAGCTTAATTAAACAAGCTGAAGTTAGAAGCCAATTGGCTACCATGCATAGCTGCACCAAATTATGCAGTCTTTGGTTTTAGTAAATTAACCCCTTTGTTTGAGGAGCTTATTAGTATTTCTTAAAAGACCAGCAATGCCTATTACCCCCGGTCTACCTGGAGATTCATAAAGACCCTAATGAGCTAGCAGCAGGGTAGAGTCCATCCTATGGTCAATCAGCTTTGTATCTGCTATAAATAGACCAACATGACAAAGTCTATTCACTGCATAGCAGTAAATGACACAACATAACTGCAGAAGAGTTGCATTGAGAACCCAGACTTCCGGTGCAAGTGATAAGGTAATATTTACATGCAAGAATTTTTTGAACTTAGGGCTGGTTCAAACCACATAGTCCAGTGCACTGAAACCATCAAAAAAGCACACACAGAAATGCATATGGAAGGCAGAAATTGTGGTGTGCACCAGCCCTTAAATGTTAAATACAAACAATAACTTGTTAAACATGGATATAATATTTAAAAACTACTACACAGGGCATTATTGTTTTGAAGGTTGGATATAATAAACTGAATCATGAAAAAGGACGCTAGTAAAAGCTTATAGTCATCATGTGAATGAAGTGTGGACCCAGATATAAACACTATTTAAGATCGATTTTCAACCAGCATTCTGACCTATATAAATTATAGTCACAAATGCAACCTCGTACCCACTGCAGTTATTTGTTGATTGTGTACAATATCACAGTAAAATGGTAGTGAATAACTCTACTCCAACCTCGCTCATCCAACAATTGAAAGGATAAACTGCAATAACCTAAAATCTCCAAAGCCTGGAGGGTAGAGAAAATGTTACCACAGAACATCCTAACCATCATTAGCTTCCGATGTACATTTTTTACAAAAAAAAAAAAAATACATTGTTAAAACAAATCATTTAACAGCTTACCTTGACTCCATCGGTCTTCTTGTTTAATAGACTTTTGGCAGCTGTAGGAAAATAAAATAAAAAAAAGTAGATAGTCATAGGATGTAGAGAAATCGTACCATTTTAGTTTTTTACCCTATATAAAATTGGTGGGTACCAGGGTTTTAAAATACATGACTTCCTACAACCAACTGTTAGCAGTACACAAAGAAACATCTGCAGAGAAACAGCCAACACAGCCAATATGTGACACGGTCACCTCTTTTCATCCTTCTAGAGCAATGTTCTCCAAACTGTGGCCCTTTGCTTGCCTTTATGCTGCCCTTGGGGCAACATGCCATTCAATGACGTCAATGAGGGGACATCATCCCTCTCACAGGCACCGAATGATGGGGCACCGTTCCTCCCACTGATACCAATAGGGCACAAATCCTTCCATTAAAAACAATGATGGGGCACGGTTTACCCTCACTTACCCTTATTGGCCACAGTATGGCCCCCTAAAGCCTTAAGGACTGTAAACTGGCCATTTGTTTGGAGACCCCACATATATATATATAAAGATCCAAGTACAGTACAGTACTGCCACCATCAGACACCCTCCCGAGTACATTCCACCTTGTCAATGCATCACAATCATGAAAGCGGCTGACTGAGGTTCCACAGACCGCAAAGACGTTTTGTGAAATCTGTAGCGCCAGTTTCCCCATTACACAAAACCCAGGTGCGAATATCAAGAATTTAGGGTACTAGAGTTATAAAACAGACAATATGTAATTGTGAGAAAAGATGGTTCCGCAACTCATCGATTGCTCTTTATAATCTTTAAAATGCATCGATTCTCCATAGAAGACATAGTAACAGACAACAGATGTAAATGCGTTTCAGCCTTGTGTGCCTTGTTCACTACAAATGCCATATACAAAAATTCCACAATATATAGCGTATAAACACCTCCTGGCAGCACGTCATTAATTTGGCAATTAGTGGATTATTCACCAATTGGCAATCAATAAATTTTGGAGAATCAATACATTTTGAAGATTTTAAAGAGCAAGCAAGGAGTTGTGGACCATCTTTTCTCGTGATTGCCATTGCAGCTGTCTTTCCGCACCCAGGTAGCTCTGAAAGTGTTTTCCAATTTTATTGGGTACCCTACCTCTGCTTTAGAATATGTAATTATATATAATAATTAAGTATTGTGGAAGCTGTAACACCAGGAATGCTAAACTGTTAAACTGGGTATACACAAAGTGTTTTTTTATTCAACCGGCAAGTTAAAAACAAAAAACTTCAGATTCCTGCATCAATGCAAGCAATGTGAATGCAGGGATCTCCCCCACTGTGTTATTGTATTCTGACAGCAGGGGCGCACCACTCTGTCAGAACAGGCAGATTAGCACAGCAGTAGCTAATCGAAAGCCGTTTTCCAGCAGGACAGTTCAACAAGAGCTGGTCTAATAATCGGCTTCTGCTGAACAGAGTACACATAGATCGCAATTCAGCCTGTTCCTGTAGAATCGATCAAATTTTGATACGTGTATACCCAGCTTTACAGTTCAGAATGCATAAAACAGGGCAGCAGAATATTGATGAAAATTACTCATCTATGTGCTTCTTTTAAAGGTATAGGGAGCTTGAATCTTCTGTGTGCATCCCCCAGCGTCCTCTTTGGAGTCTGGCTGTCGATTGGCTAGATTGATAGCAGCGCAGCCATTGGCTCGGGCTGCCGTCAATCGCATGCAATGACACAGCGCGCCAGGTGGGCAGGGTCGTGTGATACAGTCAGTGGCTATGGCCGATGTGGGGAGAAGCAGAGACAGCTGCCGAGGGACCCCAGAAGACCAGGATCGGGGCCACTGTGTGCAAAACGAGCTGCACAGTGCAGGTACGTATAACATGTTTGTTATTTTTTTTTTTTTGTGTGTGTTTTTTTAAATGGGAACCTTTAGTGTCCCTTTAAGGTTCTAGTGTAGAAGGCAAATGTAATTTTCTGATAAATTAAAAACATTTTTCGTTTTTGAAGTTCCTCAAACTCTGCCTGAACCAAACCCAGGGCAGCTCGGTTCATCACAAGTCACTTAGATTAAAAAATGAATTCAACAAAATATTCCTGGTTATCTACACTGCTGGTAGTAGAACTGTATCTTTTGCCACTCTTACGGAAATGGGCTAGACCGCTACCCTTTTAGGCGCTGCTGATGCAGCTGTGCATATAGCAAGTATACACCAATAACTCACAACATTATGACCACCTACTTAATATTTGCCACCAAAACAGCCTTGACCCATTGTGGCATAAAGACCTCTAAAAGGTATGCTTCCATATCTGGCATCAAGCCGTCAGCAGCAGATCCTTTAAGTCCTGCAAATTGCAAGTTGAGGCCTCCATGGATCGTACTTGTTTTTCCAGCACATTCCACAGATGCCCAATGAACCGAGATCAAGAGAATTTGAAGTCCAATCAACACCTCAACTTCGTTGTGTTCCTCAGATCATTCATGCAATATGAAAGGGCACATTATCATGCTAAAAGAGGCTACTTCCATCAGGGAATACAGTTTCCATGAAGGGGTGACCTTGTTTAGCAACAATGTTTAGGTAGGTGGTATGTGTCAAAGTAAAATCCATATGAATCAGTCTCCATTGTAACATCCATACGAATGAGCAAGATCAGTCTACCCTTGCATTACTAACGGACATAGCATGAATGTCTCACCACTTCTTCAAACTTAATCATTATAAAACTGAGCTCATAATATTTCCTCCTGCCCGTGCCCCCCTCCCCTGTCTTCTTTATCAAGATCAATAATAATATAGCAAATCGGTCCCTCCCCCTCATGCCAGGGTGCTAGGTGTAATCCTGGACGACCTGTCCTTTTTAGCCCCAAATCCAATTGCTGTTCAAATCTTGCAGACTTCATCTCCGTAATATCTCCCAAAATGCACCCCATTTTAACCGTTGAAACCACTAAACGACTTATTCACTCCCTTGTCATCTCTCCCCTTGACTACTGCAACTCCCTCCTCATTGGTCTAACTTTCCGCAAGCTATCCCCTCTTCAGTCTATCATGAATGCTGCTGCCAGACTCATCCACCTTACCAACCACTCAGTGTCTGCTACCCTTATTCACTGGCTTCCCATTGCCCAACTAATAAATAAAAAATACTAACAATAACATACAAAGTAATTTTTAACTCTGCCTCGAGCTACATCACCAATCTGGTCCCAAAATATAACCAATCTGTCCTCTTCACTCCTCCAAACAGCACCTGCCCTATAGCTCTCGTCTTCTCCTCCCATGCTCATCTCCAGAACTTTTTCAGAGCCTCTCCCTGCCTAACGCAATCTGTCTGGCTACCTCCTATTCCACTTTTAGGCGATCCCCGAAGACTCATCTCATTAGCCTTCAGCTAATAACCAAATCTTTTATTTTTTACATCAGTTCATCCCTCACAGTTATTGCCTTTTGTTCCACCAGCCCCTCCCTATTAGATTGTAGGAGAAGGGCCCTCCTAACCTTCGTGAATTGAATTGTCGCTGGATTGTCTCCCTTTTTATACTAAAGCGCTGTGCAAACTGTTGGTGCTATATAAATCCTGTATAATAATATGAATAGTAGGACCCAAGGTTTCCTCAGAAGAATATCACCCAAAACAGCACACTGCCTCCGCCAGCTTGCCTTCTTCCTATTACACATCCTGGTGTCTACTCTTTCCCAGATAAGTGGTGCAGATGCACCCAGCCATCCACATGATATAAAAGCAAATGTGATTCATCAGATAATGCTTACATGCCCTTTGTAGGCATTTTTGTCTGTGGACCTAGGTCAGCATGGACACCCCAACTGGTCTGCCCCATACACAAACTGTGATGCCCATTTGTTCTGCTTTCAACACATCAACTTCATGGACAACATGTTTACTTGCGGCTTTATATATCCCACCAACTTTTAAATGCCATTATAACAAGCTTTTCAATGTTATTCACTTTACCCATCAATCTTAATGGCACGGCTGATTGGTGTATGATTAGCAGCACCAACAGAGGACCTTGTATCAGAGGTTGTAAGGACACTACAGTTCAGATAACTTCCTTCCTGGCTGAGCAGGGGACTTGCATCAAGACATACAACACTTATTGTGGTTGTCAGGTTTACCAAGGATGCAAATTTGCACATACTGACATGTATGGCAATGCTAATGTATATTATACTTATGGATAAGTCTGCAGCTCTTAATTTAAAGGGGTTGTAAAGGAAAAAATGTTTTTCCCTAAATAGCTTTCTTTACCTTAGTGCAGTCCTCCTTCACTTACCTCATCCCTCGATTTTGCTTTTAAATGTCCTTATTTCTTCCGACAAATCTTCACTTCCTGTTCTTCTGTCTGTAACTACACACTGTAATGCAAGGCTTTGCCTGGTGTGGAAAAAGCCTCTTGAGGGGGGAGGGGGCGAGCAGGAGTGTCAGCATGCCCACTAACACACAGCTCCTTTCTCTATCTGCAAAGTAGAGAGCGTCCTGACTTGCCTTCTCCTCCCTTCTCAAGAGGCTTTCTTCACACCAGGGAGAAAGCCTCGCATTACGGTGTGGAGTTACAGACAGAAGAACAGGAAGTGAGGATTTCTCAGAAGAAGTAAGGACATTTAAAAGCAAAATCGAAGGAGTGAGTGAAGGAGGACTGCACTAAGGTAAAGGAAGCCATTTAGGGGGAAATATTTTTTTTCCCCTTCACAACCCCTTTAACAAAAAGCAACATTTGAAGGTTAGACATTTGTGGGTATAGCTGGTAGTTATGGTAATACAGACCATCAATTTTTTAGTATTTGTGAGTACACTTAAAATGATATTTCAGTATGGAATAGACATCAGAAGGATAAGTCACTCACTGGCTTTTTTTTCCTCTCTGGTGGACAGAGACTGAGACAGAGATATATCTCTCCATCTCTACCTAGCCAATATTATACACACTCCACCTACTTGCCATAGCTATGAAGTTTCTAAACTTTTAAATGTACCATATTCACTGCAGAGAACAACGTGAAAGTAGACTCCAGCCTTAAGCTTAGAGGTGGCAGGGGGCTAGGTTTAAGTTCGACCTATAGCCTCATGCACAGTTTGCCCAGCTCCACTAGACACCTTTACTCCTTGGTAGCAGCGTTTTGACAAAAAAAAAAAAAACTTTTGCGAACAAGTGTAATGTGTTTAGTGACATTTATACATGTCACTTGCTTGCCCGTTTTATTTATTTAATTGGCCAGAATGATTTATTAATTTTGTTATACTGGTCATTGAAATCAAACTAACGCTCAAGTGCTAAACTCTTTTAGTGTCTTTTAGACACGTCAAATGTTTTTTTTTGTTCTGCCAAAATGCAGCTGCTCCTGGAAGGCTGGCCTGGACACACAGGTGACCCTAGAAACAGCTTTAAAAATGGCCAGTGTGCATGAGGCCTTCGAGCTATTAGACTGCAGTTGAAGATTCCAACTACCAATGTCCTTCCATACCTTGATATCACCACTGGGTGGACTTACTGTTTGATATACCCGAAACTAATCAATGACAACACAAGGACTACAGAAAAAAAAAAAGCTAAAACCAACATCAAACATCATGAACCAAACAACTGCTTCACATTACCACAGTGCCACATATCATACAGGTTAATTGATGACATACAGTTACACAGCTGTTCATGCATGCATGCATTTTTTTTAATGCACAATGCAAAGACAGACAACACATCAACACTAAAGTGCACCAGATATGCAACATCTGTGTCCAGCACCGATATTACAGTCAATACCACTGATATTGCAGTTAGGCCACCCAAAAAGGTTAAAACATAATTTTCCCCTCTTTTTAGTTAGTGGTCACATGACTAATAAGACGCTACTAGGCTGCCAGGGCAGTGGGCAGGACAATGCCACAGAAAATTGCAAATGATGGTTTCAAGACTACAAAATCTCATGCTCCCTTGTGTCTTTCCCAGTTCTAGAGGCTGTTATGCTGTTGGCTGACCAACTTGACCGTAGAAGCACACTATGTGTCAGCACAGTGTACTGTAAGCTCAATACAGGAACACATGTCGAGGAAAGCAATCATAATCTTGCTACTTTGCAACATTAGCAACTGGGCCGAGTATTAACCAGTGTTCATGGGAAGGGTGGCTGCCTGCGATAGAACATCACAGTGTGCGGACCATATCTTCAGGCAACTGTAATTTTTGATGTGGTAAAATAAATTGGTTGATTTATATTTCATTGGAAGTGATTTTCTCCTCTTAGTTGTGTTTTAGGAGCAAAAAAAAAAGAAATTAGAGACCCCAGCACTGTGGGTAAGCAAAGCCGTGGCCTGGGAGCGCAGCTAATTTGCAGATATTATCATCATCATTATTATAAGGGAGAGGTTTGAAACTGGCAGGATCAACAGGTAATAAGAATTTTCTAGCTGTAATAC
Source organism: Rana temporaria (assembly GCF_905171775.1). NCBI lineage: Eukaryota > Metazoa > Chordata > Amphibia > Anura > Ranidae > Rana > Rana temporaria. The sequence goes on along the minus strand of NC_053496.1, from coordinate 101,430,842 downwards.
AGTGCAATGTAAAAGGTAAGGTCTGTCTCTGATGGGTGATGAAAGGTAGACACTTCACAAATTACAGACATCGACGATCTAACACTAACTTATCTAACCCTGTAAAGAAGAAATCGGTATACGTACCTTTTTTGAAGCAGATCCGACCCAATCCCACGCCGAGCTGTCAGCTGCAGGTTCGCTGTGGAGGTGGGTGCAGAGGACACAGCCAACAATGGAAGCCCCATAGTAAGTCCATAAGTGACATTAATTTCACAGCCATTGGCAACTGTACCCTCTGAAAAGCTTCTGCCGCTGGAGACTGGATCGTAACAGCATCAAAAAAGGCATGTATACCGATTTCTTCTTTATAGTGCTAGATAGGTTAGTGTTAGATCATGGATGTCTGTAAATGTAGCGATTTTAGCTTTGGGGTTGACTTATCCTTTAACTTTATTCAAGTTATATAAATTCATATAAGAGTTATATAATATGTTATATAATATGTCACAAAGGGTTTTAAGTACAATCATATGACCCTTGAACAATGTGAGACAGGTTTAGGCTCAGCATACAGTACTGTGCAAATGTTTTAGACAGGTGTAAAGAAATGCTGTAAAGTAAAAAGGCTTTCATAAATATATACGTTTATTTTTATCAATTTACAAAATGCAGCGAATAGAAGAAATGTTTTAATTTGTTCCATATTTGGTGAGACTACCCTTTGGCTTCAAACCAACATCAATTCTTACACTTGCAAACTTTGTACACTTGCACAAAGTCAGGGATTTTTTAGGATTGGAGTCGGGTGTACGATTAACCAATTATACCAAGTCGATGCCAATGATCATTTCATATGTAGGTTGACATACAGTCATTAACCAAAACAGCTGTGTTGGAGGCTTAAAACTGGGTGAGGAACAGCCAAATTCTGCCACTATGTTGAAGTTGTGGAAGACAGTTCCATGTCACACACCATGACAAACAAAAAGTGTAGCAGATAAAATTAATAGATCACCCAATGAAAGGGTGAATAAACAGTGCATCAAACAAATGGTGAAAAATTATAATGACAATATATCAACCAAAAAAGTGATGTATATGTATAGACACTGGATGGTGTGGTGCACTATTTGATGCGAAACGCGTCGGGAGACTCCACTGCTGCCACTTTGTACATTTGAAAGGGCTGATCACCTTTAATAATGTAAGTGTTTTTACCTACATTAAACATTGGTACCTTTCAGTATTACGATATGTGCCTTTCTCTTCTTCTCCTACATCTCTACATATTGGTTTAAATTTTTGCCCACATTGGGTACCCCTGGAAGCAACCTTTTTCCTGATTCGATCCCTGGGTTCCTCTCTGATTGACGTGCGAGACGTCTCCGTGAGAATTGCAGGCGATGATCCAGGCCTGATAGTGGTTTATACCCTGCTTTACTGACCCTCTGGGCATATGTCCATTAGGGTACAGTATCTCTGGTAAGCCTTCCTTTCAATGATCGGTGGTGGATTTCTTTACTGCACTTCATTCCGAGGCATTGGGACTATTATCACCAATTTTCATCACGTTGGACTTTTTTTCCCACATATATTTAGATTTTATATATACACCATCCAGTGTCTATACATATACATCACTTTTTTGGTTGATATATAGTCATCATAATTTTTCACAATTTGTTTGATGCACTGTTTATTCATCCTTTCATTGGGTGATCTATTAATTTTATGCTCTACACTTTTCATGTTTGTTTTGTATTCCACCATTGTCCATTGGTAGTGTGAGCTGCTTACTATTGATAGCGCGGAATTTTCTGTTTTATGTCACACACCATGGCAAGACTGAAACACATGGTAGTTATACTGTAGTTAGTTATGCTTACCTCGCTAGGCTTACCTCCAGGCGAGGAGGAGGGAGCCCCCCACGGTGACATCACAGCTCTGTGGCAGGGACTCCCGGAAGTGGGAAAGGATACCTGTCAAAGACAGGTATCATGTCCCCCCTCCCCCCGAAAAGTGCCAATTGTGGTACCGGAGGGGGGAGGAATAAGATGTGCAGAAGTTCCACTTTTGGGTGGAACTCCACTTTAATTTGATTTGGATTTCTCGTCTTTTCATTTACTTTCTATTTTGGAGTTTTATAAACAATAAACTATTAACACTTCTATTCCTGAAAGTAATCTTAATTGACAGCATTTTTTTCAAACTCAAACCTGCCTAAAAACATTTGCACCTACTGGAAGAGGATAGTTAAGAATTTGCAAAATGCAAATATCGTTAATCAGATAGAAGTGAAGAACTAATGGGACACATGAGATGTAGTAAGCAAACACTATATAGGAGTGACTTCAATCAAAGATATTAATAATGAATGTGGTGTGATTACATCTGGTAGTAGCATGGGAAGTAGTTGTCTAGCTCAGAGAACCAAGTGGTTAAAAAGCCATGAATGCCGTAAAAAAAACAGCACTTTGCGAAAAAAAAAAAACTTAAGCTTCATGGATATGAACAATTATTAAAATGAATGAATGATCTGTTCCTATCTAAGGCACTGCCTTCAGCAGAAAATAGAAAGATGCAGAGGGGAATGGGTGCTGGTAAAGCAGGTTTGCTGCATAATGCACCATTTGAGTTGAATTTGAAGTAGTGGTAATTATTGTGATGCTTTATTTTATTTTTATTGCGTGTTTTTTGTTGAACATTATTTGATTAGATGCGTTACAGTAGTGCACATGGCAACTGCGTCAGTCACAATAATGAGTGTTTGAGGAATGGACAAGTATAGTATTTAATTTCTATTTAAGCTTTTATGTCATTTAGAACGTATCCAAGCCGCAGATTTTTTTTTTCATTATTACTAGCTATTATTTTTATTATTTGCACTCCTTAAATGCAGACATCCCCCACTCACCATATGTTGAAATGTTGAACACTTAAAATATAACTAATAAAACTTTTTCTAGATAGAGTTGGGGGGGCTTTTAACTCCTATGAGTTGTTTTGTGTGTGTTTTGCTATCTGTGTCTACTGGGGAAGTTATCTTTCACGTCCTGTTCCAAAATGCAAAACTGTAGGGAGAAATCCCTCCAAAGTGAGGGAACTCCTGGTTGCCATGAGGGTTTCCTGAACTAGTGTCCTCACTGGAAATGTTTTCCTCCGCTATAGTCTGATTTAGTTCCATTTCCCAACTACCTAGTACTTTTAATAACTCAGGTCCCTTTGTAGGTAACAATATCTTATATATATTTGATATCTCCTGTCTTCTCATTCCTCCCTGCTCCAAATGTGGCATGTAAGGGGGTGAGGAGTGCTTAAAGCGAAATTTCCACTTTTGGGTGGAACTCCGCTTTAATCTACATAGATATCCAATATAAAATGTGTTGGAGCATGATTGGAGCATTTTAGGCAGTCCTAACAGCCAATACATTTGAACACTTCTTCACAGCCTGCCCAGCCACAGGCAACTGTTAGATCTTTGTAAGCAAGTGCAAGTCTCCGAAATGCCACAAAGAGCTCCAAGGAATAACAGCTATGCATCCAGATATCTGAATGTCAAATACTCACACACATCTGCAACCGAAAAAAAATATGAACATGTAAATTACAAAAAGTTAGTTAGAATTGGAATGTGCTCAGGGCCGATCCGCCCTATAGGCTCACTATGCAAGCCGCTTAGGGCCCCGCAAAGCTGCGAAGGGCCCCCCAAATTACTAGAGGCCCCGCCTGTTGAGAAGTCATTTTCGCCCCCTCACCCCGCTTCTCAACTCGCTGGCTGCATGGGAGAAGAGGTAAGAAGTCAGCACCCCCTGCTTTTCAATTTAATGTAAGATGTCATTTCCAACAGCAGAACACCCCCTACCCCCGCTTCTCAACTTTCATTAATGTGCCATGTCATTTTGCCTGGGGCCCCAGGGAGGTCAGGATCGGCACTGAATGTGCTTATCCATAATTTGCTGGAGAAAAACAGCATAAGAAATAGCGAGTAGCAAAACAGCAATAAGAATGATTTCAAATCAAAGACTGCTTCTGCATAGTGCTATGGATGGAATGCAGGAAGAATTTACAGCAGCGGAAAGTGTCCCATAATACACTTCTGTGACACTTCTACATTCCACACAACAGCAGCATGTACAGTAAACTCCCTTTACATAGAGAATTTTTAGTCTATATCGCTTTATTTTTTTCCGACTTCTTCTCTATTTTCCTAACCTAAGTGGACATGATCGTGTAAGCAGGTTTTGCATTTCCTTACCAGTCTATGTGGTGCAAAACCCACTTTAAAATTAGGTAGAGTTCAGAAGGTGATCAACTGCAAGTCATATGTTCTGGTCAAAGTCTGCCGAGACAGCTTCCAATTCTCCTTAGTAGTTGGATGCGCATTACTTACTGATGGTGCTTCTTACCCCATGGTGAAGATAAAGTACCAGTAATATATCATGGATATAAATAAATATTGGGCATCATTTAATTCTGCAAATAGTAGGGAATTTGAGAAGGCAAGCCTTTAATAAGGATTGTGCTTTGCAAAGTTTGTTAAGCAGGACATTTAGTGTTAACCATGTTTCTCGTAAACAGATTATGAGGCGTGTATGTTCTTTAACCTCTGAAATATGAGCAGCAAATTTCAAGAGCTAAATTCACGCCAGTCATTATGCTTCTGACCTTTTAGGAAGGCCCAATCTATCCTCCTCTCTTATCACCTGCACAGACATGCACTCTCTCAGCTTACTTGTATAGTACTTGTGTCACAGAGATACTAGTATCTGTTCAAAGCCCAGAACAGAGACCTCAGTCTGGCCTGCTAACACTCTACTGTGTCACAAGGACTGGCAGATGACACCTCTGATGACATTCTATGAATGCCACGTGGTTTTCAATGATGTACACTCTTGTGACACTGTGCGACCCAGGACATTACTACTTACTGTAATTAGAAACTAAAGCAGCTGTTTCTGGTGTTGGCTGTTTCAATGAAGCATGAGCACAGACATCTTCAGTAACCAGTAAAAAGCAACCAAGGTAAATTCATAAATACACTGACATCCTATGATCCCTCAATATAGATATTATCCCCAAAATGTAAATATTACTACCAAAAAATGTACTAAATTATTTGGTAAGCAAAAATGCCAAAATATCACTGGAGTGGGCTTAAAGTGGTTGTAAACCCACTCAGATACCCAGTGATGTGAAGTGAATAGCCTAAGATGATACACAGAGATTAAACAAATCCTCCTACATACGTTTTACTTGTTTATCTGCAGTCTTCTCTTTTGTACATTCCTTCAAATGTGCCAATTTTAGAAGAACTATTTCTGCATTTCTCAGTAGCACAGAGGAGGGGGTGGAGAGCTGCAGTAAGAGGTCTTACACACTGTGTGAGAGCTGATTGGAGGAAAGGAACACCCCCCCCCCCCATCCTTTACGACACAAATTTTATCTCCCTGGGAAATCAGAAATGACTCATGCTGATAACAGAGGAACAAAGCACCAGAAACCAGTTAGGAAGGCCATACACAACGCAAATTTCTTTCCTGCAATGGCGGGTTACAGGAAAAAAATTCACACGATTCCCCCCATCAACACAGACTGTGCTGACAGGGGAATAAACTATTTTCTCCTCAGGCAGGGGGAGGGAGCGGGTGGGGGAAGCTTTCCCCACCAGGAGAAGACAGCAATTACCACTAGTGGCTGGCTATAGCAGCCCCTAGTGATAATTGCAAGAGAATCCAGCAGGCTGATAGAACAACTTGGTACATTCAGCCTGTCCATTAACTGTTCGAATCTCGGCCGGTTCCTGCTGAACCAGCCGAGATTCGAACCATGCATGGTCAGCCTTAGAGCTTTGGATATAGACAAGTAAACACTACAGATGTATGTGCTGTGTTCAGGATTCAAGACTGAGGTTTACTATCACTTAAGAGTTGGATGGAATAGGGAAGTGTTAAAACCCTTCATTTGATACCCCACAGACACAACAGGATGTTAGTGGCGATCTCCAAAAGTGAGGGGAACTCTACTCTTAGACAGTTATCTCCATTAGATGATTTTTCCTCACCACTTATTCCCGGGACAATTGTAAAATTGAGGCTTTCCTCTCACTTTGCCAATTCCAACATAATAATGAGTCCAATAGAGTGGTGAGGATACAGACAGCAATAAAATACTTGACTGAAGGTCTAACCCTTCCTCACACGATCAAAAAAAAAAGCAAAAAAAAAAAAAAAAGGGTTGGACATTTATTTTTTAGATTAAGTTTTCGGAGGGGTGCAGGGGGAAGAAAAACTAGTTTCAGGATCTCATCCTGACCGCACCTTGGTATTTCGGTGTTCCTCTCCACCTTGGTCTTCCTACTCCTACTTCCTACAACCTGCAGTTGCCACCTTCTTAAAGTGATTGCACACCCGTACATATACCCAGTAAAGTAACTGACCTCTTCTCTACATATGTTCAAAGTGCTGAATTATAAAGCTTGTCTGAGAGCTTAGAAAAAAGGGGGGCAGAAAGCTGAAGCTACGCTCAGCATAAATTAGTGAGAGCAGCTCTGAGAACTAATTGGAGGGAAGGGGAGGGGAGGGGAGACACCCCCTTCACACAGCACACAGGGACAAAGCTGAGGTTGTCAATCAGCTGGAGGTCCCTCCCATCACCATTTCTCTCTTGGCATCAGGAAAACTTGTCAGAAGCGATTTGTGCTGATAGCAGAGGAACAAAGCAGCAGACAGGACTAACACTTTGTGCTCTTACTGAGAAAAGAAAACGCTATAGAGGGATATATGCTTTCTTTTCATATTTAAAATCATAAAAACTTCCCAGGGAGAGTGGGGACCAGTTCTAAGGGTGGCAGTAGGTGGGCAAACCTTGAAAATGAAGTGTAAAGAGCTTAGAACTAGAGTTTGAGAGACAAATAACGATTGGGTGGTTTAGCGCACCAGTATTTACTAAATCTCAGAACAGTTGTGGTTGGACAAGCCATTTATTTAATCATTATTATTTTTTAGTCAATACCTAGCTTTCCGTTTCTTACTCATGTTCTGAATGGTAACAATGTCTGGCATACTCCATATTGTAGGTGCCAATTTCCGAAAGGCACTTGCTGGCCATACACAATACAATTTTCCTATTCTATGTCAAATTGCACACAAATTGAAAGCGTTTGTTTGACCTCAAATTATATGGTTTTGGTAAAACTAAATGAACATTGTACAAGAAAAATGGATAATGTACATCCATAAATTCAGCTTGTTCAATTAAAGTTTTGATAAAAAAATAAATAGAAGCCGATTGGCTGCCAGACACAGCTGCTCCAGATTCTGGCTACTCACATCTTGGTAAATTCCCCTTACTGTGTCATTTGGCACAAGTGGAACCCCCCACCAACACTGTGCCTTAAAGACTGGCCAGGTTCTGAACCAAGGACCCCAGCACTGCAAAACAGAAGTGCTAATTTAGATGGTCATAAAAAAAGGTAACACTTTGATAATGTCTGCTGTCTTCCCTCCCAGCATATGTATTACTTTCTAATATGTTTTACGATTTTCCTGCGCAGTACTTTCTTCTCTTCTTTTTCCACGAAACAAGAGCGAACAATCAACAGATGGTCAGCACAGTCAATCACTTGCAGCGTGGGTAAGCCCACAAATACACAGTGGTATGCACAAATTGCTCAGGAATGAATCCTTGTATTGGTTACTGAGCTTACCAGCCCTTTCTATGAGAGTATGTGTGCACTATCTACATCTCATCAACTCTGCAAAGGAGCTCTTAGTGTAGACAACCACATGAATGCATTCTCTGGGCTCTAGTTCCCCACAGTGAGCATAGGCCGTGTCTGGAATAAGAAGCCTGCTCATACTATGAAGATTAACAATCTACCCTGATCATGCTCAAAAGCCATCGCTTTTTACTATTCTGATGTGTCATGTGTGCACCGCGAATGCCTAGATGGAACACATAAAGAAGCAAGATTTTAAATTTATGTATTGCCTGAAATGTCTTGCACAGATATAGTAAAAATCTAAAAACAATCAATGCATGCAGGTATTTACCTATTTCTAATAGTAATACTGTAGAAATACAATTGTTGCTTTTTGCCTAATGTAAAATGGGGGCCAACCAACAAAACTAAAGCTGGCCATACACTTATAGAATATTGTTTAAAAAAATAAAACTATTGTTCGATTTTCTAATCGTCATTGGGGCCAAATCTATGTTTTATTATTTACTGTACTGCCAAGGACATTTTTCTTGACTTCACAAAGTGAATGTGGTTTTCCTTTCAGAAAGTCCATTCATTGCAAAATGACATTTTGAAGTACTTTCGAATGGAATGTGTTCAGTCATTGAATGCATTGGAAATGTTTGCATGAATGTTCATAAGAAAACTTAAAAGTGTATGGCCAGCCAAATGCTTTTCAACTTCCTACAATAGGATCAACTCACGGCTTAGCTGTATATATTTTGCAATGTAATAAAGATGCCCCATCCAACCCTACCAAAAAAAAAAAAATGGAATCCCTGTGTTGTCCACATTGGCTTCATGTGGAGTCCCCCAGCATCAGAAATGCAGAAACCAAGTGTAAGGCTGGGTTCACACTGATACTACACGACAGTCATACGACTTTCATCCTACTTTGCTCTGCGACATCAGTCCTACATCCATCCGACTTGAAAGAACAGGATACCATTTTGATCCGACTTTGTGATAGTCTGACTTATCCTTTGACCAATCCCACTGTGAAACAAATTCCTTTTACTGCTGCTGTAATCACCATGTCGGATGTCAAAAGTCAGACGGTAAGGACAAGGATCCTACTTTGATCAGACTTCAATGATATTCAATGGGCTGAAGTAGGACCAAAGTAGTACAGGGAGCATTTTCAAAGTCGGACCAGTTAAGACGGCTCTCATAGGGAAACATTGATTTACACACGTCATGCGTCATTAGCTCCCAATGTCAGAGTTTTTGATGTACCAGTGTGAACCCGGCCCCAAAGAGGAATTCATTGTAGCACAGGCTATCTACAATTAAGGCTGGGTTCACACTGGTACGACAAAGGCTCCGACATTGGGAGCTCATGTTGCATGACATGTGAAAATCAATGTTTGCTTATAAGAGCCGTCCTAACTGGTCCGACACAAGTCAGTCTGACTTTGAAAATGCTCTCTGTACTACTTTGGTCCAACTTCAGCCCATTGAATATCATTGAAGTCGGATTAAAGTAGGATCCTTGTCCTTACCATCCGACATGGTGATTACAGCAGCAGTAAAAGTAATTTATCTGACATTGGGATTGTTTTGATTGGTCAAAAGACAAGTCGGACTATCACAAAGTCGGATCAAAGTAGTATCCTGTTCATTCAAGTCGGATGGATGTAGGACCAATGTAGGACTGATGTCGCAGAGCAAAGAAGGATGAAAGTCGTATGACTGTCGTGTCGTATCAGTGTGAACCCAGCCTAAAGTTAATATAAACCCAAAAACAAAAAAAGTATTACACTACAGTTTACCAGTGCAAAAATATGATGGCTGCATTTGTTTTCACCGTGTAATCCACCCAAATAAAACACTTTCTGACCACTACTGTATCTATAAAAGTGAGCCATGATTGTCGCCCAGGCTGGACTTTTAAGAAAAGATTCAGTTCAGCTCACAAGTGACAAGGATACTGCATTCTGGCAAGATCAACAAGTGTTTATTTTCGAAATATCTTACCCTGAAAAACAAAAACTAAAGCAGCCACCACATCGAAGGATATCTTTTAAGTATTGTTTTACATATAGATTACCTTTATTGCCCTGTAAAAATCATTTTAGCATGGAAATCTTCTTTAACCCAAGCAAAGGGTAGTGTGATCGTGTTAACATAAAAATCCTTGAAGCTTATGATTTTAGTTGTTTATAGTATAGTGTAATAAAGGTTAAAAAGGATATACCATTTTAAACACCGGTCCATACCTAGGAATCATAGTTTGAACAGAAGCAATGGCTAAGAAATTTGATCAATGTTTGCAAAAGAACAAGCCCTCTATGAATGATATACGAGACTTGCATTTATGGGGTGTTGGATGTATGTTTCTGCTTCTGTTAAACTGAGGACTGCAAAGTAAGATAAAGGGGCCAGTTAAGGGAACAACCACCAGATTTCACATAAACGGCTTCCTAATAACTGAAAAGTTCTCTTTCCTTTACGTTTCATGCTTGAACATCTACATTGTTGCAGCGTACACTTACAACTCAATTCAAAGAAATGAAAAGAAACACCAAGCAACAAAGAAAAATTCAGGCTTCAAGCTCAAGAACACTTCTGGTATTTCTTGCCCATTTCACTTCTCCTCTTCCCATAAGAAACAAGAAAGAAGAGAGCAGTCAAGAGATGGTTAGCATGCAGGGTAAAGTTAGTAGCAGATCCATGAAAAGAAACTCCACAAAAGGGTCAACTGGGTCTTCATGCCAAAAGTAATTGCTACAGGGCACAACAAGTCCTGCCCCTGAGCATACAGACACTGGCATGCAGTTTCATCAGGGGCAGGAGTACAGAACAAGGAGGGACAATAGGTACTGGAAGAAAAGGGAATCAGTAAGGACAAAAATCAAACTGAGGTATAAAGTAATTGGGATATGGGACAACTCATGCCACGTACCTTGCTCAGCCAAGTTGGCAGCGCTGGTTGCGGCTGCAACGGGGGCGGAGCTTTGCCTGCCAACTGATTGGACAAAATCATTCAGTGGGAAGAGCCGCAACAAAAGCCCATATGAGCAACAATAAAAGCAAGATGCAAGTCAAATAAGCATTAATAAAAAATAAATAAAAAAAAGAATGACAAAAATAAACAGAATACTGTGAAGGTTCAATAGACTTTAAATGCACATGTACATTAATTTCATGTTTGTCTAGAGAAGTGGTTGGGGTAGAACTTGCAAAGCACAAAAGATAAAAGCCAAGTCTTAAGTGGTGCTGGAGGAAAAAAAAAAAGTCAAATAGAATCAAGCAATAACACCAATTATATTTCACCCTCAAGCAGCGAGTGGTAGCCAAGATTGTATGCAAAGCGAGCTTCATTTCTCATTTAACTTCGTGGGAGGCTGAATGATCAGACATAAAGCAAAAGGATGCTAAGAAGTGCAACGTCCCCACCTGTAGTGTTTTCCTTTTTCTCTCTTCTATTACCTCCACCTAGTTTTCAATTATAGAAAACCCATTAGATGTAACATGGTCACACTACATTTGGACATGCTCTATGTGGCTTTGCATAGACACATGCTGGAATTAAGCACATTTTAATTACTCTTATGTGCTGAAAGTTCCCCCAGAACTTCTCAAGCAAAAAATATAAAGAGCAAAGGAAAAACAAAAAACTATTGCAACAAGCATAGAGGGCAGCAATGGAAGAAATGGATAGAATAAGCTTCTGATAAAGGAGATTCAGGGAAAAGTGAATAGTGGGAAGAGGAGGAAATCGTGGCAATAAACCATAGTGGCTCCATTGCAATTCTACCACTCCTGTATACTGGATTAAGGCACTGGAGGAGAAAGGAAACATCTTTTTTTACACATAGGTTATAAAGGTTACAAATGAAATAAAAATAATTAAAGACAGGAAAAAAAGAACACAAAACCTTTCATTCAAATAAGTTTCAAATGCAGCTTTTTAACATTTAAGCCACAGCTGAGATTTAACATTACATTTATTAAAGAAACAACTGCTTTTATTTAAAAAAAATGTATGTATTAATATAACCGGTCATTTGTGTACTCTATATAAAGCCTGCCAGCAAAAATTTCCAAAGCGTAAAGGAGATTCATCTCCATTGGTATCTGCAAACAGATTTATGTGTAGAATGGAAAACAAACTTTTCACAAAATGTATGATCGGCAACACAGGAACATTTTCTTACCCCAGTTGTTCCGATGCTTGTCTCCTCAACCCCTATAATGCAAATGTTCTCCATAACTCCAAATATGGGAGATAATGAATGGAAACAAATCTGGGGATGACTGTATCATCCAGAAAAAGGGGCAAAATGTATGCCAAAGACATGCAGTATGTGAGCAGAAAGGCACTGTGGGAAAGGCTGAGATAAAGAGCTGATGGGCTTTGGAAAATATGGAAGTATACTGTATACATTACCATCTTCAATAAACTGGCCACTTCTGGAGAGTCACACAAAAGTTCCTAGATAGCTCACCACAGTGGATCTCAGAAAGTAGGATCTTTTTTAAATATTTTTAATTAATGAAGGTTTTTTTTTAATTAACTGACTGTGGAATATTTATCCTATGTATTGTTAATCTAAGGAAAAAGAAAGCTTACAGAGTGTTTTTACTCTGTTATACACATTGCTGGCTAATAGGAATGTCAAGAAGGTAGGCTAGAGCAGGCAAGATCGGCTGAGATTTAAACCACATATGGGCAGGCTGATCGATCAACTTGGGTACAAGCCTGGCTGATTTCATAATGGCTCAATGGGAGTCCACAAACAACACTGAAAATCGCTCCCTTGGCCTTAGCTTTGCCTGTCGAAATGCCTAGAGATCGAGTTGCGACAGGTTGGTTTGAAAAGCTGCAACAGGCATGTGAAGGTAGCTCTAGGTTCCTGCACTTCACACTCAAAGCACTTTGGCCCACTTTCCCTTTGATGAGTGTGTTTAAAATCCTTCAGGTGACACCATCATATCTCAATGGACTGGAAATGAATGTATAAAGCCGCGTACACACGATCGGTTTGTCCGCTAAAAACAGACCGATGGACTGTTTTCATCGGACAAACCGATTGTGTGTGGGCCCCATCGGTTTTATTTCCATCGGTGTAAAAAAATAGAACATGTTTTAAATTTTTCCTATGGATAAAAAAAATCCGATCGTCTGTATGGAACTCCATCGGTCAAAAATCCACGCATGCTTAGAATCAAGTTGACGCATGCTTGGAAGCATTGAACTTTTTTTCGGCTTGTCATAGTGTTTTACGTCACTGCGTTTTGGCACGATCGGATTTTTGACTGATGGTGTGTAGGCAAGACTGATGAAAGTCAGCTTCATCGGATATCGGACGAAAAAATCCGTCGGATTAGATTCCATCAGATATCCGATCGCGTGTACAGGGCTTAAGACTGCCAAATGACAACTTTATTATTACCTAGAAATTCTTGGCATCAGATTTCATGATCACGATGATTTATAGGTGACAGATGTGGTCTGTTTTTACCAGTAATGCCTCATTCACATGTGCAGCTGAGGTGGTTAATCAACATTTTTAACGTCCACTGAACTGCCAAGTCAACATGGCCAGCGGCAAGATTAGTGCACATTGCTACAGTCCCGGTATGGTGAAATTTACATAAATTATGCTTTCGTTAGGCAGAATCGCTGCAAAATGCGACCCATTTAAATGAATGGGACTGCAACACAACCACATGTAATGCAACAGTTATAGCATGGTGGGCATTTAATGGTTCAAACAGGTTATCAAGAAATTTACATATTGCCTCATATTCACCTGTCAACTGCTTCTGAAAAGCAGCCTGCCACTGATCACCTTTCAGGGGGTAAACTCTATGTGAACAAGGCCTAAAAGAGGACTCCATGATAATCAGTTCAAGGTGTGGGCTTGTTAGGGGGTGCACTGTAAAAATGAATGGGCCCTGAAATCTTAACCTGGAGTTAATTTTGTAACTAATGACCACTTGCCATACACAATACAAGGTTGTCCAACTGCTATTAGATAGCGTCAGGAAGCACCAGTTTCTTGCCCAGATGGATTTGGCCTGTGTTAGGAATGTTCCAAATATAAATCCGGATGTGATGCTTGACATAAGCATCTGATCACATGCAGATTCATTGTGAGAAAGGGACACACAGTTGTCTAAAAAAAGGACATAAGCAGATCACATCCTTCAATAGATACAAACAGTTGGCCACTTTTTTTTTTTTTTTTTTAAATCTCCAAACATATCCCATTCAAGACACACGATACATGCGGACAGAAACAATCATTCAGCCTACAGATGAATCTTTAATCCAGAGGATGATGACAGAAGAATAAGTAATAACTAACTGAAAAAAGAAAGAGTGACATGCCTACAAACGCTTTCATATGCAAAAATCAGAGTCAGACTCCACTAATCTTTTCCTAATCTACCAAAATCCTGTCCAGACCTGAACATCACATGTATACGTCATCCACAGGAAACATTTTCCTGAAGCCCTGGCCCTTCGAAAGGTCAAACAGTGGAAATGTTAGGGCATGTGCAAAAAAAAAAATTGTATTATTTCACCAACCTAGGGCAAACTAATTCTCTACTAAACTATAAATGTCATGTAAACAACTGCCATTTTAAATGTGTGTGGCGAATAACGGCTCACTTACACCAGTGTTTCTCTTTGAAGCGCACTGGGCAGGCGTGGCTGACAGGCATTTAGTGGGTGATCCTGCCACCTCCTGAATGCCGGGGGGGGGTTCTACTTTTCAGACAGTCAAGTGGATTTTGATTGGGAATACCATGCAGCAACTGCAAGCTTTTTTTATACCACCCTCAGATGTAAAGCTTTACAATAGAGATAGTGGATAAACAATTGCTCTACCCCAGTATTTAACAAAAAATGAAGAGAATTCTATGGTGGTGGTTTAATGTCTCTGCTTGTATTGACAAACGCGATAAGTGTGAGCCCTTTGGCTTCCATAGGTTGGATAAACTGCCCATCAAACAAAGTGGCTGAAAAAAGAAACGCCTCTGCTGCTAAAAGGGAGAATCTTTCCCAATACTAAAACATTTTACAGCTTATGAACTTACAGTCACCAAAGCCTAACACATGCGTTCAACCAAGTTATTAAAGAGGAAGTAAACACACTTTTTTTTTTTTTTTTGACAAAAGACAACCTGCAAGACAAAGGCATAATGAGCTAGTACGCATTAGCATACTAGCTCATTATGAATTACTTACCTGGGATCGAAGCCCGTGCAGCGGCCCTCGTTCGCCTCCTCCGACGCCGCCATGATACCCGGAGTGACTTCCGGGTATCGCTACTCCAGCGCTGAGACTGCCCGGAGCAGCGATGACGTCACTCCTGCGTGGGAGCCGCCACCAACGGCATGATGCCGTTAGCAGCGGCACACTCAGTGCGCCTGCGCGTGCGCCGTAGACATCGGTGCTGCAATTTTTTGCAAATATCTCCTAAACCTTTTAGGTTTGGGAGATATTTCTTGCACCGACAGGTAAACCTTAATCTAGGCTTACCTGTAGGTTAAAGTTGTTGTAAAGGGTTTGTAAAGGGTTTACAACCACGTAAAAGCAGTATTAAACCCGAAAGCAAACATTTATTATATTGCAGTCTACCAATTCTTCTATTTTCATCTGGTGATCCAGCCAGTAACACTCATATTTTTAAAAGAAGAAGCTCTCTTTCAGATGTAGCAGTTACAGGTTTGGGACAAAACTATTTCCCACTGGCAAGGGGTGCTTACACTAATCAGCTTTTATGTAAAACCTTTATCCCAAAAGGAACAAAAACTGTTTGCTGTAACTCCTTATAAAGTATGAGCTGGAGTTTGGCTTCAATTTGTTAGCGTATCTAAAGGCCGGTACACACGGTTGGATTTTCCAATGGGAATTGTGTGATGGCAGGCTGTTTCGGAAAATCCAACCATTTGTATGCTCCATTGGACAACTGTTGTTGGATTTTCCGTTGGATGTTGGATCGCATGCTTTCAAATTTTCCGCCAACAAATGTGTCTTGTCGGATTTTCCGATCGTTTGTACACAAGTCCGTCTGAGAAAATTCCAAAGTACAAACACGCATACTCAGAAGCAATGCTAACCATAACACAACATTAGCAGAAGTTGCCCAAAGGGTGGCGCTAAAGAGCTGAAAAACATTGCAGTTTCGTGTTTATTGGCCGACAATTCTTTGCCATTTGTATGCAATATAAATTCACGGCCAAGGCCCTTCAGGCAAAAGTCCTACGCTTTGTCCGATGGAAATCCAATAGTGTGTAAGAGGCTTAAGTATGCTAGTCCATCTAACACTGCCCTAACCCCCAGACTAACAACGCTGCAATTCAAAGCTGCCCCACTGTGCTCCTCCATCCAGACTGGAAGCACTCTAATACACAAGGTGTGTTACTGGCCAGATCACCCGAGGGGGGGGGGGGGGGATTGGGGAAACAAACGCCACACCTAATGATTGGTAAGCTGCAACATATCACATTTTTGGGTTTGCGTTTAATACCACTTTAAGTTGTATAGACCCCTGGTGTCCAGCCTGCTGCCTGAGGGCCACATGCAGATCATCACTAGTTGCTGTGTGGCCCTTTACAGATCTAAGTAGTCAGTAGGGGAATCAATTATATGTAAAGAGGCTTTAAGGACAGTAATCTCTAGCAGTCACATGTAGCATACACCCCGTCTGTACTGTCTATTCACTCTCCAAGCACCCATGTTTTATGTCTGCAGTCTCTGACCATCACCTCTAGTGGATCTGAAGTCTGAGTCTTCTGTTGAATACTTACCATTATGGCCTCATGTTCACTGGGTCTCTTCTAAATGCTTTTCTCCTCGCAGGAGAAAAGCCGCTGCAAAAATGCCCCTAAACCACATTTTTTCAAGCGTGCTTAGGCGCGACAAGCAATTGGGCATTTATTAATTTCATTGGCCAGAATATTAAATTTATTCTGCCTATTGAAATGCTGGCATAGCGTTAACGCCCACTTATCCATGTTCAGATTCACCAGGCATTTTCTTATGCTCAAAAGCTCCTCTCCTGAATGCACAAGTGATGGGTTATTTTTTTTACTGCCTCTAAACACCCTATAGTGTGGCTGGGCTCATCGATTAACATGAAGGGGGATTTACAAACAGGGAAACAAAAGCTCAAAAGCAGCAAACACTGTAGCTGCTGACTTTGAATAAGGACACTTAGGCCTTGTACACACGAGCAGACATGTCCGATGAAAACGGTCCGCGGACCGTTTTCATCGGACATGTCTGCTGGTAGCTTTTGGTCTGATGTGTGTACACACCGTCAGACCAAAATCCCCGCGGACAGAGAACGCGGTGAGGTATAAGACACCGACGTTCTCTAACACGCAAGTTCAATGCTTCCACGCATGCGTCGAATCAATTCGACGCATGCACGGGATTTCGGGCCGCTGGTTATACGTCATAACCAGCGGACATGTTCCCAGCGGACAAGTTTCTTAGCATGCTAAGAAACTTTTGTCCGCTGGAAACCTGTCCGCTAGGCCGCAAAACTGTCTGCTAGGCCCTACACACGGTCGGACATGTCCGCGGTCCAGTCTCAGCGGACATGTTCGGTCGTGTGTACAAGGCCTTACCTGTCTAGGGAGCCCGCAATGTACCCCCTGCCCGAGGCCAATCCGTCCATCAGATCGGGTGCCGGCACCGCCATTCCAACTAAGGGAAACCGGCAATGGAGCCTCGCGGCTTCACTGTTGGTTTCCTACTGCACGTTGCTTTGTGAATGGTCATCTGTCTTCTGGGACACACACAGGTCCAAGAAGACAGCGTGGAAGCTCGCCGCAAAAGAGAATGTGGCGTCATGGGCCGCGGCCCGGCTAGATCGGAAGTACAATCGGTACTTCAAAAAAAGATAAGAAAGAAAAAAAAACACGTTTTAATATCCAAAAACGATGTGTTGAGAGGTGGTCTTTCGTTTAAGACCACTACTCAAAAAAGGGTGGAACGTTGCTTTAAGGCAAGTCAATTTTTTCTTGTCTGTGTATAGATCTGAAGTGGCGTATGAAGATAGATCTACATTAACACCACAGATCCTCTTTCTATATCTCCACAAGGCTACAGTATTCTCTTCACTTACCATCAATAGGATCTTCAATCTTTTAAAAACATTCAGAACAAAAAATGCAGGCTTGTGTAGATATATACTTTCCATTAAAGAAAGATCCGATTAGAAAATAATATAAGATTATATATAAAATATATAAGATTATCTTATATCCTAAATGTATTTCAGAACAGTGCTTGTGTTACTGCAGGCATGCACTGACAGTACACAAATGCTTCAGACTTTCTAAGAAAAATTCCATTGAATGTTAGGTCATGGAAAATATTAAAATCCATGTTCCTTAAGCTGCATGTGCCAACGACAAAAATAAAACAGGTGGGAATGAATGTTATACTCACTGTGGTTCAGTAAGGACTACTGCATACTAGAAAACTAGACTATTATCTAAAAAGCTTGCTATTTATGTGCGGAACATAAAGCCTAAAAACCAAATTGTTTGGCAGCAGGATCGTCTCATAAGTCAGGAACAAAGAACTTGTTGAAAAGAAGACCTGATGTATTGAGGTCTTTCTACTATTGCCGCGTACACACGATCGGTCAAACAGATGAGAACGGTCTGATGGACCGTTTTCATCGGACCAAACCGATCGCGTGTGGGCCCCATCGTTTATTTATCCATAGGTTAAAAAAAAGCAATCTTGTTTTAAATTTAACCGATGGATAACCAACCGATAGAAAAAAAAAACGATCGTTTGTAGGCACGTCCATCGGTTAAAAATCCAGGCATGCTCAGAATCAAGTCGACGCATGCTTGGAAGCATTGAACTTCGTTTTTTCCAGCACTTCGTTGTGTGTTACGTCACCGCGTTCTGACACAATCGGTTTTTTTAAACCGATGGTGTGTAGGCACGACTGACCATCAGTCAGCTTCATCGGTTAACCGATGAAAACGGTCCATCAGACCGTTCTCATCGGTTTGACCGATCGTGTGTACGCGGCATGAGAACTGGAGCTACGTCCCGCAAAAACTACTCTGAATCCTATTGCTGACTGTGAGGAGATAATACCAGGCTCAGATCTCTAAAACGTTAGATAACCGTTTAAATGAACGGTCTACCAGACCATTTAAAGAAGTGATGGTCCAGCTATACCTCAAAAATGTATGACACAAACTAGTGTAAGGAACTTGACGAAATTACAAATACCTCCGAGACCCATTTGAAATTTATTAGAAAACTACTGTGGCTGCCTCTTTAATCATAAGGCTGGATGGAGTCTGGGCTGCCACTTCCACTGTTCCTCAACAAAAAGACCAAAGCCCTGTACACACGCTCGATTTTCTCAGCGGTAAAAAGTCAGCCGAGAAAACCAAGGAAAAAGTCGAGATGGACAACTGCCATGGAGCTTTGGCCGGGAATCCCGGCCGTGTGTATGCTCCATCGGCACTGCCTCAAAGTGTTTTCCATAAGTAAGTAGATCTGGTGGGAAATAAAACGCCGGGAATCCCGGCGGGAAAATAGGGAGCAGGTTCTCTATTTTCCCAACGGGATTCCCGGCTGTGTTCACAATGGGGGGGGGGGGGTGTGCTTCCGTTGCGGTGCAAGGCTACTTTTACACTGGTTCGCATCAAAACTGCCTGTAAAACGCATGTGCAATAGAGCTTTTGCTGCGCGTTGTCATGCGACTCAAAAATTGGACCAACAGTGCTTAGCGTGTGCGTTTTTTAGGCGCTTTGATGCGGATCCTATTCATTTCAATGGGAAGGAGCGTTTTTTCTTTCTTTTTTTTAGCTCACCAAGCATGGTCCAAAAATGCGGATTTTGTATACCGCAACGGAATTGCACTGCCCCCCATTGTGAACACATACATAGAATTTAAAGGGAAGCATTTTTCTGGAGCTTTTTGGACGCCTAAACGCAATAGAGCTTGAAAAACTCCTCAGTGTGAAAGCAGCCTAAAAAAAAATTAAAAGTCAGCAGCTACAAATACTGCAGCTGCTGACTTCTAATATTAGGACACTTACCTGTCCAGGGCGCCCGCGATGTCGGCAGCCAAAGCTGATCTGTCGCTTGGCTCTTAGGTGCTGCCGCTGCCATCTTTAGTAAGGGAATCAGGAAAGTGAAGCATTGTGGTTTCATTTCCTTGTTCCCTACTGTGCATGCGCGAGTTGCGCTGAGCGATCCCACTGTCCCCGCTGTCTTCCAGAAGACAGCAGGGGGGGCTGGGGGGGAGTAGGCACCGGACGTGGTGTAGGTCACCGTGGTGATCTATGCCCGGAAGTGGGAGCAAATACCTGTATTACACAGGTATCTGCTTCCTCCTCCCCCTTACAGGTGTCAAATGCAACACCGGAGGGAGGAAGGATTCCGAAAAGCGGAAGTTCCATTTTTGGGTGGAACACCGCTTTAAATGAGGTCACTCAGGATTCTCAGTGACAAAGTTAAATGATCACAGTTGGGAATCAGTTAGTGGTGGGAGTGTGGTGGTACAGATCGTGGATTGACTGACCCTTATGATTGATGGGATTATCTGGCTGCGACTAAAACTGGATTTACTCCTAGGGACATTATAAAAGGATAAACTCATCTTTATTTTGTTTATAAATTCCATCTCCCTTATGTACCAATATAATTTTTTTTGCAGAAATAACAAAAATGATTTATCGCCACATCCTTACATTGGAGATACTATCTGTCCAATCACTCTGTATCCAATCAAGCAGGCCCTTGCACTACATAGGTGATGGTAGATCTAAAAGGAGATTGTACAATCAGATTGTATAGTGTATGGTAAGCTTTAAAAACCCAGGGCACACTTCTCCCGTTTCAAATTACTTATTCACATGGGCCGTTATCTGATCACTCGGCTCCTACACACTCTGCCAAGTGAACGATCTATGGCTGTATTTAGTGAGACCGAAATTCAGTGATTGTATAGAAAAAAACGTGCACCTGGCAAGGGGTGTCAGTGATCTGCTGGGGTAAGAGGGTTGATAATGCAGGGTGTGTGCTAATGGGGTCAGCATGTAAAGTCCTTCCTGTCATGACCCAAAGTCTGTCTAGGAAGAATTGGAGACTTTTTTATATACAGCCAGCTGGACACCAAGGGAAGGGGTGTGTAAGATAAATAAAAAGATTTTTTTTTTTTTATTTCTGCAAAAGTACTACATTAAATGGTATATTGGTACATATAGGAGCTGGAATTTGGGGGGGGGGTGAACTCATAATTTAAACCTTATTTTAAAAGCTGCACGTATGTTTTTTTTTTACTTTTTACTCTTTGTAGGAATTGGTAAGGGGTACTAATGTACTCATTCCCCTAGAATTTAATAAAGGGGAATTCCAGTCCAACCCCCATCTCTTTTTCGGGGCGGGGGCCTTTTACCTCAATATTAAAAGGCTCTTATCAAGCGCAGCTGACTATGACGGCCCTTTCTGCCATTTATAGAAACTGTACAACAGCTTCAATAAATATAATAGAATCTATAAATGTAGGGGGCAGACCCATCAATCATCCACCTGTCCTTCATTCATAGATCACGTTTCATTCATGGAAGCTGCAGTAGTACAGGGCAGAAAGTGGGGCATAGTTGGGCCCCTCTTGACGAGAGCTCATGAGAGCCCTTTAGTTCTGTTAGCCACTGTTGCATCAGAAGATTACGGCATCAAGGGTGGAAAAGGGGCATTGGAGAAAGAAGATTTGGGGGAACGGGGGCACTGGAGAAGGAAGATTTTGGGGAACGGGGGTATTGGAGAAGGAAGATTTTGGGGAACGGGGGTATTGGAGAAGGAAGATTTTGGGGAAAGGGGGCATTGAAGAAGGAAGATTTTGGGGGAAAGGGGGCATTGGAGAAGGAAGATTTTGGGGAAAGGGGGCATTGGAGAAGGAAGATTTTGGGGAACGTGGGCATTGGAGAAGGAAGATTTTGGGCAAATGGGGCATTGGAGAAGAAAGATTTTGGGGAACGGGGGCATTGGAGAAGGAAGATTTTGGGGAACAGGGGCATTGGAGAAGGAAGATTTTGGGGAACGGTGGCATTGGAGAAGGAAGATTTTGGGGAACGGTGGCATTGGAGAAGGAAGATTTTGGGGAACGGGGGTATTGGAGAAGGAAGATTTTGGGGAACGGGGGCATTGGAGAAGGAAGATTTTGGGGAACGGGGGCATTGGAGAAGGAAGATTTTGGGGAACGGGGGCATTGGAGAAGGAAGATTTTGGGGAACGGGGGCATTGGAGAAGGAAGATTTTGGGGAACGGGGGCATTGGAGAAGGAAGATTTTGGGGAACGGTGGCATTGGAGAAGGAAGATTTTGGGGAAAGTGGGCATTGGAGAAGGAAGATTTGGGGGAAAGGGGGCATTGGAGAAGGAAGATTTTGGGCAAATGGGGCATTGGAGAAGGAAGATTTTGGGGAACAGGGGCATTGGAGAAGGAAGATTTTGGGGAACGGGGGCATTGGAGAAGGAAGATTTTGGGGAACGGTGGCATTGGAGAAGGAAGATTTTGGGGAACGGGGGTATTGGAGAAGGAAGATTTTGGGGAACGGGGGCATTGGAGAAGGAAGATTTTGGGGAACGGGGGCATTGGAGAAGGAAGATTTTGGGGGAAAAGGGCATTGGAGAAAGAAGATTTTGGGGAAAGGGGGCATTGGAGAAGGAAGATTTTGACGAAAAGAGGACACAGCAACACAAGGAACCCATCGCACTGAAGAAAAGTAATATCTCCCTTGCGCTGATTTTTTATTCTAGGTAAACTTTGGTTTTAAATAAATGTACTCTAGTATACATACAATAGGCCACTGATTTATTGCATCAATATGCACTGTAGAGAGTTTGAAGCTTGTGTAAAGACTACTTGTATGTTTATAAATACATGAATAAGACCGCATTCACACTTTTGATTAGGGCTATAGAGTGGATTCCAGTGGTAGAAATCTGAGAATTCCTACAGCCAGAATGACAAGCGTTTGTACACAAAACAATGACAGGGTGACAGTGTCTGCAGCTGTTTGCACATCCAGTGATTAGCTTCAAATAGGGCAAAATGTTCATCCCTGGATGCAGTCTGTGTCCAGGGAGATCATCTGCACCTAACCACAGGAAATCGGTGGATGTCCGATTCCATCGGAACAGCCACAGACAGCTGCGGCTGCTCCCAGCCTGTCATTGCTTTTTACACGCTGAGCAGCCACAACTATTCGCAAACCCCATGACATTCTGGCTGCAGGAATCCTCCAATTCATGCCACAGGAATTAACACTGTAGCCCTTTTGGCAAGTGTGAATGAAGAACACATCTAATTTCTTCTGTTTTTCTAAATATAGCATACGCATTAAACGGCTGGGGCCTTCGCTACATCCTATTCAAAAGAACCCTGTCAAAAAAAAAAGAGTTTCATTAAAAAACAATGCTGCAAAAACTGAAGGCCTCTACGAAGCCTTTCTTGAAAACCACACTGGTACTGACTTTCTAACACTTCAGAGAAAAAACATGACACATTTTGTGGTTTTCTATCTGTAAGGCAAGCCAAAGATAATTAAGCATATCCAAAAACTCACTTTGGTTAGTATTAGCTCTATGTAAATAGAAGTTCTCAACACTCCAGCATCTTACTTGGGAAACCCTACATGCATGAATTGTCTTTGGCCTTGTGACACCAGCACAGTAAACCTGGGTGCTATGTAAAGTGCTTGCTACATTCTGTATTAAATACTGCCTGCACTAATACAAGTCACTATCACTGAAAACCACCAGTCACTTACACATGCACCGCTCTGCTTTGCAGGCACTTCGGCAGCCGTGCCCATTCGTTTCAATGGGCAGGGGTGGTGGAGGAGCGGTGTATTCACCGCCCGAAAGATGCTGCTTGCAGGATTTTTTCCTAATGTCCTGTAAACGCACTTCTTCAGTGTGAAAGTACCCGGGCTCTCACACTGTGGCTGCAGGGGAGGCATTTTTTTTTTTAGCTCTTTAGCGTGTGTAAGGGGTCGAAGCCTGCTGCATTAAAAAAGTTAGGAAAGAGTTAACCTTTTTCTGCATAAATAGGAAAGCTTACTCAGAGACTTAGTTTCACACCAGAGCAAATTTCAGCTTGAAGCTCTAAAACGCTCATTTTGCCAAATCCTATTTATTTCAATGGCCCCTGTTCCCGTCTGAACATTCTGTTGCCTGAAGCAAAAAACCTGTCGCTCAAAAAAGTACATGAACTTCTTTTTGGCAGATTACAAGTGGTTTTGGCCCCTAAATGCCTGAAAACACATGACTTGAGCGTTTTACAATAGCTTTGTTGTGCGTTTTCTGCTCAAACGGCAACTCTTCTTCACACCTAGTTTTCTCCCCTTAGTGCTTTCTATTGGCTAAAAAAAATGCAGAAGCTGTAAAATGCTTGTAATATGTTTCTTAAATGATTGCAATACACTTCTAAAAATGCTCAAAAACTCTCAAATAAAAAACGCTTGAAAGTCGATCCGCTCACATGTGAATGAAGCCTTACAGCCCTCAACTCACCAAGGCCTGGTTCACACCTATGCATTTTTTGTGCGTTTTCACTTTTGCAGAAACACACTACAGTCAATTTAACATTGTTTCCTATGGGTCATGTTCACATCTGTGCATTTTATGGAAAAGGCCAGGAATTTTCTGTTTTTCAGTTCCATAGACTTCAATGGATCAAAAACATGCATTGAAAAAATGCAAAATGCACCTGGAATATGCAAACTGCAACCTGCATAGGATTGCATAAGGCCTGACACTGGAGAACAATAAGCCTTGAAAAGAATTAGGCCTCGTCTGATATGAACAGTGCTGGAACAGACTACTTTTCAGGACAGGTGTATCTATGGCAGTAGAAAAAAAACAGAGCTGTGTTTATGCAATGCAAATCACAGTGAAATAGATTTCAGTGTAATAGATTTATAAACATATAATAAAGTCTACGTGAATAAGTAGAATAGTTGGAGATTCTTCTTTAAATTTCCTTGATAAAAATCGATCACCAGCAGCAATGTGAAACCTCTATGTGTAAAACCTCCACCTCTAATAATGAGAGCGCATACCAGGTATTGACAACCCCCGATCTCTAGAGAGGTCTATAAGGCAATGATCAAAGCCATCAGTGAAATCATTCAGATGTTGGTAGGGATACACCCCAAACATCGTAGACAAAAGTAGGGGAAAAAAATGCTCCAATAGTGTAAAACTTTTGAGTTATTAAATAAAAAAAATTGAATTGCACTTACACAACTGTGTAGATAAATTGGCAAACCGTACAGTATAATCACTGGCAACCGATTAAAATCCCCACTTCCGGGATCGGTAGGGACACGATTACGTCAGAACGCAGCACCTCCCTACGCGTTTCATCATAGATGACGTCTTCCGTGGTGCTGGCAAACGACTTAGACCCGCACTTCTGGGATCGGTAGGGACATGACGACGTCAGTATGCAGCACCGCCCTGCGTATTTTGTCATAGATGACAGGTGCCCAGGAAAATGCCATCTATGGTCAAACGGGTAGGGCGGTGCTGCGTGCTGACATCATTGTGTATCTACCGATCCAGAAGTGCAGGTTTGAATCGGTTGCCTGTCAATTATACTGTACAGTTTGGAGTTTTATCTACAACAGTTGTGCAAGTGCAAATTTTATTTTTTGATAAAATATCTGGAAGGTTTTACATGATTGGAGCGATTTTTCATTTCATATTCCTAGCTACGATGTGTGGGGAGGTTGGTCTGGAGGAAAAACAGTTATTTTACTATCCATAAGAGTGTATCCCTAGCAACATCTGAATGATTTCACTGATGGTTTTGATCACGACCTTAAAGATCTCTCTAGAGGGTCAACAATATTTGGTAAGTGCTTTCATTGCTAGAGGTGGAGGTTTCACATTGCTGCTGGTGATCCATTTGTATCAAGGAAATTTACGTAAACTTTATTATATGTTTATAAATCTATTTCACTGAAATGTATTTCACTGTGGTTTGCATTGCATAAGCGCAGCTCTGTTTTTTTCTATTCGTAAGCACTGTGTTTATATAATATGGTAGAATTGCTGCTCTGCACACTATATATATATTTTTATGGTTTTCTTTTGGCGTTTGCATGGTTTCGGCAGATTTATGTATCTATGGCAGTAGCTCTTGTAATGACCAGTCCCATACCAGGATGGATGATTTCAGATAAGGTCTCAGACACCAAAAGCCCTAGTTTCCTTCAGCGAAATGCAGTTAGCTGAGCGCTGTAAATTAAATACTTCCTCTTATAAACTGCTGTAAAAACTTCACACTCCTTTTCCAGGGACTGCAACTGGGGCCAAATAAAAGCTTGTGGGGAGGAAAAGATTGTTATGCAGAGTAAAGAAAATAATACTTTATTTCATGCACCAGAAAACAACACTTGGAATGTGTCTGGCTGCACTTTATTAAGTCGGTCACCTCCTTTGAGTGTAGCCGCTGATGGGCAACATGCACAATAAAGCAAATCACCTGGGTTTAACAATCCCCATTGTTCCTAATCCCCATTGCCTCAGTATTATATCACTATCCACCAACTTAATTAAAATCATGTCTGTAATTTTTACACTTATACACAGAAGCTGTTTTGTTAGTGCTTCACATCAGAGCATCTTTGGTTCCACCCCAAACTTACCTGAAAAATTTCGAGATACCAGCATTGTAGTGAGAATTGCACCCTGCAATGTAAAAAAAACAAAACAAAGATTACTGACTGCAATTCTGTATTATAAAATAAGCTGTCCTGTCATGGATGTTAAAAAGTATTAAAAATAAAATGTGTATGTGCACTGTACAAAAGGATCCCCTTTTGTACAGTGCTACATGACCGTGCAATTGTCCAAGTGTGACAGCGCCAACAGCTGAAAATTGGCCTGGGCTGGAAGGAGATAAAAGTGCCCAGTTTTGAAGTGGTTAAAGAGAAACCGACCTTTAAAAAAATAAATAAAAAATCTTTAACATGTAAATGTTTCCTTTTTGGTAGATAAGACTTTAAAAACCTGCTCTACCAATTATACTTTTTTCTTGTGTACGCTGCCTGCATCCATAAGATGCCGAAAATAGAGCTGGGTGTTAGGACAATGCAACTCCAGCATGCAAGTTCAGGAGTTACATTATCAGTGGGAACCAAATTGGTCAAAGGCAGAAGATGCAGGACCAAGGAGACGACCAGGAGAAGTTGGCAGATAGTGTGGATGAAGTGATGAGGAACTGAGGACCCTGCATCACTGGAGGTGGGCACGTTATGAGGTGCGTCTACCATAATGTGCAAGGAAGTTGTGCATACTTGCAGTTAAAAGGCAAATACTGGGGGGGTGCTGGCTAGTTCTGCTTTGAGATTTTGTTTTATTATTTGCATGAGATGCTGTAACAAGAAAAGTTCATATTTTAACTGGGAATTCCTACATTCTGCTGCTAGTAATACCAGCTACAGTATTTCCATTAAGTACATTGAAGTGAAACCAAGAACCATTTACCTAGAAGTCACCCAACACTCACTCTTTTCATTTCCTCTACCCTTACTATACAAGGCCCACTCTTCTGCAGAGTCCTTGAGACTACATGCCAGTAGAAAATACAAGAAATGACTCACTTTAAGCTTTCTCCGTGCATTGAACTTCCTCAAGCATTCTACAGTCTCTTGTCTGTGCATCATTGAGGCAACTGTTGATCGTTGCTGAAAAGAAAAAAAAAAATGTCATTACTACATGAGCAAATATAAAACACGCATGGCGCCTGGCTAGGTTTACAATGAGTGACCACAAATATGAAAATTGCTAAACATTTATAACGGTTTTATTAACTCCATTTGTCTCATAGTACCTGAAAGAAATCCTAAAAAAACAAACAAAAAAACACACATTTAAAAATCACCCAACAACAGCCTAGAATGTCAATATTCCCCCATGTGGACAAGCAAGAAACCTTAAAGAGACTTACGCAGACCCATGGGTGCTTCAGAGCCTGATCTGCTGTGATGCGTTTTGCTGGGTTTATTGTCAGCATCTGATTGATTAAATTCTTTGCTTCCGGGGTCACCGTATCCCACTCAGGTGAAGGGAACTATACAAGAAATTTTAATGCAACACAAACAAAAACATATGTTTGTTAGATTATAAAGTCACACACAATTGTATTTATACCCTGCCCCCCTCGAACGTCTTAAAGGGGTTGCAAATGTTTGTTTTTTATTTTCTAAATGGGTTCCTTTAAGCTAGTGCATTGTTGGTTCACTTACCTTTTCCTTCCATTTCCCTTCTAAATGTTTTATTTCTTTGTCTGAATTTCTCACTTCCTGTAAACTTGCCCCCATCATCTGAGCCGTTCTGGCTGGGGGTTAGTCAGCCAGAACAGCTTACTGAGGAGGAACAGGAAGTAAGAAATTCAGACAAAGACAAAAATGTATTTAGAAGGGAAATCGAAGGAAAAGGTAAGTGAACCAACAATGCACTAGCTTAAAGGAACCTATTTAGAAAATAAAAAACAAACCTTTACAACCCCTTTAACTGCTTTTTAGGCTTTTTTCCTCTATTTTTGTGATAAAGGTTTACACAAATAAAAACTGAACGTTGTAAACATCCCTGCTAGCGTTGAATGGTTTGTCTCATACCTGTAGCCGAAACATTCTGCTGGAGAGCTTGTGCTTTTGTAAAAAACAAACTTACTGGCAGGATCACCAGGTGAAAAATAAGGGAAGTAAATGAATGTAGCCATCAGAAGTAAACATTGATAAGCTGCAATATAATAAATGTTTGCTTTTGGGTTTGAATAGCACTTCAACAGTACAGACAGTGCATAAAACTCCTTAAACTGACCATACGCTGATTGAAACTTGGCAAGTACAGCAGGTACAGAGCTTCTACATGTTAAAAACATCTTACGGACTCTGCTATAGACAACTGCTGTATCTTTATTTTTCTCCAATTTTTACTGCAAGTATTTGTCAAACACTCCAGCTTTGCTGTACTTTTCAGAAAGTTCACACTTCATAGAACAATGCCTCTGGATTGCTCTTGACCAAGAATGTGTGAACAACTTGTAGCCCCCTATGTATCAACAAGAAGATTCAAAAGATTTGTCATGAGAATGCCTGAACAATGTTTGTAAGACGAATTTGCAGAAGCCATTAACTTACGTCATATGCTCCAGCTTTGATTTGCTGGTAGAGCTTATGCTGATCCTCATCCCAGAAAGGAGGATAACCCACTAATAATATGTACAGAATGACCCCTAAAAGAAGAGAACACGTTTACTATCAAGTAACAATAACTTCAAGCATGTGCTGACCAAATCAACCATTCCCAATGTATGCACATATGTAACGCTAAACTCATGCAAACTGATGTATACACTGGTGAAATGCAAATTTAAAAAGCGAACAGTTCAGCTAGTCTTTTTTGATCCAATCAGCCCTGCCAGGTAGCACAGTCAGGTCCCAGACTACCAGCACATTTTAAATGATACCACCTGGTCACAGGGGTGGACCTGGGGGGGAGGGGGGGGGGCTCTGTGCGTGAGAGGGTGGCTGGCCAAATCAACAAGCCGGCGGCCGGGGGAGCAGAAAGATGACATCTCTCACCGTGCCAGCATCCCTGCAGTAACTTCCGCCCTCACTGTGCAGGCAGCAGAGAGATTACATCATCTCTCTGCTGCCTGACTCTGACAAGCAAAACACCACCTTAGCATGTGACAATCGGTATCTGGTGACGTGGCAAGTGACAATCCGCAACATGTGGCAGGTGACGTGGCAAGTGACAATCCGCAACATGTGGTGGCAGGCAAGTGACAATCTGCATCTGGTGGCAGGCAAGTGACATTCCGCAACTTGAGGCAAGTGACATTCCACATTCCGCAACTTGTGACAAGTGACATTCTGCAAGATATGGCAGGTGATGCGACAATCCGCAAACGTGTGGCAAGTGACAATCCGCAAACGTGTGGCAAGTGACAATCCGCAAACGTGTGGCAAGTGACAATCCGCAAACGTGTGGCAAGTGACAATCCGCAAACGTGTGGCAAGTGACAATACGCAAACGTGTGGCAAGGGACAATACGCAAACGTGTGGCAAGGGACAATACGCAAACGTGTGGCAAGGGACAATACGCAAACGTGTGGCAAGTGACAATACGCAAACGTGTGGCAAGTGACGTGGTAAGTGACAAGCTTCATCTGGTGGCAGATGGCGTGGCAAGTGACACACACAGGGCTCCCACTGATTCTGCATTATGGTGAGTTGAACCATTTCATTTTATATTACAATGTAATAATATAAATAATGCGCTTTAATCATCCTGATACCATAACAACCATTGTGCCGTGATCATTGAAGCGCTAACACCAGTTATTTCCCTGATAAATTGCCCGCCAAAAAAATATTTTCTGGTAGTTCCTCCTGAGACTAGACTCTGGATCTGCCCCAGCCTGGTCAAAGAACCACACCCAGACTGCAGAGTTGCATTATGCAGAAATGAAATGAAAGAGTGCCGACTCTTCCATCCAAGAACCCTTTTACAGTAGGGCTAAAAATCGCACCTGAAAAACGGCCTTTCTGCAGTCTCAGTGTGAAAGCCCTCTGGCTTTCACACTGAGGCAATGCACTGGCAGGACATAAAAAAAACTCCTGCAAGCAGCATCTTAGGAGCGGTGAAGAAGCGGTGCTCCTGCTGAAATGAATGGGCAGTGCGGCTGAACTGCTGGCAAAGCACAGCTGCAGCGGCACTTTGCGGCTGGTTTTAACCCTTTTTCGGCCGCTAGCGTCGGTTAAAAGCACCCCGCTAGTGGCTGAATACCTCTGCAAAGACGATGGTAAAGCACCGCTAAAAATAGAGGTGCTTTACCGCCACCGCCGCCCGTGCCCCAATGTCACAGCAGCCTAAGGCTCAATTCACGCCTATGCATGCTGCTTTTGAGTGTTTCAGCATTGCTTTTTGCTGTGCTTTCCGTATTTTTGATTATTTTCGTTTGGACAATTTGTTGTTGAGCAGAATAATGCAAAACACATCACAAATGCGCTAAATGCTTTTCTGATGCTTCTCCATTGAAGTCTATTGAAACAAAGAAAGCAGCGTTGTGTGTTTAAAAAAGTCCCTGACCCTTTCCAAAAATGCAGAGACACATTTTTTGTACTTAAATCAAATAAATTGCTTTCAATGGCATATCTAGCAAACCAAAAACGTTATCGTTAGAATAACTAAGTTTAGGAACTTAATTTACTTGCTGTACGCATGTTCAGAAAAACACAACCTGTACAGTAAGCCAACAATGAATCTAGTGCACACAGAAAAGTCAGACTCCTTACCACAGGCCCATATGTCAACTGGCTTTCCATAAGGGTCTTTCCTCAATACCTCTGGTGAGAGGTATCCTGGTGTGCCGGCAAAACCTGAAAAACAGAAAAAACATTAAATTATACTGCATTTCTTTGGTCTTATGTAACTGCCTTCTGTGGGTCACAGGCGAGAGTAATACTGTAGTTTAGTAAAATTTCCCACAGCAGCCAGAAAGGCATAATCTAATGCTGGGTTTAAAGATCCAGGACAAGGCAACCAGAGAAAAGATTTACACCTAAGGCATACACATGTATGCAGAAATGAAGACAGCAGACACTAATAATACATACATATCCATAATTTTATGTGCTTTAACAATTACACAACAAGGGATGTACATCCTATGCGACTTATTTCTACATTTGATACCCCGACACAAGTAATGTTAGTTTACAGAACTTATCTCTATGACCTCTTGGGTTTTCGTGTTTTTGCTTGCACTACTGTAGTGAAACTTTAGGCACTTTCTTAAAAATGTATCTTCGGTGTGCACATTTGAATAGTTCCATTACCCACTATGAGCAATAACCCGACTACGGTTTCAATACATATAACTTGTATGCAAATGGCGGGCTAAAGGCACCAGTGCATGTTGAAGGCCTTACAATAAACCACAGGTTAAAACAGCTACTGCAGTATAGGAATCAGCCCTGCTGAATTCAGTAATTTAAATGATGAATAGACTCTGCATGCTTACCAAACCATGCTTGCTGGTCTCCCTGGACTTCAATGGCAAGACCAAAGTCAGCCAGTTTCACAGCAGCCCCCTTGCATTTGCTGGCCAATAACAGGTTCTCAGGCTACACAGAAATAAGAGTTAAAGTGAGTTTAGACAAAACTGGACATTAACTGTAAAAAATAAAAAAATCATTCAACGCAAAAGAAAACCCATTTAATGTGACCAAAAACAAATCTATAGACTAATGATATCTGTTAAAAAAAAAAAAGAAGAAAAAAATTGTGAAATGCAAGCAATGACTATACTTGTAATAACATTAGTGATCACTAGGTGGCAATCAAAACACTTTTATGTAGCAATGCAGAGGTATTAATCTTCCACTGCCTCAGCTATCTAGTGTTTTGCCTGTCTTATGATTAGCCCAAGAGGCTTATGTGTAAGTGCTTAGGAGTAAGAAGACGGTAATGCTCTGGTGAGTGAAGGGAAAACCACTACTAGCAGATGTGTAAGAGGGCACTGAAGTGAGGGAAAGAGAACAAAAGTGCGCTTGGTTAATCATGTGTATGCAATCTGTAGGTATTGTGCGCTGGGAGTTGTAGTTCTTTGAAATTGTAAGGTAGTTAACCCAAACAAAAAGCTCATTCTACTTCGGATACTCATATTATTTACAATGATATTCTACACAAGGACTTTCTGGATATACATTTTAGGGGGGGCGGCACAGTGTCACAGTGTCTTAGTGGTTAGCACTTCTGCATTGCGGTGCAAGGTTCAAATCCCGGCCTGGACACTATGGAGTTTGCATGTCATCTATGCGTTTCCGCCTGGTTTCTTACTACACTCCAAAGTCATGCTGGCCTTTAAAATGGTATTAAACTCATATTAACCCCTCAGTGACTGGAGGAAAAACAAAAATGAACGCTTGTAAAAAAAATTGCACGTTTGTCATGCGTTGATAAAACTGTACATATCATTGCAACTAGTTTGTATATGCAGATTGATTATCTCTTGTTTACTTTTCAGGACAAATTGGGCTTTCTTTTAGTGGCGATTGGTAACAAATATCTTTTGAATTTTCTTTATCATTAATATTACAGGAAAACTGGCTTAAAAAAAAATATATTTTTTTTTAAGTAGCTGTATATTTAGAAAATTTTACTGAACTTTGACCCCTTACCTTGACCCCAACACGAACCCTGGCACTAACCTAAACCAAACCTTGATCTATATTTTTTATGTCATTTTTTTTGTATACACATTTGTTTATATCTTTCTCTCTGTGCAGGAGAGAAGGATGTAAAGTAGCTTTCTCTACATTCAGAAGAGAAAGAAACCACAGGGGTAGGAGGGCAATACAATGACTGATGACTGTGATAGCCAATTAGAGGCGAACGCCGCAGTGAGGTGACCAGAAACTGGGATTAGTACAAGACCCAGGGCTCTTGCATAGTGCACTCCTAGCACAAAGAGGTATGCATATATGCGGCCTCAGGGATAAAGACCTGTTTATTGTCAGCAGGAAGGATTTTTATGACAGATGAGGCCCTAATGGTTTTGCCATAAATGCTTCCCCCTGCCTGTCGGTGATAAGGCCACTAAGCCAATTATGCACAACACAGAGTACATTTACAGCACCTGCTCTGTGCCCTGATGAAGTCACTCCTGTGTGCATGCGCAGGAGGGATGTCATGGAAATTCAAGCGGCCGAAAAGAGCAAACCCAAAAAGCAAGGTCGGGAGAAGATGAAAGCACCCAAGCACTGAACTGGAATGCATGGAATATGGGAGAACCACACAGAACTGGAAGGCAGATTTTGACAGACAAGTCTGTCCATGTGCATACTAGCACATTATGGTATAAACCTGCAGGGAGCTCATGTATACAAAATTTGTGGCGTTTAATGCCGTTTTTAATGTGTGGGTGCATGGGAATTATTGGACCTTAGATTGTTTCTTGAGAGAAGTGACTGATATGAATGAACATAATGTAAAGTGCTGTGTCAATTGAGAGCACTATATAAAATTATCTGTAATACTTATACTTGCTAAATAACACTGATAACAGCCGAACCTTTGTATACAATATGTCATTCTCTCATACATGTCCCTTTATCTTCCAATCCACCTGTTATAAAGGTTATTTCTGGACCTGCAGCATGCATCTGTGATTGGCACTGCTTGTACCATGTGATCACTGTGACCAATCACAGCTAGCAACACAATTGTACACAATGAATGTCATGAATCAAAGCCATTCATTCTTACCAATTTCAATGTGATCTGCTGTGACTGGTCACAGCGATCACATGGTATCAGCAGCAGGCCGGATGGAGCGTGGCGCCACGGATATATGCAAAATGCGTTTCTGGAGGACATCATATGACATTCACCTGGAACAACAAATGTCCCGCTCAGACGTTATATGACAATAGGCTAGGTGGGAAGTGGTTAATCTCCAACTGCTCGGTAGCACCACATGGGTGGAGCTATTACACGCAGGGGAGAACAACGCATTCTGCAGGTGTTGCGTTATAGGCCAAGCATGGAACACATGGAGGCAAGGGT
The DNA here is from genome assembly GCF_905171775.1 of Rana temporaria. NCBI lineage: Eukaryota > Metazoa > Chordata > Amphibia > Anura > Ranidae > Rana > Rana temporaria. Next base: position 101,396,515 of record NC_053496.1, on the reverse strand, counting down.
CATTTACTACTGGGGGGGGGGGGGGGGTCAAAGTTTGGCTTGCCACACAAATTCATTACTTTAAATGGAATCCCAAAATTGTCCATTTTCCTCTCAGCCAAAATCAACCTGTGATATAATAATTTATTAGTAAGGAGCCAGGACAGAAATCAAGAAATCAAAGGACAGACTCCTACTGGGCATAACACTTTTAAAATGTATCCAAATGACTAAACATATGAAGAATAAAATCACCAGTATTACCTTAAGATCCCTGTGGACGATGTCATGTTGGTGGATGTGGTTGACACTCTCCAGAATCTGGTGAATACAGTGGCTGCAAAGCCAAAACAAGACAAATGGTAAGTAATCGGTGAACACAAGTGGCTTTTGTCTAGCTTCGGACAAGAAGGAAGCAAACTAAATAGTGCAGATATACACTATGGTTATATCATTGATAGCATTTTATTTACAAATAGCTGAGTTTTTTTTTTTTTACTACAGAAGATATTAAAAAATAAAATAAAAATGATGGCAACACTGGAGCTTATAATCCTGAAGTTTGTAGCCCACAGCAACCAGTAAAACTGCATTACTTGCTACTGGTAACAAGCCTTTTATTTTATTTCTCCCCTTTTCACCATTCATCTCCCAGAGCGTCGCAATAGGCCATAAGTAATGCAGCACTAAAATTACAACTATACATAATGGGGAGAAATAGGATTATTATATTTAGCCAATATCACATTAAATATTTTCTCTTCAACCATTCCCTTTCTCCTAGCATGCATCAATAACCTTGTCAAGGAGTCACTGGAGGGCTCTTCCTCCCAAAGCAAGCAGTGACCCAAGAGCCACATTTCTATAATGAGGCCGTCATTAAATGTTAACTTTCAAGTTGTTTAGTAAAGGAAAATACATAATAGTTATTTTAATTTAATAAATAATACAATACAGGTTTTGCTTTTATGGGCTTTACAGTTTGTCAGTGACACCAGTGTCACCTAAATATTCCTACACTTATAGCAATGATTTGCCAACTAGGGCACGTTGTGACATTGCAGGGAAATTGTAAAGGGGGGGGATAAATACTGCATGTACCGATGTGACAAAACAAGGATCAGGCAAGAATCTCTATGGGAACACATTCAGCATCTTGTAACATTAGCATGGCACTGGCAGTAAGAGGAGTCACAGCACAGGCCAAAGTTGTCTGTGTGCTCCAGCGACCATTTTGGGTGAGCCCATGACCTATTTTAAAGCAAGAATTTGACCATAAAGCAGGTTTGTGCAGTAAAAGGAAAATACACCTCTAATGGGAATCCTATAGATCATTTTTTAAGACATTCTTTTAGTGGACAAAATTGTACTCCACAAAAGAAGTATGGAAAAAAATCTTTAAAGAGAAGTATGTCTTATTTTTTTTATTTTAAATCACACATACCTAGGTGGAAGCAGCCTTTATCTGACGTGACATCTGTCCCCCACCTTCTCTGAGGATGAGAACTGAGCAATCAAACACCGCTGATCGCTCAGTTTTTCCTGCTGCTCTGAGCAGAGAGCCGTATTTGCTCTTCTGCCCCCCACGCCCCCCCCCCCCCCCCCCCCCCCCCTCCTGCTCACTGGAGCGCTGAGCTGCGGATCGCTGAAAGGCTGAGCCAGGTGCCAGTCCAGGCATCTGGGTGGATCCCTACTATATGGGTGCAATCCTTCCCAATCCTGGACTGGCTGGAGTGATGTCAGACAACAGCAAGCTTTAGCCCACTGTTGACTGGAAACGGGTCACAAAAGTGCAGAACTAACTGCACTCCTGTGATCCACGGGAAAAGTACAGCTTTGGATGAGCTTTGGCTGTACTTTTCTCTTAGCACTACTTTTCTTTTAACCACCTGACCTCCCGAAAAATGTACCGCCCTTCCCTACTAGCCCATTTTTTGCAATATGGCACTTTTTTTGGAAGCTAAAGGAAGCTATTTCGCTAAAAAAAATAATTCCTTTAGTGACCCTTTAAAGCTATTTATCTAAACGTATATTTGCTCAGAAAGAAGCCTGAATGAATTTGCCACAAGACTATATAAAAAAAAAATACAAGTTGCTTTACCTTTGTAGGCTAAGGGGGCCGCAGAAAACAGATTTACTTGAAAAACTCTTTAAATACTTTCCGCTGGACCAATGTAGATACACTTCGAGTCAGATGCTCTCTAGTTCCAGGAGGATGTACCAGTGCGCTCTGCCATAAGCATGTGCAGCAGCGTGATTTGTGATCGCCTGGCACCACGCGGTCGCGCTGTGTCCAGTCGCGCCTGGCACCACGCGGTCGCGCTGTGGCCAGTCGCGCCTGGCACCACGCGGTCGCACTGTGTCCAGTCGCGCCTGGCACCACGCGGTCGCACTGTGTCCAGTCAGACCTGGTACCATGTGATCACTGTGACCATTTGCAGCGATCACAGATACAGTAGTAAATAAGGCCGTCATATATAATGCCTGGCTACTAATGTGTGATTTAATGTGGGAAGTTGTGGAAACTGATGGCCAGCAGACAAGCAGAACTCACAACATGATTGTTTGTTTTGATATTACAATGCTGATGTTATAAAATGAAAGTGTGTTATGACTACAGAAATCCTTTAATATCCCTTTATAATTAGCCAACATTTATTAATGTTTATCCTAATGTTAAACATTGTTTTCTAAGCAAATAAACGTTCTGTTTATAAATGTTTTCGCACAAGAGTCGCACAACTTTCACCCAGAGCAACTGGAGAGCAGAGAAAGGCAACTAAACAGGGGTGGGGGACCTAGGGTATGAGGAAAGATTATGGAAATTAACAAAGCATTTGGAAAGAAGCAATTGAGAGAAAATCTGATAGAATTAAACAAATTTATAAATGATGACTGCATTATTAGGAATAAACTGTTCAATCTAAGGACTCTGAAGAAGGCACGTAGTTACAATATTAAGTTGGAACAGAAGCAATTTAATCTTAAGCTGCATAAGAGGTTCTCTAATGCAAGAACAGTAAAAATGTGGCGATCCCTCCCAGTGTTCAAGTGGCTGTAAAGGCAGGTGTTTTTTTTGTTTTGTTTTTTATCTTAATGCATTCGGAGTTGAGGAAAATGAGATAAAGATAAAAAACTTTCTGTGTGCAGCAGACCCCCTAATACTTACCTGAGCCCTATCTCGATACAGAGATGGTGCACAAGAGACTCGGCTGTCCGCAGCACTCTCTCCCGATTGGCCGAGAAAGCAGTGAAGCAACCAAACATTTTCTGTAGTTGCAGATCAGACGTGCACAACGGTCAGGAGTAATTCTTGACCATTCCTCTTTACAGAACGGTTTCAGTTCCGCAATATTCTTGGGATGTCTGGTGTGAATCGCTTTCTTGAGGTCATGCCACAGCATCTCAATCGGGTTGAGGTCAGGACTCTGACTGGGCCACTCCAGAAGGTGTATTTTCTTCTGTTTAAGCCATTCTGTTGCTGATTTACTTCTATGCTTTGGGTCGTTGTCCTGTTGCAACACCCATCTTCTGTTGAGCTTCAGCTGGTGGACACATGGCCTTAAGTTCTCCTGCAACATGTCTTGATGAACTTGGGAATTAATTTTTCCTTCAATGATAGCAATCCGTCCAGGCCCTGATGCAGCAAAGCAGCCCCAAACCATGATGCCCCCACCACCATACTTCACAGTTGAGGTTTTGATGATGATGTGCCTCTTTCTCCACACATAGTGTTGGGTGTTTCTTCCAAACAACTCAACTTTGGTTTCATCTGTCCACAGAATATTTTGCCAGTACTGCTGTGGAACATCCAGATGCTCTTGTACAAACTGTAAACGTGCAGCAATGTTTTTTATGGACAGCAGTGGCTTCCTCTTTTGTATCCTCCCATGAAATCCATTCTCGTTTAGTGTTTTACGTATCGTAGATTCGCTAACAGGGATGTTAGCCAGAGACTTTTGTAAGTCTTTAGCTGACACTCTAGGATTCTTCTTCACCTCATTGAGCAGTCAGCGCTGTGCTCTTGCAGTCATCTTTACAGGACGGCCACTATTAGGGAGAGTAGCAGCAGTGCTGAACTTTCTCCATTCATAGACAATTTTTTTTTACCGTGGACTGATGAACAGCAGGGCTTTTGGAGATACTTTTATAACCCTTTCCAGCTTTATGCAAGTCAACAATTCTTAATCGTAGGTCTTCTGAGAGCTCCTTTGTGCGAGGCATCATTCACATCAGGCAATGCTTCTTGTGAAAAGAAAACCCAGAACTGGTGTGTTTTTTATGGGGCAGTACCCAACACCTCCAATCTCATCTCATTGATTGGACTCCAGTTGGCTGACACCTCACTCCAATTAGCTCTTGGAGGTGTCATTAGTCTAGAGGTTCACATACTTTTGCCAGCTGCACTGTGAATGTTTAAATGGTGTGTTCAATAAAAACATGGTAATGTTTAATTCTTTGTGTGTTATTAGTTTAAACAGACTGTGATTGTCTATTGTTGTGACTTAGATGAAGATCAGATCACATTTTATGACCAATTTGTGCAGAAATCCATATCATTCCAAAAGGGTTCACATACTTTGTCTTGCAACTGTATATGTAAATAATTTAGGGCTGCAACTATTATTTTCATAATCAATTTATTGGCATATTATTGTTTTGATTATTGCTGTGATATGCATATTTTTTTGGGCCCAATTTGTTGTTGGACAGATTAAAAAAAACAAATTGCCAAAAAAACGCATTACATGCTTTTCTACAGCTTATCTATTGAAGTATATTGAACCAAAAAAACAAAAATAGCACCGTATTGCATTAAAAAAAAAAAAGTCCTTGCACTTTCCAAATACGCAGCAGCTGAAAAAATTATGGATGTGAACGTGTCCCATAGGAAACCATGTAAATGAACTGTGTCGCCCAGGCCTGAGATGTTTAGTAACATAATGGGGTTAAAAAAACTAAAATTAGTACAAAAAGAGCAAATAATCGCTACTGTTAAGGGGTTCATTTTTTACTGTGGGACAGTGAAAGTAATATTTACAGTAGAGATTTGCTCTTTTTGTACTATAAAGGGCTAATTTTCGTTTTTTTTAACCCCATTATGTCACCGGCCGATAAATCGATTATGAAAATGGTAATCTATTAATTTCATAATCGATTAGTTGTTTCGGCCCTAAAAATAATTAGATATATTTCTAAAATGAACAGGAAGCTGTAACACTTGAGCAATGTATTTAGCCAAGTCATCAAACAACATAGAAACCTTTAAATGTTATCTTTCTCTTTACAGGCACATCCATCAAAACGTATAAGCATACAATTACATGGAAAGGGTAAGGGAATGCCTCTAGAACGATCACCACACACACACGATTTAAAGGGAAATAAATATTTCACTTTTATCATAACCGGTCAGTGAGGACTAATCTCTTTGAAATACAATTGCTAGAAGGCTGGATTTGGAAACCTCCACGGCTGCGCATCTGCAAACTTCAGCTCCGTCTTGCCGTTGGGAGCACAAAGGGTTTGGCGAACACACATTACGGCAGAGTTCTTGAAAATTTGTTGCTTGGCAACCAGTGCAACAGCCTTTTAGAAGAAGATCAGATACATTCTGCTTGTCTCATTTTCCTCAGCTGCATACTTAACATATTCCTATAAATCTCTGCTGAGGTTAAAACAAAAAAAATGCAGGAGTGTGTTGCTAACATTATGATTGTACTTGTTCTTGCGTCAAAAGGGAATGAAACATGGATTTCTGTGTAAGCTCAGCTTTGGAATCCCGAGGTCTTAAAATACGTAGCCGTACTGTTATTCCTCATACACACATACAGGATTTCCCGAGGGGAAAGCCGAGAACCTGCTTGGTTCAGTCTTTCCCCTACACACGACCAGTTTCCCCGACAGGAAAACTGCGATGGAGCTTTGGCCGGGAATCCTGGCCGTGTGTTTGCGCCATCGCAGTTTTCCCATAGGAAAACTGACAAAAAACGGCGGGCAAAAGTCCACCGTTTTGCCTGGTTGTTCTCTTTATTTGCCCGGCGATTTTTGGGCAGTTTTCCAGTCGGAAAACCTGCGAGGAGCATACACACAGCTGGGATTCTCAGCCAAAAGCTCTCCGGAGATTTCCTGGTGAAAGAAACCATATAAAGGCCCATCGGCTTCTGGCTGGATTCCATTGGTGAAAGCAAACTAAATATTAAGTGCTAGTCTTGAGTCTAATGACAGGGACAACATTTTTTTAGTCAGCACTGCTGTAATTACAAGTAGGCTCCAGTGGGTAATTTTTTGGGGTTCCGATATGAGGAATGCTTTTTCCATCGAGTAGCAAATCCATTTTTTGCAGCTCAGGTTCCATAAATCTAGGGTTTGCCCTACCGGGTGTGAAGTGGGTATATACACAGGCAACTATATTGCATTAGAGATATAAATTAAATATTCTGTGCTTATGGTATGATGTGACCATTAATATAATTAGTTGTATAAACATGAAAAGATTGTGAAAAAAATGTGTGTAGGTGCCGCCTTGGGGAATGAAGCACTCAATCCAAACATGTGAATATATAAAGGAATTGCCCAATCCTAAATCACATAAACTTACAAACCAAGTGAAATCCCAAAAAGTGATGTTAAATCAAACAACCAGTGGGGAAAAAACTGATACAAATAATCAAAAATGTAAGAGCCAGTTCACACTGGGGCGACCTGGGATCCGACTTCAAGTCACCCCAAGTCGCGCAGTCGAGAAAATGAATGGAAGTGAATGGAGCCGTCATAATGTACACTACTGAAGTCGCTCCAACTTCAGAAAAGGTTCCTGTACTACTTCAATCCAACTTCTAGGCAACTTGTACCCATTGATTTCAATGGAAGTCGCCTCAGAAGTCTGATCACTGTCTTAACTGAAGCAAAAATACAGGAGGATAACATACATTTCTCAGGCAAACCCCTCCCCCCTCCCTCCCACAGAGCTGATTGTTGTTTGATTGGCCACTGGAAAGCCTCCTGTCCTGAAGGCGATTTGAAGTTGCCTTGTAAAGTTCTGGAGGCAACTTGAAGTTGCCTTGTAAGTTGCCTGATGATTCATACTCAAGTCGTGTCCAAGTTGCCTCCCAAAGTCGTGCTGGAACTCGTGTTGCCCCTGTGTGAATGGGCTCTAAAGTGTTTTAAAGTCCCAAAAAACAAAACATAAATTAAAAAATGGTAAGTGTTCATATAAGATTCCAATGCAGCACCTGGATGTCTGCAATATTCCACATAGAAGGGTAAAAACAGATGGCCTCCTACCGGACAAGATGGACCCCAGATAATAAGGATCAATTAACCAATCGTGTTTAATCCCTATAATCTGGGGTCCATCTTGTCCGGTAAGAGGCCATCTGTTTTTATTCTTCTCTGCTGGGATATAAAAGCACCTACTATTAAATATTACAGACATCCAGGTGCTGCATTGGAATCTTATATTAACACTTACCATTATTTCATAAATATTTTGTTTTTTGGGACTTCAAAACACTGGTTGTTTAACATCACTTTTTGGGATTTCACTCGTTTTGTAAGCTTATGTGATTTAGGATTGCACAATTTCTTTATATATAGAACTATACTGCATTGCTGAAGCACTAGTCACTGCCTGTGCTAAATAAGTCACCTTTACTCTGGTGGGACTTTAGGAAATGTCTTGATTAAAAACATCTGCACATTCCAAAACACACACAGTATATCACTGAGCATGCATTACAAATGAACACTCTTTTGCAGTCACCTTTTTACATGTACTGTATGTGAATACTCTCTGACTCTGCAATATTTTTCATTTGTCCTAGGTGAAGAATGTTCAGAGATGCCCCATAGGCACAAAGCAAACATTTTGCAGTTGCTTTTTTTTAGAGGAGGTATTAATCCAATTGGTGGCTGTAGGGCAAAATAGAACAGGTATTTACGCAAGACAAACCTGCCAGCTCTGGCAATTATAACATCTATGACTTGGATGACTTTTAGTGTTGCAACTCTAGTTGCTGCAATTTTATATTTTAAAAAAAAAAAAAAAAGATATATATATATATATATATATATATATATATATATATATATAAGTTTTTACACCTGACATTTTATATTGCTCATGATAGAAAATTACAATATGGTATGGGTGGCACCTGCTCAAATGAAAAACCCATTAGCCTCCTCAAAATTAGCGTTCCCAGATGAAGTTTCTGACAACTGAGATCTCTACATTGCTGCAGTAGGGAACCATGTAATGCAACAAAAAAATTATATTAAAGGGGTTGTAAAGGTACAATTTTTTTTTCCTAAATGGCTTCCTTGACCTTAGTGCAGTCCTCCTTCACTTACCTCATCCTTCGATTTTGCTTTTAAATATCCTTATTTCTTCTGAGAAATCCTCACTTCCTGTTCTTCTGTCTGTAACTCCACACAGTAATGCAAGGCTTTCTCCCTGGTGTGGAGTGTCGTGCTCGCCCCTCCCTTGGACTACAGGAGTCAGGACGCTCTCTACGTTGCAGATAGAGAAAGGAGCTGTGTGTTAGTGGGCATCCTGACACTCTTGTAGTCCAAGGGAGGGGGCGAGCACGACACTCCACACCAGGAAGAAAGCCTCGCATTACTGTGTGTAGTTACAAACAGAAGAACAGGAAGTAAGGATTTCTCAGAAGAAATAAGGACATTTAAAAGCAAAATCGAAGGATGAGGTAAGTGAAGGAGGACTGCACGAAGGTAAAGGAAGCTATTTAGGAAAACAAAATTGTACCTTTACAACCCCTTTAAAAGAGTTGTAAAGGCTGAATCTTTAGAATGCATGAAGGTAAAAAAAAAAAACTCTGTGCGCAGCTCCCCCACAGCTCCTTCCTCGTGTTCACCTGAGCCTCCTCTTGACCCAGTAATGTGCATGGGAGCCTCGGCTGGGCCGAATTTCTCTTGCCTCATTGGCTGAAACACAGCAGCGGGACAGAGCAGGGGACGGGAGAGAGCCGTGGCTCTGTGTGTCTTATGGACAGAGAGAAGGACCACAGAGAAAAGGACCACAGAGAAAAGGACCACAGAGAAAAGGACCACAGAGAAAAGGACCACAGAGAAAAGGACCACAGAGAAAAGGACCACAGAGAAAAGGACCACAGAGAAAAGGACCACAGAGAAAAGGACCACAGAGAAAAGGACCACAGAGAAAAGGACCACAGAGAAAAGGACCACAGAGAAAAGGACCACAGAGAAAAGGACCACAGAGAAAAGGACCACAGAGAAAAGGACCACAGAGAGAAGGACCACAGAGAGAAGGACCACAGAGAGAAGGACCACAGAGAGAAGGACCACAGAGAGAAGGACCACAGAGAAACGACACCAAGTGGCTTGCTATTGGGGAAACTGGTCAAGGGGGAAGAGTCAGGAGCGCTTACGGAGACCTGAGAAGAGGATCTGGGCTACTCTATGCAAAACCATTGCACAGAGCAGGCAAGTATGACATTTTTTTTTTTTTTTTTTTATGAACCTTTAAAATCCCTTTAACCAAGCACAGCCAGGCCCACCTTGTACTGGCTGCATGTTGGTAGAGCATGGCACTTGCTGGTGGAGACCTCACTGCCCATGTACCAATACAAGACTCTTGTAGATATCAGCATTATTAGATTGGCTGCTCGGTTGTATATGCTCAGTGTGTAAATCTCCTTTAAATTCGAAGTCTAAGGATTCAGCACATTTGTGTGGATGTGGGCAGGCTCAGCAGTTGACAAGCTGCTTGATAATCTTATTTACGCCTTTAATTCTAAAAAAATATTAATATTATATAAGGGAATATGGAGCAAACAGCACACTGTTAAGAAACCACTGATAGGCATAAAACTGCACAGAGGGGCAGGAACTGGCAAGGTTATTGAGCAAGAACCAGCTTTTTAATTTGTGGGTCAGCTTACATTTATGACCTACTTATATCCAAGGGTACATGCACACAGTACTGATGTATAAAGATCACATGCACGTATTTGCGCATAATTGTGTGTGTGTGTATACACACACGTAACAAAACTTGTGCACAATTTACACAACTGTATATAGGATTCTATGGCTTATATACTTTGATTGATGTATTTGTGAGAATTTTTATTATTTTTTGCATGTCACTTTATGATTAATTAAGCTGAGAGGGCTTCACGGATATTTAGTTTAGTTTCTATAAACAGTGTAGCGATAACACAGTTTGGTGGCAGCTGCATTCGGCCAAGGAAGAGTTACTTATTCTTATTTTCATCTTGACTTACATTTTTTTTTCTAGTTTATTCAGTAGCGTGAGGCTATTTATTTTTTTCGTGTGTGTATACGCCCATAGAAATACAGATTTTTATTTTTATGAACTACTGCATACACAGTGCAAGTTTAAGCATCTGTGTGTACAGGTCTATTAAAAACAAAGGGCTGCATTTAGATTGGTGAAAAAAAAAAAAAAAGAAGATCACCCAAATGCCTAAACATGCTGTGCCTATTGCCTAAGTGCAGGTTCACACTACCGCGACTTGGGATCCGACTTGTGTCGCGCGACATGAGAAATTCCATTCAAGTGAATGAGAGGCGCCTAAATGTACACTACTGAAGAAGTCGCTCCGACTTCAGAAAAGGTTCCTGTACTACTTCAAGGCGACTTCTAGGCAACTTGTACCCATAGATTTCAATGGAAGTTGCCTCCAAAGTCGGATCAATGTCTTAACTGAAGCAACTTTAAAGAAAATTGTTTACTCAGGCAAACCCCTCCCTCCCACAGAGCTGATTATTTTGTGATTGGATTGGAATAAATACTTATAGAGCGCCGAATGCGAGTTGTGAAACTCGGGTCTAAGCGCTTACCAACAAGCTGGGGGTATCCAGTTCCCAAGAGCAAAAAGAATAAACTAGGACATCTAAGTAAAAGAGGGGAACAGACAAGAAATAAACAGAAATATAAAAAAAAAGGGGGGGGTGTCAGGGCACAAAAAGCCTATCCCTACTCCCTGACCATGGACCGCAGCCTGGGATTAAGGCAGCGTCCTGCTAAGGGCTTGGAAGGCCAAGTCTCTAGCTGTAGGCTTGTGAAAAAAGAAGTGTTTTCAAGCCCTTACGGAAGGCCATCAAGGAGGAGGATGCTCGGAGCTGATGAGGGAGCTGGTTCCAAAGAGAGTTCCCCAGTGTTTGGAGCCGGCGGCCACCTTTTGAAGCTGATCGACTAGATTGAATAATTGCTAACAGGGCGTCAGTCAAGCGAAGCTCTCTGGGTGGACAGTAGTGTTGTGTCATATTCGATAAGTACATCGGACCTAGTTGCCAATAGGCCCGAAACACCAGCCAAAGTCGCGTGTCCTGGAGGCATCTATAAGTCGCGTTGCAAGTTGCTCCAAATTGCGCTGAAGGTTGCCTCTGTGTAAACCGGTGACTTGTCGTTCTGGTTCCCCTATCCAGATGGTTCCTGTAAGGACTGCGCAGGCGCAATCCTTGCCGACGGAAATCTCCAAACGTCGGCCGGCATCCAGGCTCATTCCTTAACATCCTCGTGGATTGGAGGATGTAAAAAAGAGCCAGGAGGCCGAGCAAGCGGAGCCACTTTCCTCAAATTCCACGTCGCCCTGGATACCGGCCGAGGTTTGGAGATTTTTGTCGGCAAGGATTGCGCCTGCGCAGTCCTTACAGGAACCATCTCGTTAGCCGGAACCATATTGGCAGATCACCGGCACTAACAGGTGGCATTCACCTGATACAAACTGCAAGATAACTATTTTGTTAAATATTGACATACATTCACACATTCAAAATAAAAAGGAAAAAACAAACATAATAATGTGTATATGAGAATATGAATCAAGATGAAAGGCTTGGGTCCTACACATAAAATACTACTGTTCCTTAATAAACAGTCACTGTTTGACATGATCTGAATCTTCCTTTTAGCTTAACATCTGCAAAAGATTTTTGCTATAAAAAAAAAGCCTATGTTTCCCAGGAGAGCCTCCTAGTATAAAGGCCCGGCATGAGGTCCCCAAATACCACCCAAAAGACTTAGCAAGAGAGCCAAGCTTAACATGCAACATCTTGCCCAAAAATGGACAAAGTCTTCAAGTGTCTCGGGGCCTGGCACACATAGCAACTTCGATTTGGGAATGTTCCCTAAGTGGATCTCGGTTCCATTATTTTGCTAGTTTCCCGTCAGTTAAGCACAGCCTATTAGTGGATACAATATCAATCATGCTTTGTAGCAGAAACAAAAACTTCTCTGTTCCGAGTTTCTCTATGCCTTCGGGACTGGATCGAACAGGAAATGAAAAAAAAAAAAAAGATGATACTTTTTTTTGTAGGTCACACATTTCTCTTAAAAGAGAATATGGTAAACTCAGCACATTTCAAAGAAAGGCAAACATTCTATTTTCTTGTTGATCCTCCTGACTTGAGGACAAGTGTCTCCAGATTGTTGTGTGATTGTTATTTTGCTGTGGAAACTCATTACTTAAAACACTAAATGAAGGTACCCTTGCTGTCTGACAACCATGACAAAATCCAATGAATAGTCTGTTCTCAGCCGTGCAGCCACAACCAGTGTTGTATTAGTCTTAACAGACCCAGAAATGCCTCAAGTGTCAGCATGTTACATGCTTAGTACAATTGTGCCAAAAACTAACAAACGAAAATGGTTATGGGAACTGCGCTTGGTTTCAAAGACAAAAATCAATTATTGTAGACATGAAAAAAAATTACAGCTATACGATCAACCACTTGATACTAAAGCTGTTATGCCACGTACACACATTCGGAAATTTCGACAAGAAAACCATGGATTTCATACACACGGTCACACAAAATTCCGACCGTCAAGAACGCGGTGACGTACAACACAACGAGCCGAGAAAAATTAAGTTCAGTAATTCCGAGCATGCGTCAAATTGAAACAAAACATGATCAGGACAGCCGCACTCCAATCAAACGCAACTTTAATGTAAAAAACTGGAAACAGGCACTAAAAATCACAGCAACGGAACCTAGGACAGCTGCCGCGTTTCACACTAACTTCAGTGTTTACTCATAGCTACTCATGAGTCAAATTGATTCAGAGCATGCAGGTTTTTTTTGAGCATCAGAATTGCATACAGACGATCGGAATTTCCGACAAGAACTTTTCCCGCTCTTAAATTTTTGCTGTTGGAAATTACGACAGAAAAAGTCTGATGGGGCCTACACACGATCGTAATTTCTTTGTACACTGGTGCGCAGTCAGTTGGAACAGGTAGGGGCCACCCCCAAACTGTTCCCACAGAGTTGGGAGCACGATATTGTCCAAAATGTCTTAGTATGCTGACGCTTTAAGAGTTCCCTTCACTGGAACCAACCCAACCCCTGAAAGACAACCCCACACCATAAACCCCCCTCGTCCACCAAATGATTTGGACAAGTGCACAAAGAAAGGTCAATAAAGACATGGATAAGCACATTTGCGGTGGAGGAACTTGTCTGTCCTGTACAGAGTCCTGACCTCAACCCAATAGAACACCTTTGGCACGAAATCAAGTGCAGACTGCGAACCAGACCTTCTCTCTAACATCAGTGCCGAACCTCATAAATGTGCTTCTGGAAGAATGGTCAACCATCCCCATAGACATATTCCTAAACCTTGTAGACAGCCTTCCCAGAGTTGACGCTGTTATAGCCGCAAAGTGTGGACCAACTCAATATTGACCCTACGGACAAAAACTGGGTTGCCATTAAAGTTCAAATGGGTGTAAAGGGTAGGCATCCCAATACTTTTGGTAATATAGTGTATATATAACAATACCTGCTGCTCGAATCTGAATGATAAAAATGTTCTTCAGAGCATTACCCAGCCTGTCTCATCCATCTTGAAGCCTTAAAGAGGAAGTAAACCCTGATGGGTTTTACTTCCTCTATTTCCCTACAAAGCTAAAGCATAATGGGCTTCTAAGCATCGCATAGTAGCCCATTATGTGTCACTTACCTGAAACTGTAGCCTGCGATGTCACCGCTGTCCCCACTGGTAGCGAGCATCCATCTTCACCCCTCTTCCTTCTGGGGCCGTGAACTCTGGCTCTGTGACTCACCGGAGTCGCGTGACATCACTCGCGCACATGAGCCACCAGTCACGGCATGACCCCTTTAGAAAACGCCACAATCTGTCCTTTCTAAAGTGTGCATGTGCCGTAGACATGGGCGCCCAGCTTTTATTGTAAATACTTTCTAAACCGTAGAGGTTTAGGAGATATTTTCAGCACCTACAGGTAATCCTTAATATAGGCTTACCTGTAGGTAAAACATGGTTGTAAAGGGTTTACAACCACTTTAATGTTGTTCATTATTTTTTTTATCATAAAATCAGCACAATAAATGTTACTCACAAGCAATGAAAAATGACCCTTCTGCTGCTGGTTAAGGTTTTAGTTGAAGTCTTCAGTCCTCTGGTCCTCCAGCAGCGGTAATCTTTCACTGCTGCAGGGGTAAATACAAGTCCAGAGACCTGCCATATGCACTCATCAAGAGTGCCAACTAAATCTGCCCTTATCACCCACCTCCGCCATTCACAGAAGCTGTACTATAGCTTTCATAAAGGAAACGCAACCTACAGATGACCTTTCATTCATCTGCCTGTCCTTCATTCATAGATTGTGTTTTATTCATCAAAGCTACACAGCTACTGTGACCAAAGGTGGTGAGCAGAAAGGGTGAGGACAGTCAGCAGGACAATGGACAATTCTCATTGAGTAACATTCCTTGTGCCATAAAAAAATAAAATAAAAAAATAAATAAAAAGACTTTAAACCAAAGCTCCACCCAAAAGGGGACGTTCCGCTTGTTCGCACCCTCACCCCTCCACTGCCACATTTGGCACTTTTGGGGGAGGTACCTGGTTTTGACACACAGAGGTCCCAGAAGATGGTGGGACCATTCAGAAAGCACATCTGCAGGAAGAAAAAGGATGTGAAGCAGCAGGGCTTCACTTCCTGTCCTCTTTACTACAAGGGCCGGTGCTTGCGCCCAAAGCAGATTGACGAATCGGCTAGGGGTGCTGACATTGTGGGATTCCTGGACAGGTAAGTATGTATATTAGAAGTCAGCAGCTATAGTATTTGTAACTGCCGACTTACCCATTCACATCACTGTAGTGCAAAGGTAGTGAATTAAAATTCAAGGAGGTCCGGTAACTAAAAAAAATAAAATTTGGTCGAGGTCCGAATCACAAGTCTGTGCAATTAAAGATTGTACGTGTCTACTTTACTTTTTTTGGCGCAAGCCACACTGTCTCATGCTTTTCTTACCATTTCCTCCACACACTCATGTAAATGTAAATGTTCCCAACAGCGTTTCCCCTTACACTAGGTGCCCCTAACACAGTAATTCATTATATTGGGTGCTCCCATCAGACTACACCTATAAATCAGTTGCCATCAGAGTCCCCTATTACATCAGGTTTCTTCATCAGAAGGCTCCTTACATCTGGTGTCTCCAATCAGTGTGCCCCTTTACATCATTCTCCCCCATCAGAGTGCCCCCTTATAATAGGTGCCATCATCAGAGTGCCTCTTTACATCAGGTGTCTCCATCACATCAGATGTGCCCATCAGAGTGCATCTTTACATCAGGTATCCCCATCACAGTGCCACCTTAACATAAAATGTGTCCATCAGAATGCCCCTTATTTTATGTTAAAGGCCACTCTGATGCGTACATTTACATAAAGGGATATGCTAATGGGCACATTTGTTGTGCCCATCAGAGTGTTCCTTAACATAAAATGTGCCCATCAGAATGAACCGTAACATAAAATAAGGGGCATGCTAATTGGCACATTTTGTTGTGCCCATCAGAGTGAACCTTACATTAATATGCCCAGAGTGCCCCTTAACATAATATGTCCCCATCAGAATGCCCCTTATTTTATGTTAAAGGGGTTGCAAAGGTAAATGTTTTTTCACCTTAATGCATCCTATGCATTAAGGTAAAAAAACATCCGACGGTACCGCCCCCCCCCCCGAACCCCCGTTTTACTTACCTCACCCTTCTAAAGTCTCTCGCATTAAGGTGGAAAGCTCTTGCGAGGAAGAGCCGAGATAGCCGCCGAGGGACCCCAGAAGACAGCGTTCGGGGACACTCTGTGCAAAACAAGCTGCACAGTGTAGGTAAGTAAAACATGTTTGTTATTTAAAAAAAAAAAAAAATGTTTTGCCTTTAGTGTTCCTTTAAGGTTCACTCTGATGAGCACATTTTAAGTTAAGGGGCACACTGATAAGCACATTTTATATTAAGGGGCACAATAATGAGCACATTTTCCGTTACTGGGCACACTGATGGGCATATTTTATGTTAAGGGGCACACTGATGGGCATATTTTATGTTAAGGGGCACACTGATGGGCATATTTTATGTTAAGGGGCACACTGATGGGCCCTTTTCACATTAAGGGGCACAATGATGAGCACATTTTATGTTAAGGGGCACAATGATGGGCATATTCTATGTTAAGGGGCACAATGATGGGCATATTTTGTTGTGCCCATCAGAGTGAACCTTACACTAAATGTGCCCATCAGAGTGAACCTTACACTAAATGTGCCCATCAGTGTGCACCTTATAAGAAAATGTGCCCATCCGTGTGGTAAACACCCCGAGATAACAAACAGCATGGGGCTGGGGCGTGACGTCAGGGTGCACACGCGACGTCATTGGTTGCAGGGACGCTTGCGGCACAAACCGGCTAAAGCCCAATTCCTGTGCCATCAATCGTAGTGTCAGTCCCCAATCTCACACCAGCATTTGTCACATTTGTTTGATCATGGCTGGGGGGGGGGGGGATAGATATATTTGGGTGTCACCAGCGTAGACATATTGAAAGCCATGGGAGGCAATCAACTGACCAAGTGAGGTGGTGTAGATAAAGAAGAGGTCCAAGAACAGAACCTTGGGGGACCCAGATGGAGAAAGGAAGAGGAGGGGAGGAAGAAGAGTTGTAAGTGACACTGAAGGAGCTGTGGGATAGTTAGAATGAGAACCAGCAAAGTGTACAGTCACACAGACCAAAGGAGTGGAGTTTGTTTGTTTTTTGAGAAGGGGGTGGTCCACTGTGTCAAAGGCAAAGAGGTCCAGGAGTAGTAGTACAGAATAGTGTCCGTTGGTTTTAGCCGCTAGTAGGGCATTTGTAAGCTTAAGGAGAGCAGTTTCCATGGAGTGTTGAGGGCAAAATCAGGACTGAAGGGGATCAAGAAGTTTCTTCTTAGTCAGATAGTCGCTCAGTCGGTTGTAGACCAGTCTTTTAAGAGGTTTGGAGAAGGCGAGTATGGAGATGGGACGTGGGTTGTCAAGCGTGGTGGGGTCCAGTGAGGGCTTTTTAAGTATGGGGATGACTAGCGCATGTTTAGAGAGTTTGGGAAGATGCCACAAGAGGGAGAGGTTGAAAATGCGAGTTAGAAAGTGAAGAAGAGAGTCAGAGGGTGAGCGTAACATTTGCGAGGGAGCAAGTGGTTAGATAAAAGTTTAGCAACCTCGTTAATACTAGCAGGATGAATGAGGGAAGTAATGATTGTATCTGTGGACATAGGGTGTTGAGTGGGGGAGGTTTCTGCACATTGGCGTTCTCATAAATCAATCTTATTTGTGAAGTGATTGGCGATCTCCTGGGAAGTAGTGAATTAGAGGGTGGAGGACAGAGTATAGTGCTAAAAGTAAAGCAGCGTTGACGTAGACTGGATGAGAAGGTGTTAAAGTGGTTGTAAACCCTCGGATATAACATTATTTAAAAAATTAGCACATAACACAAGCAGCTGATCGCTGCATGTGAAAGTTTACTCACCACCGTCATTGGCTGTAAATTATTTTTTTTTTTGTTTTGATGACGTCACCGTGCTTGCGCATTGTAGCCCCGCAAATCCGGCCATTTGAAGCTTGCCGAGTTTTCATCTACATTTCCGGCAGTAAATGTGAGCGAGCTCCATGAGCGAGCTTCCCCTCTGTCCTCAGAAGAGAAGTCTCGCGATGTTACAGTCCTCCTGTTTCTGATAACCCCCCCCCCCCCCCCCCGTGTGATTGAACAACACTGCAGCCTCAGACATAGGAACGAGTATATTGGTTGCCGAGGTAACGGCAATCCAGATCGAGGCTTGGTTACGGCGGTACGATGCATGCACAAGATTTCTAACAGAGACCCAGTAAGGGCGGAAGTGACATCAGAAAGAGAAGCAATGAACAGGAGCTAGAATAGCGATTTCTATACCCGGAAACATTGAAAAAAAAGAACGCTAGCCAACAGGTATTTGCGGGCCTCTTTTTTTTTTTTTAAGTGTATTTTGTGGGTGTACTCGAGAGAGGAGCCGGACAGCAGGAGTTGGGAGTAGGCAGGCCTCCCCCAGAGGCAATCTGACACCTTTCTCCATGCCCCGGGTGGCAATGGTGGGTGTGTGAGGGGGGTCCTCCCACACAGCCCGCCCTACCTGCTCCGCTTTGAAGCCCAACGGGGCAGAGGGACTCCCTATAAGGGAGTGAAAGGATCTAGCCCGCTCAACCAGCCCCATTAGTCCTTCGCCTCTCTTTTTAGAGACCGTGTGGTCAAAGTGCGTGCATGTTAACCCAATTTCGAGTGCGTGTAAGTGTGGTGGTTTTTGTGGGAGGGGGGTGGGCGTACTAAGCGCAGGCTTACCTCGCATAGCACACCCACCGGGAGCCGGGCTGAGACCACCAAACTCAATTCACATGTAGCCGAGACCGGGCCTCGTTTTTTTAAATAATAAATATAAAAAGCATTGCAATGACCTTGGCTAATAGAATAACTAAAAAATAGAAAAGGTAGCCCAGGGTTTACTTCCTCTTTAAGTGTGATAAAATAGGTCCGTTTGGCAGTGTGGAGGCAGAAATTGTATTTTAGGAGGGCAAATTTATATTGTTTGAAGTCTTCTTGGAACTTAGTCTTATGCCACAGAAGCTCAAGAGCGTGACTACTTTTTCTGAGACTTCTGGTGTCATCTGTTTGCTAGGGCTGTGGCGGTCAGGACCTGATTCTGCATGTAGTGAGGGGGTAAGCTTGTCTAGGGAGGAAGATATTGAGCTGTTGTAGACGAAAGTGGCTAGGTTGGGACAGGATGGGGTACATTTATCAAGGTACATGTGTTATACGGCTAATCTAATGTTCTATCGAGTAACTCAAATGTAAACTTCTGCTTTAAGCAACTTCTCTTCCTCGTTCAGCAATTTCCTTTCTTCGTTTCCTCATAGTGCTGATGCAGAAAGGAGTGATGCTATACTAAGAAGTAGCAAAGAGATGCTACTGACTAGCATAGATGTGCGAATCACAAGAATGGCTGGGAAAAAAAAAAAATCGAAATTCTTTCTCAGCAAAAACAGTAAACATACATGTATTCCAACCCTGTATTTATCTGTTTGCCTGGAGCTCCACTTCAATCGTTTATGCTGCACCGTTACACCTACGCATGGGCAAGACGATGCAATGCAGCTGCCTAGATAAGATGGTAAAATTTGGGAAATCTATGCAAAGAAAGAGGCGTAAAAATGTCTTCGTAGAAAAAACATGACCAGTGACAACGCAAAGTGCAATCAGGGAGGATAGCGAGACTAATTTTAGCTATGAGCATTCTCATAAAAAGGACATAAAAAAAAATCCAAATCTAAACACATGCAAAGCATTTCACAAGCTGGCAGCCAAAGGCACATTTTGCTTTTGCTTCCAGATGGTATTTTATTGGCAAAGTCAGTATGTATGTGTGCTTAGAAATATGTTAGTGTTTTAGCATATGCCAAATCCATGCAAATATATAACTCTATGCCCAATTATTTCCTTCCTACATGTTACAGCATAGCAGATTTCACAAGTTCTACTCTATTGTATGTGTGCTGATTTTTATGTGCCTGTTCCTCAAAAGGTGCAATTAAAAAAAAAAACCTGTACTGAAAGCAATAGAGGAGGTATATTTCCTTTAACACTAATGCTGCGTACACATGGTCGGAATTTCAGGAAACAAATGTTCGATGGGAGCTTGTTGTTGGAAATTCCGACCATGTGTAGGCTAGGCTCCATCGCACATTTGCTGTCGTAATATCCAACAAAAAAAAATTTATCTCGTAAATTCCGATTGTGTGTGAACAATTCCAAAGCACAAAATTCCATGCATGCTCTGAATCAAGTATGAGACGAAAGAGCTCGGTCTGGTAAAACTAGCGTTCATAATGGAGATGGCACATTGGTCACGCTGTAACGGACTGAAAAGCACGAGGCTGAAGAGCGCGAATCGTCCCTTACCAAACTTCTACTAACACGACTGGTATTGAACTTCCCTTTAATAGTGCTGTCTTACGTCTTGTACGTCACCGCGTTTTTTCAGACAACATTTGTGCGACCATGTGTATGCAAGACAAGTTTGAACCAACATTCGTTGGAAAAAAATCCACGATTTTGTTGTCGGAATTTCCGATCGACTGTACGCAGCATAAGAGTGCTTAAATAGAGATTCCAAAAAAAAAAAAAATTAAGAACGAACGTTGCCCTATGCGATTTCACCATCCTTCCCACTAGATAAGTGCCACGAACAGTGCTTAGATCAATTTTATAAGCAGAATAAACCCAGAAATAACCAATGAAATTTGATCGGCTTCCTCCCAGCTTGCAAGGTGCAAGTACTATTCAGTTCCATAGACTATAGTAAGCCACCCTTACATAGGCCATGCATTGGTAGATGTTCGTATGCACATTTGTACAGAAACTTTTCATTAGAATATTCGATGACAATTATAATTTGAAAGTACTTAAAAAAACATTTGCGTTAACATTCAATACAGGAATGTTTCCCAAACGAAACCCACATTCACTATTAGACGACTGCACTGAGATTGTACATCTGTAATATGTATGGCTATCTTAAGATCATTCTCTGTACTGATCTACAGGTTGTGACATCTAACCTTTAAAACGGTAGTTAACTCTGCTTGTTTATTTCTTCCTACAGGTAAGCCTATAATAAGGCTTAACTGTAGGTACAGTAAATATCCCCTAAACTTGCACCATTTAGATGATATTTACGTTAGTAGCAGCTGGCGATGTCATCGCGACACGCTCTCAGGGGACGGCATGTCATCCACAGAGAGCTTTGCTTGCTGCAGCTGTGACTCCCACACGGAAGCTTGATTTCATCTCAGTTTGGATTGGATCCTTGGAATTAGGAGCTCTCACATTCCCCTAGTTGACACATAGGGCCCTTGGGAGTCCATATCTCCATTGGCGAGTGTGTAATTCCTAATTTTCTCTGGAGTTTGCATTATGTCCACAAGATGGCGCAGGCAAGTATCCAGGTTTGGAATCTTATCCATTGATGTCATCAAGTGGCGCCTCGGCACACTGTTTTGACACTCTAATGCAGGGGTGGCAAACAGAAGGCCCGCGGCCGATTCTGGCCCACTAGGCCTTATGTGGCCCGCCAGCCTCCACCTCTTGTTCTCACAGCAGCGCAGTATAAGTCCAATTTTCTCCTGTCCATAAACTTCTATGGGACAGGAGAAGCTGTGTGAGTCTGCTCTGCCTTCCCCCTCCCCTCTTCCTGTGTGAAGTCCGTGCAGACTGCAGTGAGTGAAGGAGCCGTGGGGCTGGGAAAATATGAACAGAGCAGCCGGCAGATAGAAGGTACACAGGACATCTCTGAGTGATAAGCCTCCAGGGACCATCCAAGTGTGAGCTCACTGACTGGACTCTTATCTCCATTCCCCTCATTTTTAAACTTTTTTTCTCCTGCAGCAGTAGTTATAACTGCAGCCAAAGAGTTCAGAATTGTGTCATCAGCCTGTGGTAGTGCTTGGCGTGTGCTCTTAGATGGGTTTACACTGGTTTTCTGTGTTTTGGCCCATTGCTGGTGTATCTGCAGTTTTCCTACATTTTACCCACAGTCCTATTGATCTTTATTAGGTTGTGTGTTTCTTCAGCATTTTCTGAAAGTGCACTCAAAATTCCTACATGCTTCATCTTTGGCGCACTGTCAGAAAATGCAGCAAAAACCTGCAACCTGATACATATCAATCCCTGAACACCTGCCCTCTGTACCTAGCGCACCCCTGAATCCCGGCACTCTGTACCTAGCGCACCCCTGAATCCCGGCACTCTGTACCTAGCGCACCCCTGAATCCCGGCACTCTGTACCTAGCGCACCCCTGAATCCCGGCACTCTGTACCTAGCGCACCCCTGAATCCCGGCACTCTGTACCTAGCGCACCCCTGAATCCCGGCACTCTGTACCTAGCGCACCCCTGAATCCCGGCACTCTGTACCTAGCGCACCCCTGAATCCCTGCACTCTGTACCTAGCGCACCCCTGAATTCCTACACTCTGTACCTAGCGCACCCCTGAATTTGTGCACTCTGTACCTAGCGCACCCCTGAATTCCTGCACTCTGTACCTAGCGCACCCCTGAATTCCTGCACTCTGTACCTAGCGCACCCCTGAATTCCTGCACTCTGTACCTAGCGCACCCCTGAATTCCTGCACTCTGTATGTGCTTCCTGCACTCCTGACGTAATCCTGAACTCTGCACTCTGTATGTAGTGCAACTCATACAACTAGCCCTTTGAGGGCAACCACACTGCTGGTGCGGCCCTTGACGAAATTGAGTTTGACACCCCTGCTCTAATGGATAGAAAACAGGCGTATCTCATAGTATAAAATGAGAACCAATCTGTTACACTTTCCCTGTGGCAGTTTAATTGGTGGTAGAGACACATTGAGTAGTGGACCTATTGGTATGTACTTTTCCTGTATGGATTATTAGTATGACCTATTGGATGATTCTCACGTATGTATCTCAAGTTTTCACTCTGAGATACACATTTGTTCTTTGTTTCTATAGATGGTTTTGAATCGGTTTGCTGTTCATATCTCTATTTTACCTCTGACATTTTTTGAGGCATGAGACCTGATTGAGTGCAGCTTTGCTGCCTGATGAGAATTTACTATCAAGGTTAGAGATATTTTCTAGTTAGGGGAGTGACTCTTTTGAACCACTCCCCATGGATCCAAGTTGAAACTTTGACTGATATTATAATGCGTTCATTATTACTTTGATATTAGGATATATACTACATATGTTTATGTTCTTTCTTTTTCACATAGAATCGCCTTTGAGATCCTTTGTAATCTGAATTTTATTATCCACACCTGGTTCTGGTCCACCTCTGTGTTAACATATACTCCCCGCCAAATTAGGTGCTTCTTATAGCGAACATCAGACATATGTGTAACCTGTTCTTGAAAATGATTTTAAGATTATTATTTCCTCTCTTTTTTTTTTTCTCTTTTGAAAAAGAAAATGTTTACATAACCAACAATACATTTAAAATAGAGTTCTTTATTATTAAATCAAGGATACCACATGTTATGCTCATCTATTCATACATCCTTTTTCTTTATAAAAAAAGCTTGTTTGTATCGTTTAATCTTACCTGATTTCCGCACTAGCCCAGGAGATTGCCTTTTTTGGCCTTGAGAATCCTAAGTTTTTGGTACTGGCTATGTGGATGAGTTTTTTGCTCAAAATTCCATCTTTCCATTGGGTCCTATCCATTCTTATTGTGGGGTTAGTATGAGAGAGATTAGTCTATATCTACATGACAATACACCATGAAGATTGGTCACTAGTTATGTATATATTTTGATGTTATTGTTGTATATCCGATTCAGATGCTCTTTTGTAGATCTTTTTCTGACTTACACTCCTGAAGAAGGGGGTAACCCCGAAACATGTTGAGTGTACAACGGGAAGATTAGTATCCATAAATCCAGTGCGGAATGACCATCTATATCTAAAATCCCTTGTATTTCATATAAATAGAGGTTTCTCCCAGACAAAATTGACGTGGCTCCCAGACAAAATTGAAGTCCTTTTTTCCCCACAAATGGAGCTTTCTTTTTTTAAAAAAAAACTATTTTTTTCTCAGTTTAGGCCGATACGTATTCTTCTACATATTTTTGGTAAAAAAAAAAAAAATCACAATAAGCGTATATTGATTGGTTTGCGCAAACGTTATAGCGCCTACAAAATAGGGGATAGAATTTACATTTTTTTTTTACTAGTAATGGCGGCGATCTGCGATTTTTGTCAGGACTGCGATATTACGGAGGATCCATCGAACACTTTTCACACATTTTTGGGACCATTCACATTTATACAGCGAACAGTTTTATAAATATGCACTGATTACTGTATATTTGGGACTGGCAGAGAAGGGGTTAACACTAGGGAGCAATCAAGGGGTTAAATGTGTTCCCTGCTAGGTGATTCTTACTGTGGGGGAGGGGGACTGACTAGGGGAGGTGACAGATGATTGTGCCTATGTACAAGGGACACACCATCAGTCTCTTCTCCCTGACAAGACGTGGAGCTCTGTGTTTACACAGAGATCCATGTCCCTTGGCTCTGTGACTGCCGATCACGGGAGCCAGGGAGAAATTGCGGCTGCCAGGCACGCTCATCGGCACTTAAGTGGCGCGGCAAGCATGGGCGCGCGCCCCCCAGCGGCGGGAGGCAAGAGGCTGTATATGGACGGCCTCCCGGCATTTTAGAGCCACCGTGTGGCCGTCAATAGTCGATGGCCTAATGGGAAGTGGTTAAGGCTGATTTTATTATGTATGATTTTGTAAAATAAATGTATATTTTTGTAAATGGACTTTGTAATTCATAACGTACCACGAAAGTCCTTATTGCCTCCACAATATCCCATTTTTCCATTTTAGAATATGAATAAGCGACCTTTGAAAGAGCTGTACATTCTGAATAGCTAGCATTTGAAGCATCAGCTCCATCATGCAAAACTAACATTTTAAGTCTTTTAGATAAACCAAGTGTGGATATCCCCATGCCATACAGAAGTGCAATTTCCCCAATGCTTTGATACAGCTCTGTAGGGTGCAGACTCTGTCAATGTTGACTGACAGCATGACATGGTGATGCATGTGACAGAGCTGAGTGGGGGGGATCAGCTGTTGGAGGTCACGTGGCATGCCTGTGATGCCATGTCTATGCTCAAAGGCAGGGCATAATTGTATGCAAGAAGTTCTAATAGTGACTAGTAGCAGATCTTCTACCTAGACTCTAAAATTGGAGTATTTATTGAGACTGGGTATCACAATTGAGATCTTGTGTGTATTCTAGACATGCCGAGCATTAAGGGTTTCATTAAAATTATTTGTATTTATTGAATATATTAGATTGTTCCTACTTGTAAGCATGTGAATATATATTTTATTTACTTTGGATAGAGTAAGAGAGGGTTTATACACCTGTCAGTTTTTTTTCCCACCATCTGTGTCCCATGGTGGAGATTTGTCTTCACTTTCTGTCCCATAGCCAAACAGGAAGTCAGAGTAAATCCCTGCAAATTAAGGGCATTTCTTGGGGACCCCCAGGTCTCCAGAACCATTGGAAGATTTCCAATGGTGGAAGATTTCCTCGCTATTACTTATTTGATAATGGTAAACAGGACAAATAGAGAGGTTGAATCTCCCCAACGGGGTCACCGACACTATGCAAAACTAAAAAAATAAATAAAAGTTTTTCCTTTAAAGTTCTAAATGATTGTATGTGCTAGTAGCCCTGACCAGGTCCGAGTATGCCAACAGACAGATGTGTTTTTCTAAAAGCCATGAGTTTAAAGTAATTTTGCAAAATCGTTGGATACCTTAGAACCGGTTCACACAGGGGCAACCCGATTGCAGCGCGACTTTGCAAGGCAACTTCAGCGCGACTTCAGCGTGACTTGGAGCAACTTACAACGTGACTTAAAGTTGCCTCCAGGACAGACGACTTTGGCTGTGGCCAATCACAGAATAATCAGCTCTGTGGGAGGGAGGGGTTTGCCTGAGTAAACAATTTTCTCCTGTAAAGTTGCTTCAGTTAAGACAGTGATCAGACTTTGCAGGCGACTTCCATTGAAATCTATGGGTACAAGTTGCCTAGAAGTCGCCTTGAAGTAGTACAGGAACCTTTTCTGAAGTCGGAGTACATTAAGACGGCTCCCATTCACTTTAATGTAATTTCTCATGTCGCACGACTTGGGGCGACACAAGTCGGATCCCAAGTTGTGGTAGTGTGAACTGGCACTCAAAGTGATTGTAAACTCTTTTTTTCCTTTTTACCAGCTCTCTATAAAGGATTTGCACAAAGCAGCCCAGACTCTCCTCTTCTCGGGTCCCCCTTCGGTGCTCCTGTCCCCGCCCTCCTTGCTACGGGTGTCAATTTAGGCATGGAGCCCTGGTTCTAACCCTGCCCCGTCTCTCCTGTATGGCTAACCAACTATGATTGACAGCAGCGGGAGCCAATGGCGCTGTTGCCGTGTCTCATCCAATCAGAAAAAGTCCTGGACAGCCGAGGTACTCGTGGGCATCGCCAAAGAGAAATAAGTGGAGACTCAAGTAAGAATTAGGGGGTGCTGGGGTGGCTGCTGCACAAAGAAGTTTTTTTTAATCTCAATGCATGAAGATAAAAAAAAAAAAAACTTGTGACTTTACAATCACTTTATAACCACACTATAACTTTTGTGCAAGTGATCAGTTAACCGTTTTTCTGCTCTGCATTCTCAACACATTTATTTTTTTAGGAATCGCTTGATACAGCCGACGTATACATGGCAAAAAATTAATTAAAATCACCTCCCCAACCCCGTTAGTCACGTATATCACCAGTATACACCTGCCTGTTTAGGTAACCAGTGCTGTAACAACAAATACACCAAAGCATGACAATAAGTGATGGCCAGTGAAGGATGTATGCATTCTTATCCCTGAGAATGAGATAATACTCCACAGACTCATTCCTCATAGAATTGTTTATGTCACTGCAACAAGCGAGCTCAGAGTAATAACGACAGCAAGGTGATATTTTCCATAGGCATGCCTCTGAGGCAAACCATTTTCCCTTGAAAGGCAGGAAGATGACAGAGAAATGGCTTCTCAGACTTCAGAATGTGAAGGATTTATCCTTACCTGGCATCTGCCTCACTGTAGTATTCTCTCGCTACAATGTCTTCAAACAGCTCTCCACCTGTGACCCTGAAAAATACAGACACAAAGACTGCTGAAAAATGGGCAAAAATAAAGAAATAAATAAGCAAACAGCAAAGTAAAGCAGAGAGCCCTAGGGCAGCCTGTGGCTGAGCATTTTCTTTCTCTACAAGAGCGAGCCATAAAGGGTCAAGCGGTACTGTGCTAAGAGCAGCTCTTAGGAACTGCCAACTGACTGATAGCAGGCACAGTGCTTCAGCCTAGGCATTAACTACCCAGGAGGGACCCTTAACATTTCCCATCACACAAACAAACATAATGTATCCCATTAGAAGCAGGGAAGGTAGAAATCACACTTGTTCTTTTTCTAGACGCATCAAAGGGTTTACATTTTTATTATATATATTTATATTTTTGTATTATAACATTTTATACATCAAGGCAATGTTTTTTTTATTCCTTACCATAATCCCATCAGTGCAAATATATGTATTATGCTGCAGAAACAACATAAGCAGGCATAATAATTGATATATGTGGGGAACTAGAGAGAGGCTTCATGTGTCCCCCACGCAGGGCTATGTTTTCCCAGAAAAAGGGGCAATGACATGCACACCCCATGCAGGGCAGTCTTTTCCTGGCAAGGGGATTCATGGGTGTTGCATACGTCGTTCTGCCAGCGCCCCATTGTTCTCTACCGAGACATGTAGATGCACAGGGTGAGTTCGGGCTCCCGTATCTCATAATGGGACACAACGGCTGTGTCCATGCAGAAGCATATGCCAAGAGATGTCAATGGGACGCCAGCATGGTGATGCATGCAACATCTGTGTGTCACTGTGCCAGAAAAATACAGCACTGCACCGGGTGAGCATGACATCTCCCCAAGTAAACAAGGCCAGATAGGAGACTTTTCTGGCAACATGTGAAAATGGTGAGGCCATCGCTATGATTTTGCGCTGCTCCACCTATATAAACCTTAAAGGGGACCTTTACCCTAAAAATTAAAATTTTCACCAAGCTAATCCCTCCTCCATAGTTAAAAAAAGCTAATGTGTGACTAAAATGTATGTGATTTTTTGCACCACACACAGATGACACATCTACCCTATCCATGATATTGTCATTAAATAGATCGTACAGTGCCTTAAAAAAGTATTCATACCCCTTAAAAACTTTGACCCATTTTGTTATGTTACAACCAAAAACCTAAATGTATTTACTGGGATTTTATGCGATAGACCAACACAGAGTGGCACATGATTGTGAAGTAAAAGGAAAATGATAAATGTTTTTTACAATTTTTAACAAATAAATATCTAAAAAGCGGGCGTGCATTTGTATTCAGCTCCCTTTACTCTGATACCCCTAACTAAAATCTAGTGGAACCAATTGACTTCAGAAGTCACCCAATTAGTAAAAAGAGTCCATCTGTGTTCAATTTAATCTCAGTATAAATACAGCTGTTCTGTGAAGCCCTCAGAGGCTTGGTAGAGAACCTTAGACCCCTTTCACACTGGGGCGTTTTTCAGGCACTTTAGGGCTAAAAATAGCGACTGTAAAGCGCGTGAAAAATGTCTCCCCTGCAGGCTCAGTGAGAAAGCCAGAGGGCTTTCGCACTGAGGCAATGCGCTGGCAGGACATTAAAAAAAATTTCCTGCCAGCATCATCTTTGGTGCGGTGAAGGAGCAGTGTGTATACTGCTCCTGCCCATTGAAATCAATGGGCAGCGCAGCCGAACCGCCGGCAAACCGCCCCAACATTGTCGCTTTGCCGGTGGTTTTAACCCTTTTTCATGTTTCAGCAGGGGTTAAAAGCATCCTGCTAGCAGCCGAAAACCTCTGCTAAAAATAGCAGTGCTTTACCGCTGACGCTGCCCCCACGTCTGAAAGGGGCCTTCGTGAACAAAAATCATTGTGAAGGCCAAGAAACACACCAGACAGATCAGGGATAAAATTGTGAAGTTTAAAGCAGGGTTAGGTTATAAAAAAAGATCTCAAGCTTTGAAAATCTCACGGAGCACTGTTCAAGCCATCAACCGAAAATGGAAAGAGTATGGGACAACTGCAAACCTACCAAGACATGGCTGTCGACCTAAACTGACAGGCCGGGCAAGGAGAGCATAAATCAGAGAAGCAGCCAAGAGGCCCATGGTAACTCTGGAGGAGCTGCAGAGATCCATAGCTCAGGTGGGAGAACCCATCCACAGGACAACTATTAGCCCTCGTTCACACTGAACACAGCTTTGAAATTGTGCGACTTCATCTGAACTCGCGTGATTTCAAAGCCGAATTTCAGTCAGACTTTGGGGGTGACTTGGAAGACATATGTAGGTTCATGTACAAATGTCTATTGAAGTAACCAAAAGTAATGCAGGAAGTACTTTTGGAAATCGGTGCAGAGCAGCAAAGTTGGCGTTGCACCGAATGAGATGGTGCCATTGAAATACAATTTGACCTGTCGAAATGTGTCAATGTGAAAGGGGGCTTAGTCGCTGCACTCCACAAAACTGGCCTCTATGGAAGAGTGGCAAGAAGAAAGCTATAAGAAGTCCTATTTGCAGTTTGTGAGAAGCCATGTGGGGTACACAAACGTGGAAGAAGGGGTTCAGGTCAGTAAAGACGAAAATGTAACTTTTTGGCCTAAAAGCAAAAACGCTGTATGTGGCGGGAAACCAACACTAATTGCACATGACCCTGAACCCACCATCCCCATCATGAAACATGGTGGTGGCAGCATCATGTTTTGGGGATTCTTTCTTCAGCAGGGACAGGGAAGCCGGTCAGAATTAATGGGAAGATGGTTGGAGCCAAACACTGGGCAAGAAGAAAACCTGTCAGAGTCTGAAAAAGACTTAAGACTGGGGCAGAGGTTCACCTTCCAGGGAGAACAACCCTTAACATACAGCCAGAGCTACAATGGAATAGTTTAGATCAACAAATGCATTAGAAGGGTCCAGTCAAAGTCCAGACCTAAATCCAATTGAGAATATGACAAGACTTGAAAATTGCTGTTCACAGACGCTTTTCCACTCAATCTGACAGAGCTTGTGCCATTTTGAAAAGAAAAAAAAAATGGGCAAAAATGTCACTCTCTAGATGTGCAACGCTGGTATAGACATCCCCAAAAAGACTTGCAACTGTAACTGCAGCGAAAGGTGGTTCATTAAAGTATTGACTCGGGGTGTGCTGAATACAAATGCACGCAATACTTTTTAGATATTTGTAAAAAAAAAAAAAAAATTGAAAACCATTTATAATTTTCCTTCCACTTCACAATTATGTGCCACTTTGTGTTGGTCTATCACATAAAATCCCAGTAAAATACATTTACGTTTTTGGTTGTAACATGACAAAATTTGGAAAATTTCAAGGGGTATGAATACGTTTTCAAGGCACTGTATAATAGAATTGAATGATTTTCTCAGGTCTAAGGTTTGGTTTACATATATGAGATTTGGATGCGTTGTTAACCCCTTTCCGATTCCCATAACATGTGAATCGGATCGGCCTTCAATGGAGCTGGTTGACACACATCCGGAGCAGCCTTGATCCATTTATTAAAAGGGTGCTTTTTGGTCCGGTTTAGGTGCAAATGCAAGTAAAAATTTGCACCTGAACTGGTGAACAAAACCACACCGGACTCCAGACTGCAAACCCCAGCCGCACATGTGTGAATCTAGGCTTATAGATGTCTACAGACAAAATAACGTTTAGTTAGGGTTCGCCAAGTAAAAACACTCCAATTAAATTCTAACACAAGATAGATGAATGTTCGCACACTTCTACAAAACCCTTTTTTCTTATAAAACATCGTGATGCACCAACTTGCTTTGCACAGTGGCCTTCTATGGGAAGTTGAAAAACAGAATAATACTTTTGTTCTACAAGTTTGAGTTAGTTCCTAATGATGCATTTTGCCCAAAATGAGCCTTGACACTGACAGGAAAATCAAGATGGCTGTGCCATTGTATTAGAATATGTACCAACAGTAAACTACAACAAAGTGGCAAACATAATGGCTTGTGGCTTAGGGACAAACATAACTGATACCATTTAAAGCTTTTGAGACAAAATGTAATAGGGGAGGGATGTCAATTTTTTACCAAGAGAATGTGCTATAATTTATGGGTGACACATAAGACCAAATTTGACATCTTTATTTGCCAACTGATCTAGGGAAGACGAGGGAAAGATTTTGAGGGTTAAGATTATGCATTTTAACACCAAATCCCTATGTCCCTAATGTGAAGCTCTCTTGCATATGAAAGGGGGAATTTACTAAAATGAAAGCAGCTTTAAAAGTGAAAGACAGAAGCTGATTGGTTGCCATGCACAGTTTCTCCAGTCTTAATAAATTCCCAATATAATATCTTCAAGATTAGGAAATTGCAGAACCTACATGCTGTCCACACACAAAATCACAAGTAGAATTTGCAAGTGTCACCACCAAAACATATTTATTGATAACCTTATTAGTCATTTGTATTTATTTACAGATTTATTGTAATCTGTTCTGTTTTACTATTTCCACCACATTTGAATTGCATCTCCCTCCTGAGATTTCTTAAAGCTGGGTTCCACCCACAATTTATTTATATTTTTTAAAGTCAGCAGCTACAAACAATGTAGCTGCTGACTTTTAATAAGGACACTTACCTGTCCTAGGTGCCCGCAATGTCGGCCCCCCCGAGACCGATCCCTCGATCCTGGCAGCTCCTGGCGCCACCATCCTTTCTGGGGGAAACAGGCAGTGGAGCCTTGCGGCTTCATTGCCTGTTTCCTATTGCGCATGCGCGAGTCTCCCGGAGCTTTTGTGAATGGGCAGCTACTTTCTGGGATGCACACAGTTCCCAGAAGGCAGCGCGCCCCATTTCCCAGAAGACACTGAGAAGGAGGAAGAAGACCTGCTGCGGACTAGGAAGAGGCAGATTAGGAACATCCGCATAGCAGCCGCCATTTCTGGCAAGTAAAAAAATAGTTTTTATCATTTTCTTTTTTGCAAGTTTGTGTAATTTTTTATTTTTAAGGTGGAACTACACATTAATATGCTATTCTAACAATTACGATAAAGAAAAGAAACGGGCTGGTGTGTTCTGGTAAAAGCATATCCACAGCGCAGTCATGAACAATGAAAATTAATAACTTGGTTTGATGACATATACAACTGACAGAAAGAAGTTATGAAGAGAAAGTGATTTATTTACAGGAGAACACATTTTAACCAAAAACCATGCAATCTGAATTTTGACACCTTTAATTATGCTGTTGTCCGAGAGCTTTATGTCCTGAGATATAATGAACCTGGTCTGTTAGCACAAGCATCATCAGGAATGATGACATACAATACCTGTCGCCGAGAATGTGCTTCCAGCACGACGGCATCGCGCCGATTCTCGGCGACATGGTGCCGACATCTCGCACTCGCTGGAATAGAAAAAGCACATTCCAGCGAGCGCGTCATAGAAGCGACGGGGATCCGACTTGGATTCCCACCAATTCTAGCCGCGGCGTTTGGTATGAATCATGAGAGTGAACTCCACGCCAAATTTTAAATAAAAAACCGGCATGGGTTCCCCCCAGGAGCATACCAGGCCCTTAGGCCTGGTATGGATTGCAAGGAGAACCCCCTAAGCCAAAAGGGGGCTCCCAGATTCCGAAAAGCCCCCCGCGTGCAGACCCCGACAACCAACGGCCAGGGTTGTCGGGAAGAGGCCCTGTCCTTATAAACATGGGGGGTACTTTGGGGTGGGGGGGCTGCAGGGTGCCCCCCCCCACCCAACCCCATTTTGAGGGCATGCGGCCTGGTACGGCTCAAGAGGGGGGGGCGCTCTTTCGTCCCCACTCCTTTCCTGACCGGCCGGGCGGCGTGCTTGGATACGGGTCTGGTATGGATTGTGGGGGGACCCCCACGCTGTTTTTTTTTGGCGTAGGGGGTTCTCCTTGCAATCCATACCAGACCCAAGGGCCTGGTATGCCCCTGGGGGGGGAACCTATGCCGGTTTTTTATTTAAAATTTAGAATTGAGTTCCCCCTCATGATTCATACCAAACGCTGCGGCTAGAATTGGCGGGAATCCAAGTCGGATCCCCGTCGCTTCTATGACGGCATTTTCACCATCGCAGCGAGCCGGCTCGGCGCTGGCTCCCGCGACGGGGCTCGTAGGTGGTCAATCTCGCCGAGAAAGGGAGCGAGATTGACACAATATCGCAGTCACCTACAGTACAGTGTTTTATTTAACACAACACTAACAACTATCCAGAGAAACTAAAAAGTATTATTGAATTGCAGTGTACAGAAAAATGCTCATTCTAGGTGAAGCTGGCTTCTGAGTAGTTAATGCACATAACGTATTGCTGCCTACCTGATGCCAATAAGTCTTTAAAGTGCTTGCTAAGATTTCCACCCATTTTCCCAAGGTGCCTCAGTAATAGGAAGTGAAGAGGAACCTCTATAGTGGGGTCACTATGAGTGATCTTTACAAAAAAGGCTACAGATTAATATTAAAATTGCTGGAGTCCTCATCCCGGCAAGATCCGGCAGCATCTGCCGGATCTTCAGCCGGGAATTTACAGTGCATGCGCTGCCGACGTCAGCGGCTGCATGCCAAGTGAATATCTCCTAAACCGTACAGGTTTAGGAGATATTCATATTCACTTTACCTACAGGTAAACCTTATTATAGGCTTACCTGTAGGTAAAAATAAAAAAAATGGGTATACAACCGCTTTAAAGGATAGATCAGAGTCCAAGACTACACCTAGAACCTTGGCATGCAGGGACAGGTTGATAGGACAATCATTGGGAGATGGGACTTTTGCACAATATATACACAACTTTTAAAACTCTATTTATTTTGAAACAATCAAAGGAAAGTACTTACAGGTCAAACACAAGATAATGAAAACCTTCTTCTGAAATACTTTCGTGGAGGCGCACTGCAAAACAAAAAAGAAAGATATCAGCAAAGGCACTTATCATTCAAATGTCAAGTATTATGAAGTAAAAGACAAACTGGAGGAACAAAATCACAAGGATTATGTAACCAGACTACCAGATGTCCAGTTTTGCACAAATACATTATACATACAATTTTACATGTTAAGCATTTGGCCAGAACCTTCAGTGGCCTTAAAAAAAAAAGCTAGGGAGGTAAATTAAAGGCATGGCTTTAGATTAAAAATAAAAAAACTGCTCTCAATAGTACCCCTATAGAGAAAGGTAGGGCAATTCTGTGAAGGGGGGCCAAGTCACAGGCTGACAAAACACAGGTGATGCTTGTACCAGGTACTGTGTGTCCAAACTGGAGTTTTGACCTGAAGCCGCTGCTAAAAAGATGGCCATCATATGTAAAGCAGAATGTCACCCAAAAGAGGAAGTTGTTTGTCTGCCTTCTCTCCATCTCCTCCAAGTTGTTGCACTGGTTTTCACAAGTAACCACTTCAACTTCTGATTGGATCGTTGTGGCGATCTGAGCAGAAGTTTGCCCCTCTCCCCCTCAGCCTTCTGGGACACGTCACAGGTCCCAGAAAGCTATGGGACCATTCATAAAGCAGTGTGGCTCATGCATGTGCAGTGGGAAGCCGGCTCCCCAAAGTAAACATGCTGATGCCTGGACCGAAGACAGACAAAGAGGCGGCTTGGGCGAGGATGGTGCTGGATTCCTGGACAGGTTAGTGTCCTATTATTAAACATCAGCAGCTACAACGCTTGTAGTTGCTGTCTTTTGTTATTTCCAGAACCGCTTTAAGCAAATCAAGGAGGTAGAAATTGATCACTAATATGAGGCGGATGGTGACTGGGGATGGGAACAAATATGACTCAAAATGGCCTTCTCTGATCCTCCCCTTCTTCCACAGTCCCCAAGCAATCTCCTGATAGTACAGAGCATTGGGGGCACTCTGCAAATGCTCAGTTTGGTGTGTATTGCTAGAGAGGGTTTTGTTTTGTTTGGGAGGGTGCATGTGATCAGCACAGGGCTAATCAGCACTGTCCAGACAGAGGGTCAGGCAGCCTCATAGGACAGTCAGAGGAGAATGAAAACTCCTACAAGCTTTAACTAGTGCTCAGTCAGACACTGACAGAAGTAACAAGACTGCTGATGAAAAAAAGATATTTAGCAGTTTATATTTACTAAAACAATTGCATTGCCATGCTATGTGTACTGTGCAAGACCAGATATAGTAAATGCAGAGTCCTGGGTTTAGTAACACTTTAAATTATGTTTTTTTTTCCTTTAGAGTTTAATTTTAATATTTGTTAAAATGAATACTGGATTTTTTGATAGGATTTATATATACATTAAAATATTACATTTAATTTCATGGAGGTTATGAACATAGTAACAAGGGGCCAGATCCACAAAAACCTGACGTAACTTAAAAAATCCAATTTAAGTTACACTGGCTTAAAGTTTCTACCTAAGTGCCTGATCCACAAAGCACTTATCTAGAAAATTCAGGCTGTGTAACTAAAATTCCGCCGGCGCAAGGCGTTCCTATTCAAATGGGGCGAGTCCCATTTAAATGAGGTGCGCTCCCGCGCCGGCCGTACTGCGCATGCGCGTCGGCCGTACTGCGCATGCGCGAAGTTACGTTACGCCGAGTTTTGAGGATCGCGACGGCTTAAAGTTGCGTCGGGGAAAAAAAAAATGACAGCGGCATGCATTCCTGAGGGAGAACTCCATGCCAATTTTCAAAGAAAAAATCGGCATGGGTTCCCCCCCCAGGAGCATACCAGGTCCTTAGGTCTGGTATGGGTTGTAAGGAGACCCCCCCACGCCGAAAAATTGACGTAGGGGGTCCCCCTACAATCCATACCAGACCCGTATCCAAAGCACGGTACCCGGCCGGCCAGGAAGGGAGTGGGGACGAGCGAGCGTCCCCCCCCCTCCTGAGCCGTGCCAGGCCGCGTGCCCTCAACATGGGGGGGTTGGGTGCTCTGGGGCAGGGGGGCGCACTGCGGGCCCCCCCACCCCAGAGCACCCTGTCCCCATGTTGATGAGGACAGGACCTCTTCCCGACAACCCTTGCCATTGGTTGTCGGGGTCTGCGGGCGGAGGCTTATCGGAATCTGGGAGTCCCCTTTAATAAGGGGGCCCCCAGATACCGGCCCCCCACCCTAAGTGAATGGATATGGGGTACATCGTACCCCTATCCATTCACCTGGAGGCAAAAAGTAAAAGTTAATAAACACACAACACAAGGCTTTTTAAAATAGTTTATTATTCTGCTCCGGACGCCCCCCCTGTCTTCGTTATTAGCTCAATTACCAGGGGGGGCTTCTTCTTCCGCTCTCCGGGGGTCTTCTTCCGCTCTCCGGGGGTCTTCCGCTCTCCGGGGGGGCTTCTCCGGACTCCGGGGGGGCTTCTCCGGACTCCGGGGGGGCTTCTCCGGACTCCGGGGGGCTTCTTCCATCTTCTCCCCTCTTCCGCTCTTGACTCGGCGAACCCCGGTTCTTCTGCAGCTCTCCGGTGCCTTCTTCTTCAGCGCTGGCTGCCTGTTATGTTTGTGTGTTAGCTCGATTTCAAACAGGCAGCCGGCGCGGTCTTCTGTGGCGTCAGGGTCTTCTGGTCTTCTGTTCTTCCGATGTTGCCTCGTCGCCTGTTGTCGCTGTAATGATGGAAGCGCGCCTTGCATCCCATTTATATAGGCATCGCCGTCCCATCATGCTCCGGTAGGTACCCACGTGGTGGGTGCCTACCCACGTGCACCCACCACGTGGGTACCTACCGGAGCATGATGGGACGGTGATGCCTATATAAATGTGATGCAAGGCGCGCTTCCATCATTACAGCGACAACCGGCGACGAGGCAACATCGGAAGAACAGAAGACCAGAAGAGAAGATGACGCCACAGAAGACCGCGCCGGCTGCCTGTTTGAAATCGAGCTAACACACAAACATAGCAGGCAGCCAGCGCTGAAGAAGAAGGCACCGGAGAGCTGCAGAAGAACCGGGGTTCGCCGAGTCAAGAGCGGAAGAGGGGAGAAGATGGAAGAAGCCCCCCGGAGTCCGGAGAAGCCCCCCCGGAGTCCGGAGAAGCCCCCCCGGAGAGCGGAAGACCCCCGGAGAGTGGAAGAAGACCCCCGGAGAGCGGAAGAAGAAGCCCCCCCTGGTAATTGAGCTAATAACGAAGACAGGGGGGGCGTCCGGAGCAGAATAATAAACTATTTTAAAAAGCCTTGTGTTGTGTGTTTATTAACTTTTACTTTTTGCCTCCAGGTGAATGGATAGGGGTACGATGTACCCCATATCCATTCACTTAGGGTGGGGGGCCGGTATCTGGGGGCCCCCTTATTAAAGGGGACTCCCAGATTCCGATAAGCCTCCGCCCGCAGACCCCGACAACCAATGGCAAGGGTTGTCGGGAAGAGGTCCTGTCCTCATCAACATGGGGACAGGGTGCTCTGGGGTGGGGGGGCCCGCAGTGCGCCCCCCTGCCCCAGAGCACCCAACCCCCCCATGTTGAGGGCACGCGGCCTGGCACGGCTCAGGAGGGGGGGGGACGCTCGCTCGTCCCCACTCCCTTCCTGGCCGGCCGGGTACCGTGCTTTGGATACGGGTCTGGTATGGATTGTAGGGGGACCCCCTACGTCAATTTTTCGGCGTAGGGGGGGTCCCCTTACAACCCATACCAGACCTAAGGGCCTGGTATGCTCCTGGGGGGGAACCCATGCCGGTTTTGTTTTTTACAAATTGACGTGGAGTTCTCCCTCGGGAAAGCATACCAAATGCCGTCGCTGCAATGGGCCTTTACAAGGTGTGACTAACTTTACACTTTGTAAAACGAGCCCTAATTTTACACTTGCAAAATAACACTTACGGCGCAAAAAAGAAGCTAGAAAGCTTTGTGGATCGCCTTAAGTGCTAATTTGCATACTAGCAACGGCATTTCGACTCGAAATGCCCCCAGCGGCGGATGCGGTACTGCATCCTAAAATTAGGCAGTGTAATTCAATTACACATGCCGGATCTTCTGTGTAACTTTGGAAAAAGCCTTTTGAGGATCGTTTCCAAA
This sequence comes from Rana temporaria, assembly GCF_905171775.1. Classification (NCBI taxonomy): domain Eukaryota; kingdom Metazoa; phylum Chordata; class Amphibia; order Anura; family Ranidae; genus Rana; species Rana temporaria. Next base: position 101,358,506 of record NC_053496.1, on the reverse strand, counting down.
GTTACACACAGACTGAACAGCACTTAAGTCGGAGTATCTCTTTTGAGGATCTGGCCCAAGGTGTGGCTAGAAGAGTAAATGAAGTGCATTTATTTTATGTCTCTGTATAGAAATAGTGTTCGCACTTTAATTTATTTTTCAATTCTACCGCTTTTAAATCTTTACAAAGCTATATAATTCACAGACTTAAAAATGGTCATATATGATAATGGATAAGAGACTTACAACATGAAAGCAAAGAGGAAATTGCCCCTTTTTGTATGAAATATATAAAAGCAGATCACAGCACAACTTTTAATGCAGATTTTACAGGATGGCTTATGTATGTCATTGGTCTTGTACAGAGAACAGGTATACCACACTAAACAGAGAAGCAATTACATCCTATAAGGCTGTGAAGTTGTTAGGCTATTACTTGCAACAACTCCCCAGCGATATGAGTATTGCTACTCCGTAGCCGTTAGTACCTATTTAGCATGCCATCCATTATTGATGGGTGTCACCCGAAGAGCTGGGTGTAATCAACAACCAGAGCAGCTAATAAGTCGTTAAAGAGAGATAATTATCTAGCAGAGACACAGTTACATACTTGATCTAACACTCGCTTTCACTGCAATTTTACCAATCTGACTTAACTCTGTCAAATACCAAAATACAAGACTAGCATTCAGGAAGAGCAATTATGAAAACGGGATGGTACTGGCTAGAATCCTTACTAATCTACCAATGATGTTATATTTTTATAGGGATTATCTTTGCAAGGACCTAAAATATTCTATCTATACTTTTATTTTTTCAATTTGGGAAAGCACATGAGCAAAATTACTGTATATGAAATCTATGTGAAAATATACCGTATATACTCGAGTATAAGCCAAGTTTTTCAGCCCTTTTTTTAGGGCTGAAAATACACTCATCGGCTTATACTCAAGTCAGTGTACCTGATGGGCTGCGGGTGCCCATTTTTCAAAAGTCGCGGCTACTTCCTGGTCCTGTTCCGTGATAGGTGTTTGACACTGTGTTCCGCTACTGCCTATCACAGAGGTCCTCTCATCCTCGGACTCAGTTTCCCAGCAGACACTGTGTTCAGTTTTCCGCCTATTACGGACTTCCTCTTGTCCGAGGATGAAAGAAGGTCCATGATTGGCGGAACACTGAACACAGTTTCTGCTGGGAAACGGAGTCCGAGGAGGAGAGGACCTCCGTGATAGGCGGTAGCGGAACAGTGTCAAACGCCTATTCCGGAACAGAACGAGACCAGGAGGAAGACGGGACTTTTGAAAAATGGACTCCAGCAGCACGTCAAGAATTCAGGACTACTTTCCATATAAGGTATATCTTAAAAAGGTGGTTGGAATTGTATTCAAAATATTAAAGTACACTGGGTGCTGTAAAAGTCCATAGCTTTCCTCTACCTGACCCTTTACACATCTTGCCTCCTATGCAAATGTAAATGGTATTTTATGAGACGCAGCCCTGCGATTAGTATTCGCCTATAATTCAGTAGGCTTTTAATCCTTCAGGATGTGCTTGGTACATCTGTCAGTAGACGAAAGTGCTACATGGATTTGGTAGGCTGCAAGAGATCTCCCCTGTGCAGAGAAGATTGTGTGTTTTGTGTCTGCAAGGCGTAACATTTGGAAGACATAGGCACAGTGAGGTTGCAAATGGGCACAGTGAGGCTGCAAATGGGCATTGTTGACCCTTATTTCCGCTTACAGTAGCTGCTGCATTTCCCACCCTAGGCTTATACGAGTCAATACGTTTTCCCAGGTTTTTGTGGTAAAATTAGGGCCTCGGCTTATACTGTGTTTGTGAAACAATTTAGAACACAGCATTTACATTTTAAACTGGATCTAATAGGGTAGTGCTTGCTTGTATATACTGTTGAATCCCCCCCCCCCTCCGCTGGCACATTTGGCATCTTTTGGAGGGGGAGTGGCTACCTGGTTTTGACAGGTACCCGCTCCCACTTTTGGCTCAGTTGGCAACAGCAAAGTGAGCCGAAGTTTAGCTCCCCCTCCTTCCCTCGGCAGTTGGCCAATACACAAAGCGATTTGCACATATGCAGTAAGAGACTGGCTGTGAAGTTGTAAGGCTTCACTGCTGTTTTTTCTTAGCCAAGATGGTGGCGTTAGCACTCTAGAGCCGATGCAAGAATCGACTCATGTGAGGATACCGCTGGATGCCGGGATAGGCAAGTGTGAAACTCCTCTAAGTTTATCAGGGTATCCCACTTTGACAAATACGAACCACTGCACACCTTGCAAACAAAGGAAAAGAAACAGGACAGCAGCAACTGAAACAGACCTAAAAACTGATCTGGAATACAAACCAATGTGTGATAGATTTATACAATTCGGCTGCATTTGACTTGACCCCCTAGTCTATCCAAAAGAAGAAAATGTTTTGCTATACATATACTTTAAAGCTGAGGTTCACCCAAAATGGAACCTCCACTTTCCAGAACCCTCCCCCCTTCGGTGTCACATTTGGCACCTTTTAGGGGGAGGGGGGTGCAGATACCTGTATAAAACCGGTATTTGCACCACTTCCGGGTATGAACTCCCGCGGGAGTCCCGCCCCTTCCGGGAAACACACGGCTCCTAGGACACAGCAGGGAACAGTGAGGATTGCGCAGCACGACTCGCGCATGCGCAGCAGGGAACCGGGCAGTGAAACCGCAGCGCTTCACTTCCCGATTCCCTCACCGAGGATGGCGGCAGGGGAAGCCGAAAGCTGAGCGGTACCTCTGCTTTGGCTGCTGACCTGGACAGGTAAGTGTCCATTTTTTAAAAGTCAGAAAGCTGCAGTATTTGTAGCTGCTGGCTTCACTGCCCAATGACCAGGCAGAAAGAAGACTGGATGCTGAACCTGACAACAGTGAGGCAAATGTGTGTGAATCACAAGACTAACTGATCAAAACTCCAAATCCTTTGACAGGTTAGAAAAGCCCACTAATGTATTTACGTCGGGTTTATATTTAGCCATTGGCCTAGAGTTAAGCTTTAAAGTGGTATTAAATCCTTGTTAGGAAAAAAATAGCAGCATACCAGAAATACTTCCTTCTTTGTTGCCCACCATAAGGTGGATATGCTGTGGTACAGGGTCCCTCTGGACCTCCAGAATTGTCACTCTTGCATGTGCAAGACTGCATTTTATCATGTCAATGCTCCTAGCGCACAGGATGCAAGAGCCCAAATCACCTCTTCCAAGGGCTTCGACTTGTAGACAGGACACACCTTGCCTTTATGTAAAAAGCGCAAGGGATTATGAGACCTATAGTCCAGGCGTATGAATCTCCTCTCCATTCATAAATTGAAGCATCGTAAACACAGGTTACGATGCTCAGTTATGTAAATGAACACTGACTCTGTACATTCGGAAAAGGTAGGAGTCGGAATTAGCGGCTCCTACCTCCGCTCTCCATCCTGACATATCGAGGGGGTGGAGGACGACATTGAGGAGGACACAGAGTGCTGAGGGGGAGAGCAGCATGAGGGGGACAAGGAGCACAGACAGCAGCAGGAAGGGGGACAAGGGCCCGGAGGGGGAGAGCAGCACGGAGGAGGACACAGAGACAGTCAGCGGTGATCGGTGCGGCTTTGGGGGGAGATACAAGCACTGATCACCGCTGTATAACTTTAAAAAAAGCAGCTGAATACGGGGAAGATCAATGCTTGTAACTCCCCTGTCGCACTGATCACCCCTGACTGCCCAGGTATCGGGTGAAGCATCGGGGGGGGGGGGGATGCTCGGTATCGGTACCGATACTAGTATATGTATCGGGGACATGTCTAGTGATGTCCCATTTAACAGCCGTTGTCCTCCGTGTCCTCTGCAGAGCTTCCCATGCTGGAGATCAGGTCAGAGCAGGTCAGATTGGCTTCCAAAAAGGTATGCATACTCATCTTTTCTTTACAGGGATAGAGAGGTTAGTATTAGATCCCTGGTGTCTATAGATGCAGGGATTTTATATTTTGCACAGACTTCCACTTTAGGCCTATTAACCGTGTACATGTGCTGCGGGAAAATAAAAAAATAAAACCAGTTCAAATGAGATTCACCTAGTTCCAACTCACAAATTCAGGTAGCCCATTGCTGTGAATTGGAGCACTTGTTTCCAGACTTTGAAAGTACTTGTTGGTTTCTGTCTTTTGCAGGTTAATGAGTTTGACATTTTAGTCATCCACCCCTGAAGACGACACTCGTACCCATCAAAAACTAGTGCTATGCTGAAGTGCATTCTCTAAATAACCACAACATATGAATATAAATATATTTATTTTTGCTCTTCTTTAAATCCAGGGGGTGCTAACAGAAAAAATCATTACAACATACTCCCATCAAAGTACCATTAATGCGCAAGTCACTTTAACATTTACCATTTAAAGCTATGCAAATAGTATTTTTTACCAAACGTAGATAAGATCGTTGAAAACATTGCTAGATGATATAAACCAAATATTTAGATGTATTTTTTATAATTCTTTAAAAAGGGAAGATTCAATTTCAGCTGTGCAAAAATAAACTGCTCTATAGCAAGAAATGTGTTGAGCAATCCTGAAAATAGAGGGTAAACTGTGCCTGTGTGTTATACGCAAGGGGCAGTGGAGAGTTGTATTCCTGAAACTTTCCTCTTAAAGTTAGGGTGCGTGTTATACGCCGATAAATACGGTAGCTGTCCATTAAAATGGATTACTTGACCTGCCAGTACAAAGCAAAAATGTCACAATTTTAAATAGAGACTGTCTCGTATTTTCTTAAACCGTCAACTCAATCTGTAAAAGGTCTAGTAAAAAATGGGATCTCTGTTGCCTTAACAACAGTCAATACTTTTTGAATAGCTGTAGTCAATGCTTTGGCCACTGTATTATCCAAAATTATTGTATAGCGAATCCAGTACAACTCTTGAGTTGGCATTAGGATGGATCATTAGATTAGATACATTGCACTCACTTCCACCATTTTGGTCACATCTGAGATTATTTCTAAACCAGAGAGGAATAAAGAAAATCCAACAACTCTGCAGTGCTCGCCTTCCAGAGGAGCTGAACCCTGGATGTGGCTGAAAAGCCCACTTGGGGGAATATGGAAATGGGCTTTGCCTTCTTAGTAGATAAACCTGTCATCCTGACAAACCTGTCATCCTGACAAAACTGTCCTAAACCTGTATTGCCTCCGTTTAATGAATCTTTGGTTATTACAAAGTATTTATCACCAAATTAACCTGCAAGCAATAAAAACAGAATGAAAGAGCTCCTAAAATTTGGGGCAACAACCATCCCAAATGCCAAGTAAAAAACTTTTTGCATTAGATAGAAAACTTAATTTTTTTTTAGCAAGGACGGAAGGAGGGTAGGGAGTAAACTCTTAGGCGCTACCATAGATGACCAAAATACAGTTAAAGCACAACAAGAAAAAAAAACTGAAAAAAAAAAACACTTTGCGTTCAATGTAATAAAAAATTACTAGTAAATAGGCTGTGGAACAGCAGAATTCTTCCATCATAATTCTAGGCATAAAACAGGTGCACCCGCCCACTTAAACCCTCACTTAGATCGTGTAACTCATTACTGAGGAGACTGATTTTACAGCATTGGGCTGAGCTCTTCCAATCTGTACTGAACCGCCCATCCTCCATCAATAATGAGGCGATTGCCAAAATGCCCCAGGCGGATATCAACTACAGCCTGAACATCCAGCCATCAGAGGCTGAAACCTTACAGGCTATCAGCCAGCTGTCCAGAGGCAAGACCTCAGGATTTAACACTATTCCAGTAGCAATCTATAAGGCTGGTGGTGCAGCGATTGGTCGACAAACTTACTCAGCTGCCCCAGTCCTTCTGGAATAAAGGATATATTCCTTAGGAACTAAAAGATGCATTCATTGTACACCTCTAAAACGAAAAATCAACAATCAGAGGAATATCACTGCTTTCCACTGCACGCAAGATCCTTGCGCGAGTGTTGCTGAATCTTCCGATTGACCACCTAGAACAGGGTCTACTGCCCGAGACACAGTGTGGCTTCTGCAAGTCTCACGAACAGTATCGTGAACTGTACACCATCTTCATGGATCTCACCAAGGCCATTGACATTGTCAGTCGTGAAGGTCTGTGTCGCATCATGTCGAAGTTTGGGTGCCCTGACAGATGCATCCTGATGGTACCTCAGTTCCACAGTGGCATGACAGCTCATGTTCTGGATGACGGAGAAGCTTTAAAAGGCTTTTCCCGTCACAAACAGCGTCAAGCAAGAGTGCGTGTTATCACCGACCCTGTTCAGCATAATGTTTTCAGCCATGCTGTCAGGTGCCTTTCGGAAAAGTTCCTTGGGAGTCAGCCCAAGATACAGAACGGATGGGAAACTGTTCAACCTGCGAAGACTCCAGCCTGTCACCAAGATAATGGGGATTGTGCTATTAGTTTCTTTTTGTTGATGACTGTGTCATGAATGCTGGATCAGAGCAGGAAATCCAGTAAGCAAGCCAGTATGGAAAAATTTCCAGCAGTATGTGACAACTTTGGCCTCTTTATCAACACAAAGAAACTGAAGTGATGCACCAGCCAGCTCTAAAAGACGAAGACCAAGAGCCCACCATCACAAATCGGCAGACTGAGGACCAACATGTGGGACTGCCGTGAAATAAGCCTTGCTACACAGCTTAAAATCTACCGGGCAGTAGTGTCAACTACCCTGATGTATGCCAGTGAGACTTGGACTGTATATAGGAGGCATGCTATGCAACTAAACCACTTCCACACAACTTGCCTATGCAGACTCCTCTATGATGATAAACTATATCATTTATGTGTACATTATATTTGATGTTTATTGCACGTGTTTTGAGTTTTCCGAGGTTCATGTTGCATATTCATATTTTTATTTTCACCAAGATATCATTTGCAGCACTGCACATTTTTGTTTAATTCACATTGTTATACTTTATATCCGAGTATTGTGCTAGCAGCTTTTTTAAGATTCATATTGGCCATACCGCGAAAAATCTTCTTCCTTATTATGAATGCCAGCACATGGCTGCAAAGTATTTATCCTTATTCAGATATTGTCTGAGACACACTCTGTAACGGTGAGGACTCCTAAGATTAAAGACCTAACATTCATTGACCATTCCATGACCCAATGACATCCAATAAACAGCATCCAATCAACCAGCCTCCTGCCTTTAAGAACCACCTTCTATAATGTGGAGGACTCCAGCTTTTTTGCGTATTCAGCATGCAAGTCAGTTCTTGAGGGATGTAGCATTGAATAAATACAGGTATCCAACTTATTTTATAATATATACACACACACACACCTATATACAAACACATTCTCAACATAACCCTGTTTTTAAAAATGTAATGACTTCAACTGTTTTGAGAGCACAGCTTTGTCAAAGAAGGCAAAAAGTCAAGAAGCTCGAGTTGTCCAACTACTCAAAAGCTTTCATGGACTTCTGACTAAAAGATCAGTGCCAGCTTATTGCTATAATGTCATCAAATGTTTTGAAGGAAAGAATACTGTATTTATTGGCGTAGAACAATTTTATACCCTGAAAATAGAGGGTAAACTGTCTGCGTGTTATACGCAGGGGGCTGTGGAAACGTTTTTTCCTCAACCTTCCCTCTTAAAGTTAGGGTGCGTGTTATATGCCGATAAATACGGTATATATTCAAATTATATATATATATATATATATATATATATATATATATATATATATATATATATATATATATATATATAATTTATTTTTTATTTTTATTTTTTAAGGAGAAAGACGGGACAACCGCTTTTATTCTCTTTTCCAATTTTTTTAAACTAGCCCCCTTAGAATAACATGTACAATCCTTAGCATACATAGGTGCTATCACCGTTTTTTTTTTCTTCCTTTTTTCTCAATATTTTTTTTAATTAGTTATTGATAGTAAAGCAACTAAAGATTTCCCAAATCCGTACACTATAACCCAGAAAAAAAATTACAATTTTTAGTTCTCAACCGTATCCTTACAAAAAGTGTATCTGTCCCAGATATAATATGGTCTTGTATAAGAAAGAACTGCTGGGCGATACATGTTTCAACGCACACAGGCTGGAGATTAAAGCTCTGACGTAAAGATTAATTGATTTACTCCAATATCCAGCCCTGTTCTAATTAGGAGAGGATAGAAGCTTATCTTGCATTACAGCGGAAGATTCAAAAGCCATTACACAATAAACAATAAGAGAAAAAAGGAATTTAACACAAATGTAAATAATTAACACTTCAGACTGTATTCAACATGCAAACAAAATACTTAGGTGAAAAGATATTCAGCTATAAAAAATTAAGAAAATATTGTCTTTCTCCATCTCTCAAACCCATGAGATTTTACAACCTGCAAAAGTTGAAGTCTAAAAAAAAAAAGGGGGGGGGGGGACATTGTGTAAAATCTACATAAAAAATGGAATGAAATGATTAGAAAATCTAATAAACCCATATTTTATACACAATAGAATATATATCAAATGTACTGTTTTAAGAAAAAGAAAATTATAATTTTGAAATAAATGGCAAAAACACATCTCAAAAAAAGTCGGGACAGGGCAAAAAAAAAGTTGGCAAAGTAAGTGGTACGAACAAGGAAGAGCTGGAAGAACATTTTGCAACCAATTAGGTTAACTGGCAACAAGTCAGTAACTTAAAGAGTTAGAGTGTCGCAGACGTAAAGATGGGCAAAGGTTCACCAATCTGTGAAAAGCTGCGCCTAAAGGTTAATTTCATAACAATGTTCCTTAGTGTAAAGTTGCAGAGACTTTAAATATATCATCATCATCCACAGTACATAGCATCAAAAGATTTTGAGAATCTAGAGAAATTTCTGTGCGCAGGGAACAAGGTGGAAACTCAATATTGGATGCTAGTGATGTTGGGGCCCTCAGGCGGCACTGCTTTAAAAACAGGCATGATTCTGTGATGAACATCACAGCATAGGCTCAGGAATGTTTCCAAAAATCACTGTCTGAACACGGTTTGCTGTTCTATCCAAAAATGCAAGTTAAAGGTCCATCATGAAAAAAAGAAGCCATATCTGAATATGATCCAGAAACGGCACCATCTTTGGACTAAAGCTCATTTAAAATGGTCTTTTGCAAAATGGAAAAAAATTCAATAACCATGGAAGTCATATCCTCCATACTAAAGGGGACCTTCTGGCTTGTTATTAGCGTCAAGTTTAATCTGGCGTCGGGGTGCGGTGCATAAGTGTGCATGGAATGGGTACCTTGCAAATCTGGAAATGCACCATCAATGCTGAAAGATATATCGAGGTGTTAGAGCAGCAGATTCTCCAATCCAGACAACATCTTTATTTAGGGAAGGCCTTACATATTTCAGCAAGACAATGCTAAACTGCATCTATGACAACAGCATGGCTTTGTAGTGGAAGAGTCCGGGTGCCTAACTGACCTGCATGCAGTCCAAACCTTTCACCAACTGAAATTATTTGGTGCATGATGAAACGAAAAGTACAATAAAGATGACCCAGGACTATTGCACAATAAAATCCTATATGAAGCAAGATTCTGCCAACATTCTTCTCCCAAAACGTTTCCAAACTTTTACAGTTTTATTAAAAGAAGAGAGGCTACTACACCATGGTAAACAGGGCCTTGTGCCAACTTTTACACAGCATCCCAATCTTTTTAGGAATTGAGGCCAAGTTCACACTGGGCTGCAGGAAAGAAGCCATGCAAGTTCAGCTGAACTCGCATAATTTCACTCCCGCTTGTCAGTCACAATTTTGGCCGAGATTACAGGGACATCTGTGCAGTTTCTGCACAGATGTAAATTGCGGGCCGAAATAGCAAAAAGAAGTGCAGAAACTTATTTTTGAAATTGGTGCAGCGCCACAGATGCAGTGTCGTACCGATTAGGACGATGCCATTGCCCGAAAATGCCGCCGACTTGACATGCGATTTGACATGTCAAAGTGCATGTCAAAACGCACCCATGTGAACTAGGGCTGAAGTTTTATAGCAATCTTATAATCTTGGCAGGCTTTACGATTGGTGTTAAGATAATTTAGAGGTCTCTTCCAGTTGGGCACCACCAAGCAAAACACATGTGAAAATGCTATGGTTTTAAAGAGGTTGTATCCTTAAAAATAAATAAATAAAAAAGGATTCTGTACCTTTAAAACATGTTAAACCGCACAGTGCTTGTGGTGTCATGTGTCCCTTTCCATGTTGTAAGGGAGCCATCACATTTGTTTAAGATTTTCAAACTTCCTCAGCCAGCATCAATCTTAGGGAGGGGGTAGCTTTATGATACTTTGCGCTGTTTTGCTGCTCATAGTCAGCCCGTCCAAAAGTATAGCTAAACGTTTTACATATGAGTCAACACCAAAAAGAAAAAGGAACAGAATATGTTCTACTCCCAAGTCCTCCTCTGCTTTGCCATGTTGGTGTTTGATCCAGGAATGAGCTTCTCAATTACCATTCTGCCACAACTAAAAAGAAAAATACTAATCAGCCCCGTAACTTTCCCATGAGAATGAATGACTCCCAACACCACAGATGCAAGTAAAAGCTTTGCCATTTCTCCAAATTCTGCATAATACTGAATTTTTCCTGTAGATTTTCTCCCCCAAGTCCCAAAGCCCCCAGCAAGTTTTACCGATTCTGACTGGTAGTAGATAATAAATAAATGGAGGTTGGTCATGTGTGCAGATTCCACAAATCATTTGAATAGAGTCAATGCATAGATTACATAATTAGTCGCGCCTATGCAATCTGGCCACCCAATTGCTAAGGGCAACTTTTTTGCCTCTCTTTAACAGCCTCCAATTCACAGTGGTCAAATATTTCTGCAGGTATTTGCATTCTTGCTACTGGCGTGTCAAACAATCCCCTTCAGTATGAATTTTTCTCATCTTGCTCCTGTTGGGACTGGCCTTTCACAGGCCAGCTGCTCGCTTGTTCCTCAGGAATGCTTCAACAGCTGCTCAAGAATGATTGGGGGCATGAGTTTTTATTAAGAATTATCTATGAAAAATAGATAATTCAATTGCGTAACAACCCCCTTATGCACTGTACACACGATGGGTCCATCTGATGAAAACGGTCTGATGGATTTTTCCATCAGTTATCCGATGAAGCCGACTGATGATCAGTCGTGCCTACACACCATCAGTTAAAAAAACGATCGTGTCAGAACGCGGTGACGTAAAACATGACGTGCTGAGAAAAACCAACGTTAGACCTACCGGTAACGGTATTTCTATGAACCTTCCAGGACGGCACCCGAGAGATGATGGCTCCTCCTGCAGGAAACACAATCACATGACAGTTTAAAAGGCCCCGCCCTTCCCCTTGCTCCTCAGTATGCAATAGAGTAATCCTGAACTGGTTCACAAGGGACGTAGTCCTTATAGGTACTTACCTTTTTTCCCCTCCACATAGGGTGGGAAGTAGGCCTGCCGTCCTGGAAGGTTCATAGAAATACCGTTACCGGTAGGTCTAACGTTGGTTTTCTCTTACCACCTTCCAGGACGGCACCCGAGAGGATAATAGAGTAATAAACACAGGCCTACCTTCAGGGTGGGACCACAGCTTGTAGCACCTTTCGACCAAAGGCTAAGTCTTGCTGTGACAACATTTCCACACGGTAGTGCTTCAGGAATGTATGATGGCTGGACCAGGTGGCCGCACTGCGGATTTGTTCCCAGGAGGCCCCTGCTTTCTCAGCCCAGGAAGTTGCTATGGCTCTGGTAGAGTGAGCCTTGATTTTTTTGGGAGCTGTTGCTCCAGTACATACATAGGCTTTGGATATTGCTTCTCTAATCCATCTTGAGACTGAGGCTTTTGATGCCTGCAGTCCCTTCCTGGGCCCAGCGTGTAGAACTAGCAGGTGGTTAGATCTTCTAAAACTTTTAGTTCTCTCTAGATAAATGAGAAGACACCTTCTCACGTCTAACAAATGAAATTTCTTTTCTTTTTCGTTCTTTGGTTCAGAACAAAAGGACGGCAATAGTATGTCTTGCGTCCTATGAAATAGGGATGCCACCTTCGGCAGGTACAGGGGGTCTGCTCTGAGGGTGATCCTATCTGGCTGTACCCTCAGGAAGGGTTCTTTCATGGATAGCGCCTGCAAATCCCCTACCCTCCTGGCCGAAGTAATGGCTAACAAAAAAGTCAATTTTAAGGTTAGAAACTTAAGGGGAACCTCTTCCAGAGGTTCGAATGGGTGTATAGATAACGCCTCTAACACCCTAGTTAAGTCCCAAGGCGGACAATTATATTTTTGGACTGGAGAAATTCTTTCTCTAGCTAACAAGAAACGTTTTATAAGGTCCTCTTTCGCCAATCTTTTATCCAGATAGACTGAAAGAGCCGTTATTTGGACCCGAAGGGTACTAACTTTTAATCCTAAATCTACCCCATCCTGGAGGAAGTCCAGGATAACCGGGATAGAAGTTGAGGCTACCTGTCTTTCCTTACGCCAGGAACAGAAGGTCTTCCATACCTTTTGGTAAATTTTTTGAGTTACTGGTTTTCTGCTCATGAGAAGGGTATCTATGACCCTCTCTGAGCAGCCTTTGCGTTCTAGAATCTGGCGCTCACTAACCAGGCTGCTAGCTGGAAGAATTCCGGCTTTGGATGGAGTACTGGGCCCTGCCTGAGGAGATCTGCCCTGTACGGGAGCTTCAGAGGCTCCACCATTGCCATGGCTCTTAGGTTTGCGAACCAAGTTCTTTTTGGCCACCATGGTGCTATCAGAAGAATCTGGCCTGGAGACCTGCTGAGTTTCTGAAGAACCCGCGGAATGAGCGCTACCGGCGGGAAGGCATAGGCCAGCCCGAAGCGCCAGGTCTGGGATAGCGCATCCAGACCTTCCGACTGTAGTTCCCAGGAAATCGAGAAATACCTTTCTACCTTCCTGTTTAGTCTGTTGGCAAACAAGTCTATTTCCGGTTCCCCGAAATACTGGACTAGGTGTTGAAACACCTCTGGGTTCAGTTCCCATTCCTCCTCCCTCAACTTGTGACGGCTGAGGAAGTCTGCTTCTATATTGCTCGTCCCCTTTATGTATATGGCTGAGATAGAGAGTACTCTTTCTTCTGCCCAGGTTAGTATTTCCCTGGAAAGTTCTAGTAGGGGACTGGACCTGGTCCCTCCCTGGTGACCTAGGTACGCTACTACTGTAGAGTTGTCTGAGCTTACTTGGACTTCTCTGCCTCTGATGTCTTCCTGGAAGGCTATTAAGGCTTCCCCCACTGCTCTGAGTTCTTTGTAATTGGATGACCTGCGAGCTAGTGAGCTGTCCCATTGTCCCTGCGCTTTTTTCCCTTCCAGGTGGGCGCCCCACCCCCAGGAACTGGCATCCGTGGTAACCTTCGCTGGGTTCCACTGAGCCCACGGTCGCCCTCCCCTCAGGTTTTGGGGAGATGTCCACCACTCCAGGGAGGACAGAACCTGGGGGGTGAGTAGTATATCCTGATCTAAGGACTCTTTCCTTTTGTCCCATGAGGACAGGAAGAAGAAGTGTAATGCCCTTGCATGAAGCTGAGCCCAAACCACCGCTGGGATGCTTGCTGACATCAGGCCTAGAACTCTCAGAACATTTCGTCTGGAGAGTTTGGGGTTTTTGATAAGGTTCCCGACTGCTGAGGCTAGTTTTAAAACTTTTTCTTCTGGTAAGAAGAGTCTCTGCTGCCTGGTGTCCACTACGTATCCCAGGAAGGTCTTGACCTGTTCTGGGTTGAGGGAGGATTTTTCTATGTTGATTATCCACCCTAGGCTCTCTAGGAGTGCCATTGCTTTGTTGGCATCCAGCGTGACTTGGGCGGCTGATTTTCCTGAAATCAGTAAGTCGTCTAAATAAGGTATAAGGGATATGCCCTGAAGGTGCAGGTATGCCACCGCTTCTGCTAGGACTTTTGTAAAAATCCTTGGGCTGGAGGTTAGCCCGAATGGTAGTGCTCTGAACTGCCAGTGGAAGGTTTCTCCTTCCACCACGACCGCAAACCTCAGATATACCTGGTGATCCACGTGGATTGGCACGTGGAGATAGGCATCTTTGAGATCTAGGGTCACCAAGAAGGCCTCCTTCATGAGGTTCTTTCTTACCGAATAAATACTTTCCATAGCAAACTTTTTGTATTCTAGAAACTTGTTCAGGTTTCTCAAGTTTACTATTAGACGGTATTTCCCGGAGGGTTTCCGTACTACGAAAATATGGGAATAAAATCCCTGGTACTGCTGAGCTTTTGGTACTGGTACTACCACTAGTTGTTTGGCTAAGTCCTGTATGCCCTCCAAGAGGGCAGACCTTTTCAGGGTATCCCTGGGAAGGTGAGTAATGGTGATCATGGTGGGGGGTGTAGCCAGAAATTCTAGGCGATAGCCTTTTTGAATTATTTGGCAGATGTAATGACTGTTCGAAATTTTTTCCCATAGGGGAAGGAATAGAGATAGTCGACCCCCCACTCTGACTACGTCGTCACTTGGACGGTTTGTCGCTGGGTTTTGGAGGAGGGAAAAGGAGGTTGTTCTTCCTGTTCCCTTTGCCAAAGTTCCAACGCCTGAAAGGTTCCTTTTTGGCTTTTTGTCTACCCTGCCCCTGGGGGCCTCGAAAAGTTTTCTTGAAACCTTCTTTTTTGGGTTTAACTGGGAATTTTTTACCTTTTTCTGATGACCTAGCCAGGACATCATCCAGGTCTTTCCCAAACAACAGGGAACCTTGAAAGGGGATGCCACAGAGTTTTCCCTTGGATGTAGCATCTCCTTCCCAGGCCTTGATCCAAACTGCCCTCCTAGTAGAGTTAATGAGGGCTGCTGTCTTGGCTGCTGCCCTTGCAGATTCCGTAGCTGCATCTGCTAGGTAAGCAATCGCCTTCCTTACTACTGTAAGTGACTCAACTACCTCCTCCGCCTCCGAATTTTGGGCGAGGTGGTCGGTGAGTGTCTCTACCCAAACATCTGTATTCCTAGCTACACATGCTGCTGCTAAGGCTGGGCTTAGTGCTGCCGCATTGGCCTCCCAGGCTTTCCTAAGGAGAGACTCTGCTCGACGGTCCATCACATCCTTGATGTTACCTGTATCCTCAAAGGAGAGATCAGACAATTTAGTGACTTGTGACAAAGCCGCATCAAGTCTAGGAAGCTTAAAAAAGACTTCCTCATCTTCCTGGGAGAAGGGGAACCTTCTTTTCCAGGTTTTTTGTTTGATTATTCTCCTTTCAGGGTCTCTCCACTCCTGAAGGACTAACTCCTTGAGGGATTTGTGCAGGGGGAATACTTTAGATTGAGCGTCACTCAGGCCCCTATAAACTTTATCCTGTGCTGAGGTAGGTTTAGGGGTCTCAGGAATTTCCTCTGTGGCGTAGATAGCCTGGAGGAGACTCTCTAGATCTTCTACAGCAAAGAGGTGTTTTCTTGGACGTGTGTCCTCCTGAGACTGACTAATGGAGTCTCCATCTACCTCCCCTGAGCTGTGCCTAGACCTAGGTAGACTGGCTACCTCACTCTCTTCACCATCTGCTTCCCCCAAAGGGGGATTTTGTGAGGGTGTAAAGAAAACACTTGGGCCCTTAGAAAAGGGGGTCTCCTGAGAGGAAGTGCCTTCCTTAGGGGTAAGTTCCTCTGTTTCAGTCTGTGCCGACTGCCCGGCTGCCTCCCGAAAGGCTTTGACTGTTGCTAACATTTCTGTTTGCATGGATGAGAGAAAACTCTTCATCATGGCAGCAGCCTCCTTTCCCGCCAGTATATTAATACATTTGTAGCAGAAAGGTTTTGTGTAGGACTTGGGGAGCTTCTCTCTACAATTCCCACATTTTTTAGAGGAACTATGCCCTGTAGCGGAAGGAGACTGAGCTGAGGCCTCCTGGGGTCCGCTGGGGGTTTCTGAAAAGACATGAAATGTACATTTAAATTGTCTTTCCCCAAGACTGCTGGCTGTACTGGGGAGGGGAGGAAGTAGACGAGAAGGGACCAGATCCTGCTCCGGTCGTTCCCTAAAAGTTTGGGAACTCTCACCACTTCCCCCCTCCCTTTCCAGGGGGATTGGTACTTACCGCCCCCCGACCTGGATCTGCCAGCGGTCGTGTCGGTCTTTCCGTCCTCTTCCATGAGGAGGGTGACTCGGTCCTGGCTGTCGGTACTCCTGTACTGGTCACCGCAAGCCGACCCGTCCACCACCCACGCTGTCTCCTCGCTCCACTGGGAACTTCCGGGTTACGCCGTCCAGAACCGCCCACTTCCTGTGATGCAGTTCCTGTCTCAGAATGAGGCCTGGAGCGCGGCGTTTTTTACGTCTGGAGACCCGGGAAAACGGCGATTCGAATGGTGGTGGATTCGATAGCACGCAGTGATGGCTCACCTCCCCGCAGCTCAGAGCACTGGTGCTTCCATAGGGCGACCTGTGAGTTTGGACCGAAGTCTACAGGTAAGTTCAGCCCTCCCCGGCCTCCCTTAAACCTGTCTCACAGGGGTACCTTCGACCCTCCCCGGTCTCTAGGTTTCCATAAACAAAACAAACGTGTCGCTGTGTTGGAGAAACACAATCAATACTGAGGAGCAAGGGGAAGGGCGGGGCCTTTTAAACTGTCATGTGATTGTGTTTCCTGCAGGAGGAGCCATCATCTCTCGGGTGCCGTCCTGGAAGGTGGTAAGAGAAAATGAAGTTCAATGCTTCAGAGCTTGATTCTGAGCATGCGTGGATTTTTAACCGATGGACGTGCCTACAGACGATCGTTTTTTTCTATAGGTTTTTTATCCATCAGATAATTTTAAAACAAGTTCCTAATTTTTTAACCGATGGATAAATAACCAATGGGGCCCACACACGATCGGTTTAGTCTGATGAAAACGGTCCATCAGACCGTTTTCATCAGACAAACCGATCGTGTGTACGCAACATTAGAATTGGTCTCCTGGAGACCACAGAGGATGGCATGGCACAGAAAAGACAAGGTACAAATAATTTGTCAGAAATCCATAGCCTACTGACAACACCCAGGTGGACATTTATGAAAACTGGTCCGATGGTACTGCAGAGAAAATAATGTGATTCATAATAAAGAGTCTCCCTTTTATGCATATTAAATAATGGCAACCAACCAGACAGTTTGCTGCAATAAAAACTCTACAACATAGGTGGCAAACACAGGGCCCGCGGGCCGAATCCGGCCCTCCAGGCCATTTTATGTGGCCCTCGCACCTCTCCTGCAGCTGCAGCAGAGCTCCATCCCTCCTCTGGTCCTACTCTAGACCCTTACTTTCTGCTTTCAACCAATGCATCCAGCTTCTTCCCAGCAGCAGCATAAGGAAAGGGGGGTGCACTGTGATGTAAGGGAGAGTGGGGGACTCAACTTCTGATGGTGGTGTGGCTCTTGACATCTAATGTATGGGGTGGGGATGCACTGGACATCTAATCTTACAGATACAACCGGCCCTTTTGAGGGCAATCATAATGCTGATGCGGCCCACGATGAAATTCAGTTTGACACCCCTGCTCTACAATGATCCAAAGTTTAAATTTCTGTCAAATACTTCCAACACGGATCATCTAGATTTTCTTGAATATATCTCCCACCTATGTCCAGCTGCCTATAGTTGGTCCTTGAGATAACCGGTTTACTGCTCAATGAAGCTTCTGTAGCCCAATTCCTAAAGGTGATGGAAATATGGAGGGGATATTTTGATACTATATGACATGGGTCTTGAAAATATGGCCCTCCAGTTGTTCAGGAACTACCTTTCCCATCGTGCCTAGTCATGTCTGTGAATGTCAGAGTTTTACAATGCCTCATTGGATGTGTAGTTCAACAACAGCTGGAGGGCCATAGTTTGAGGATCCCTGGTATACAAGATACCTAAAGATGATCCAGCTTATTTTCTGGACATATAATTAAAACTAACTGCGGGATGAACTTTCTGCAAAATGAATTAATTTTCTCAATGACGATCCTTTTTCCAACTCTCGATCCAGGGGTACAATAAGGAGACCCTTCCTAATATATAATTTTTTTGGCCTGAGATAACACTTTATATAACCTGTTAAAATCTAACCCGACTGTTTATTTTCAAGCATAATATCTCTTTCCTAGAATATCATAGATTGCTTT
Source organism: Rana temporaria (assembly GCF_905171775.1). NCBI lineage: Eukaryota > Metazoa > Chordata > Amphibia > Anura > Ranidae > Rana > Rana temporaria. The sequence continues at coordinate 101,340,390 of NC_053496.1, read as the reverse complement.
ATCTTTGCTACATGTCCTCTACTGTAAAGAAGCAATATTCGCACAATAACATTAAAAACCATCAATAAGGGATAAACATTAAAAATTTATATCCAGGATGTGTGCATTGCTTTAACTAGTGTATGCTATTCCCTTTTAGCTTCACCTTGAGGATTTTTATATGCTGTATCATTTGCATAATATTAAAGCATTGCTTTTTTACCCACTGTAATTTGCCTTCAAAGTGGTGACAGATCACAGCAGTGGAGATAATGAATTACTAAATAATTGTTACATGAAGTGTGTGCACATATAATTACAGGTCAGCTAGATCATAATTACATAACATAACCTTAATGATAAGGTACACAAAAACTCTCTGGGGACTGATGCATCATAAGTCAAATATGGATAAAAATATCCTTTTACAACTTGAGGACATATTCATGTGGGATAACGAGGGATAAAGAAGGATAAAGAAGGATACACTGGATAAACAAACAACCCCACAAACACACAAGATTACCTATGAACTTTTGCTCTCTGTGGTTGTGTTAAAGACACCCACACATTCTCATTGTCTATGTCTGCGTCAGCCAATCAGGCTATATAACCTACTGTAGTAGCAAAGGAAACAGTTATTTAAAGACCTTGTAATCCAGTCCATTTAGCCAACTTTATTAGTAAATATGCACTGTATCTAAACGAAAATTTGCTGTATGTGCCTCTATACATCTTTACCAAAAAATTAAGAAAAAACTATTTAGGAAGTGTCACTCAGCCAGCTTGGGGTTTTACGGCTAGGGTTGTTGGTATCTATGTATGCACCTATATATAGAGACAATACATATACAGTGGGTATATTTTTATTTTACTTGCATCATTGCATGTCTCCCTTGGATCTACAGCGACTGAACTTCCAAGTGCACTGCAAAGTGGATTTGCCTTTAGTAAATAACCCCCATGTTTTTGTTTTTTCAAACTGTATTTACCAATGCAACTCATAACATCTAAGTGAAAGATATAACATCAACGTGTCAGAATTATTTATTTTTTCTCAAAAACAGAATCACTGAGTTGGAAAAAGGATCACCCCCCTTATGTCAGTATTTTGTTGAACTACATTTTGATTTTATTACAGCCTTTAGTCTGTTGGGATGTCTCTACTAACTTTGCAAATCTAGACTTTACAATATTTGCCCACTCTTCTTTGCAGAACTGCTCAAGTTCAGTTAAATTTGGTGGTGACAGTTTGTGGACTGCAGTCTTCAAGTCATTCCACAGATTTACAATGGGGTTTAAGTCTGGGTACTAAACTAGGCCATGCAAGGACATTAACCTTTGTTCTCCTGCAACCACTGTGTGGTCATTTTTGCTGTGTACTTTGGGCATTCACATTGATAACTTTCTGGCAGAGGGCAGCAGATTTTCCTCAAGAATGTGACGGCATCTTCCCCCCATCCATTTTTCCCTTCTACTCTGACACGTGCTCCAGTGCTCTTTAATCCAGTTTGGAGAAACCTCCTGATCCTGAGAGGGTCTGTGTTGCACCAAATACCTCCCAATTCTCAATAATAGACTTCACTGTGCTTCTAGGCTGGGCAATGTGTTTGTATCCATCTACTGGCTTGTGCCTGTCCACAACTTTATCCTGATCTTTTAACAGTGCCTTGCCACCCATAATTGTTTTCTTCAGTTGCACTATCACAGACTGAAATGCTCCAGGAAAGCTCTTTTCATGGTGAGCTAATCAAAATGACCACAGCTGATCACAGTTGAAAGTCAAACAGCTTTGAGTGAAGTTGATTAGCTACACCTGATTGAGTTAACAAGTCATTTTTAGGAGGGGGGGGTGATACTTTTTCCAAATCAGTGATAGTTTAATTTTATTTTTAATTTTTTCGGAAATGTTGGCATTCTATCTTTCACTGGGATGTTATAAGTTGAGTAAATACAGCTGATCTACAATATTGCAGAACACAGTTATCCCTTTTGAACTGGGTGCAGGTGAGCTATAGAACTGCCATGTTAAGATGGGAACCTTTAGACATATAGTGGGATATTTGGAGGTACATAAACTGTTCTGTGGGGAGAATACCATATTCACGTATAAAGTCTTTGAATTGTTTAAGAGAACCCTCTGTAAAGATCTTGTACAAATTTCACACATTTCCGGACTCCACTTGGAAATAGACAAGTTAGGTATTAGAGCCTTAAGGGCCGTTATTGGTTAAAAAAGGAGTTGTGTTAGGGCACCTATTGTGGATACCGACCAAAGACTATTCCAACCAGCTACAGACGCTTGAATAGTTGGAGCCAGCTGAAGAGTAGGAGTTTGTCGTCAACTATTGGCTAGGAGAAATAAGGAGAGATCATTTGTGGATACTAAAGACTACATTCAATATTGCACCACACGATAGCCGGCAAGGGTTAACTGGCTAAATTTTTTGGACATCTGAAATTTGGCCATTCATTTTTCTGAGCACTGTTTATTTCACCAAATCATTCCAGTACCTTCCCCCTCTCTTCTGCCTCTGTCCACATTGATTATTGCAGTTTGGAAATGCAAGGGATAATACATCGACCTCCTAGCCCTACGGCTTTCCTCTTAGATCATTTCTCTGCATAGCTTTTTCAGTTTCTACTGACATCCCTAAAATCAATATGGGTGATTTTAACAACCTCATTGCCACTAACGGCTCTACTTCCATTAAATTCTCACTTCCATCTTTGTTTAACCTCACACAATGATCTAGTGCTCCTCTTCACACTTACCGAACCTTCTACCATTATATCCCCCATGCTAAGCATCAGCATGTTTTAACTTGATTTTCCCATGCTCTGATCATAATATACTACCCTCTCGGTTCCTTACAAGTTTTCAGTAAAGAAGTGCATTCAAAACTCTACAAGATTTCTACTCTGTATCTTTGCCAAGTTTCCACTAAGGCTTCCTTCATATTGACAGTAACCACTCATTACTATGGCAAAATAATCTCATCTTTTTTTTGTTCTAGACACCAATAGCTACCCATTTCATTTAGCAACCATAGGTACTGTAGCTTTTGGCAATGAAAATCTATAGCTAGGTAGTATTTGCCAAACGGTTTTCAATGCTGAAAACAAGCACAAAGGTAAATGACCTTTAAATTGACCCCAATGCTGAATAATTCCCGTACCCAAACTCTAAAGTCTTAGGCCCCGTACACACGACCGGATCTATCCGCTGAAACTGGTCCGACGGACCAGTTTCAGCGGACAGATCCGGTCGTGTGTAGGCCCGAGCGGACAATTGTCCGGCGGATCGGACAGTTTCCAGCGGACAAAAATTTCTTAGCCTGCTAACAAATCTGTCCGCTGGAAACCTGTCCGTCGGACGTGTTCGGTCATCTGTACAGACTCACTGGACACGTCCGACCGACCGCCATCCCTCGCATGCGTCGTACTGATTCGACGCATGCGTGGAAGCTTTGAACTTCCAGGGCCGCCCACGTCGCCGCGTCATCATCGCGGCCGCGTATTGTTTACGCGCGGATTTCTGTCTGATGGTGTGTACAACCATCAGACAGAAATCTCCGGGCGGACATGTCCGCTGAAAATGGTCCGGCGGACTGTCTGTCCGTGTGTACGAGGCCTTATTCCAGGGGTGTCGAACTCCATTTCATCGTGGGCCGCATCAAGCATTATGATTGCCCTCAAAAGGACCGGTTGTATCCGAGATTATAGGTTTCCAGCGCAACCCTTCCCCTTACACTAGATGTCAAGAGCCACCCCCGCCATCAGAAGTTAAGTCCCCCACTCTCCCTTACATCACAGTGCACCCCCTTTCCTTATGCTGCTGCTGAGAAGAAGATGGATGCATTGCTTGAAAGCAGAAAGTAGGGGTCTGGAGGAGGACCAGAGGAGGGTTGGAGCTCTCCAGCTGCTGCAGTAGAGGTGCGAGGGCCACATGAAATGGCTTAGAGGGCCGGATTCGGCCCGCGGGCCTTGTGTTTGACATCTGTGCCTTATTCCCTTATATATATATATACACACCTTTAAATTATGCTTAACCTAATATAAATAATTTAACAGATTGAACAGCTATAAACATAGAAACATAAACACACATGTCTAGGTACAGCTAGATGTATAAATCTACACTGTGAGACAAGTATATTTTCTGATAAAACATTCACACTGATGAACAGTCTACTGTTCAATAAAGCATCAAGCTTGCAAACTAACGGCCCTGTTTCCTTTTAATGTTATCCCAAGGGCAAAATAAACTGACCGTGACGTTTATTACATAATTTCATTTATAGACATTAATTAGATAATCCTACAGCTCTCCAGCTGTTGCTGACCAAGGTCTCCCACATTGGTCATATGTGAATGTCACAGAAAAAAAAAAAAAAACAATAAACTGGATATTCTATTTGGAAATCAATACCTTTTTTTCAGGAAAAATTAATGCTGCGTGTAACAGTATCCTGTGTTTAAAAAGGCTCTGCTCAAAATACCTAATTGCTAGGGCCTTCTAATACCCATCCCCAGAGCATTATGACTGAATTACTAACGAACAATCCAACCAAGGCGTTTCGCCTCTCCAATACTTCTCATTGGTTTTGCGATCAATTTAGGTCACAGACATATGGATAAACAAGCTAACAATCCATAGTATGATCTTCTTTTGGAATACAAAATGTACTTGAGGAAATTTAAAATACAGCCGATACAATAACAGAACTAAAACCTGAAAAGGAGCAGCTGTTTGAGCAAATTAACTTTTACAAATCGGGTCTATTAAATACGAAGGTACAAGTGTACATTTATATACACGGATGTCTGAGATACTCTGGGGTGCAAAGCTGCCACAACATTTACCGCGTTGCTATTATCAATTCACTAGGGACCGATTTTAAAACCTGCCCAAATGCTAGTTCCACCCACCAGTAAACACCGCAACAGAGATTCAGCATGCGAGTCTGACATCAATATAATTATATATATATATATATATATATATATATATATATATATATATATATATACACACACACACACACACACACACACACACACACACACACACACACACACACACACACACACACATATATATATATACGTATACACACACATACATACATACACACACACACACACACACACACACATACACACACACACACACACACACACACACACACACACACACACACACACACACACATTTATTTTTATATATATATATACCGTATTTGCCGGCGTATAAGACGACCTTTTGGATGCAAAAAAATGCATCCAAAGTCAGGGGTTGTCTTATACGCCGGATCCGTCAGGCTACAGACATCCATGTTTCAGGCTGCGGGCATCCACGAGAGGACGTCCGTGATAGGCGGAACACTGAACAGAGGCCCCGCTGAGAAAATTAGTGTTCCGCCTATCACGGAACAGTTTGAGGAGGCACGGCTTTTGAATCATGGATGCCCGTAGCCTGAAACATGGATTTCCACAGCAAATAATAAGGTAGGGAGATCGTCTTGGCCGGCACAGTAGAGGCATGGAATGGCACAGTGGAGGCATGGAATGGCACAGTGGAGGCATGGAATGGCACAGTGGAGGCATGGAATGGCACAGTGGAGGCATGGAATGGCACAGTGGAGGCATGGAATGGCACAGTGGGGCATGTAATGGAATGGCACAGTGGGGCATGTAATGGAATGGCACAGTGGGGCATGTAATGGAATGGCACAGTGGGGCATGTAATGGAATGGCACAATGGGGCATGTAATGGAATGGCACAGTGGGGCATGTAATGGAATGGCACAGTGGGGCATGTAATGGAATGGCACAGTGAGGCATGTAATGGAATGGCACAGTGAGGCATGTAATGGAATGGAATGGCACAGTGAGATTTGAAAAATGCCCGTTTCTGTCAGCGGTTGTTCTGGCTACCCCTCAGCTTCCAGACAGACTAGTAGGAAGGGGGTAGTCTTATACGGCGAGTATATCCCAAAACCAAATTTTTTCCTGGAAAAATAGGGGGTCGTCTTATACGCCGGCAAATACGGTATATTATATATATATATATATATATATATATATATATATATATATATATATATATATATATATATATATATATATATATATATATATATATACACACACACACACACACACATACACACACACACACACACACACACACACACAGCCTTGGATTGCGAGCATAATTAGTATCACTTGTATATCGAAGCAAATTTTCTCATAAGAAATAATGGAAACTCGGATAATTCGTTCCACAACCATTTATTCATAAGTCCTTCATTTTATAGTCCATATAAAAAGATTATAGCTATGTGATAGGTTGTGTAACCATAAAATGTCCATCCACAAATGGAAGCCTCCAGGGAAATTAGAATAAAAAACCAACAGGAGCTACAGTGTATAAAAGAGAAGAGAGGCGCCTCAGTGTAGCAATATGGTTCCATTTAACCACTTACCGGACACTTTCGCCCCTTCCTGCCTAGGACAATTTTCAGATTTCAGCGCTGTCACACTTTGAAGAACAATTGCGCGGGTATGTAACACTGTACCCAAACTAAATTTTTATCATTTTCTTCCCACAAATAAAGCTTACTTTTTGGTGGTATTTGCTCACCTCTAGGGTTTTTATTTTTTGCTAAACTAAAATTTTTTGGAAAAAAAAGTCTTAATTTGTCATAAAAAATATTTCCTTCACTGACGGACGCTGAAGAGGCGGCACTGATAGGTAGAATTGATGGGCAGCACCGGTGATGAGGTACCAACGTGTTACTGCTGGGCACTGATTGGCACTGTGGTGGGCACTGTTTGGCAGCTGTTGAGCACCAATTGGCAGGTGATGGGCACATCTGATGAGGGCTGTGCCGATAATCAATGTGCTATCAGCAAAGACCCCCCACCCCCTCTGACAGGGAGAGCTGTCGATCGGCTCTCCCTGTCAGTGCGAACCAAGGAATGCCCTTTACCAGCACTTACTGGTTCATGCGATGTTCAGTTGCAATTGGTCACAGCTGATCACGTGGCAAGAAGCCTCTGTCAGAGGCTCCATACCACGATCGGAGATGCGGCGTGTCAGACCAACATGCGCTGGCATGTTATCCTGCTGGATGTCATATGACACCCGGTCAGGATAACAGAACCACTTCACGGCCGTCAATCTGCTATAGGTCGGGTAGGAAGTGGTTCATGAAGGTACAACATTTAGCAACTCACATTGTTGATGGATTACAAGACACACATCTAAGTATGCAGGCATCTGGGGTAAAGCTGTTCACATAGAATAATCTCCTCCCCCCCCCTGGCTCTCACTGCTGTCAGTCTGCAATCGTGACCAGGAAGACTACTCTGCAGTAGAGCGATTTGAATTTGAGGCGTAAACTGCTTGTGGAGCGCAGCTTTGAAGGAATGACGTCGATGGTGGTGCGGAGGATGGTCTATGCGATCATTAACCATGTCACTTGCTAAATGTTGTACCTTCATTAAATGTAACCATATTGCTACACTTGGAGGCGCCTCTGTTCTGTTTTATACTCAGTTGTGACGCAACGCTACTTGTATATCAAGACATTGCTTGTATATCAAGTCAAAATGTATTAAAAAATTTAGCTCGTCTTGCAAAATGCTCTCAAACCAAGGATTTATAGTATATAAAAGTGCTCCCATCAAGGAACATACTATCCTAAACTGCATTTTCTAGGGTGAATAAACATAAAAATCGACAAACTATTAACGAAAGACATTGCTACATCATATTTCCCCACAGTCATATAAACAAAAAAATGATCGACCCTGTGGCAGTTTAATTAGTGACCAGAACAGCCAAAGGGAACCTAAGTGAGCACCGAGCGGAAATGCACATTTACATGTCAATAGCCCACAGTCTGAACTGACCAACTAAAGCTGGCCATAAATACTGTAAATAAGAAAAAAAAAATCCCCAAAAAAACAAACGGATTCCTCCATCCACACAATACATTGATCAATTGGACAGAAGAGCAGGGGTGGCCACACATGACCAGAATTTGGCCAGTCCCCAGACCTGGTTGACCTCTTTAATGAAAAAGACGGTCAGATGCGCTTGAGCAGGATAATGCCTGCAGACATATAAATCGGCTGGAGCATGTACGATACCTCACCCTTGGAATGTTGAGATTTTAGAACAAGCCCCTTGAAAACGTAACTATATGAAACGTACGCCGGCGGCGGAACCTGGTCACACTTTTTATGCGAGTAGCCAATTGGCTGGTGTTTTTATTCCATTTTAATAAAATAGCGTTGCACTATGGAAGCTCTCTGTTTGTATTCCATGTTCTAAAATCTCAACATTCCGAGGGTGAGGTATCATACATGCTCCAGTCGATTTATATGTCTGCAGGCAGCATTATCCTGCTCAAGCGCATCTGACCGTCTTTTTCATTAAAGAGGTCAACCAGGTCTGGTAAGCACAATTTACTACTTGTGCACATTGGGTGTCGTACTAATTATCCAGGAGGTGGAAGATCAATTAAGTTTGCACGACCGGAGACGGTTTTTGTATCACAGCAAGAAATATATCTAGAGGATATTCGAGCATTGATGTTGTATCTTTGTTTGCACCAATGGGACTTTATTATTTACTATTGGTTTATTGATTGATCACGTACAACAGGACACATTTTTATTAATTTACTTGTTCTTGCATATTATAGAATAAGTTGTGATATTACATATTTCTCCATAGCGCCCCCAGTACACTTTCTAGCACGCTTTAGAGTGCACTTACTGACCTCCAACTAGAGAAAAGGAGTGCCAATTTGTAATTAAACAGAACTGACATTCCTTAGGTAACCTTTTCTATCACCTTGGAAAGCTGCAATGAGGAGTTGGACACAAAAAATCATTTAAAAACTAAAACAAGATATTATGTCCAGATATGACCCCTCTCCAGAAGCATTTCAAATGTAGATTATGTGTTCTGTTAAAACTAAAAAGACAGTGTTTAGTCGGAAGAAGGAATTCAGTGCTTAAAAGGCAACATCAGTTATCAACAAAAAATGTATTTGATGACTAAACTCTTAAACTGTGTTTGCAGAAATGATGACTGTGCCAGGGCTCCCAGGATACACCAACATGTGCCAAGATGGTATTCAGCAAGTATAAAAACATCTATATTGAAATCAAATCATTCTGCATTACAAAAATAAATATACTAGTTACTTTCTTTTATTATGATTTGATACTTGCATATTTTTGATACCTAATCGGTAACTATAATGGTTCTGGTCTGGATACATTTTATGTTTGTAAGGTTTTTTTTTCCAAATGTTTTATATAATTTTTTACTTGAAGGCTCCATTTGTCTGGCTTGACCTTTAGAAGAAGAAGTCATGTGATGGCAGAGTGGCTGCTGCTTAATTATTTATTGTGCTGGTTGCAGCTTGCGCTATTGAAGTCTGTACAAGTTTTTTTTTTTACAAGCCTAAAGCTCAACCCATTGTCTCAAAAGGAGAATTAAAATATTAATATTCAATGCATCATATTTTCCTACAAAAACATTTTTTTATTAGTCTTAGTGCCGGTTCACACTGAGGCAACAAGACTTCCAGCGCGACTTTACATGGCAACTTGAAGACGACTTGAGCGTGACCTCAGCGCTACTTGGAGCGACTTACAACGCGACTTCAAGTCGCCTCCAGGACAGGCGACTTTGCCAGTGGCCAATCACTTAATAATATGCTCTGTGGAAGGGAGGGGTTTGCCTTGGAAAACTATTTTCACTGACTTGGAGGCGACTTTTAATGGGTATAAGTCGCCTAGAAGTTGCCTTGAAGTAGTACAGGAACCTTTTCTGAAGTCAGAGCGACTTCAGTAGTATGCATTAAGACAGCTCTCATCCACTTTCATGTAATTTGTCATGTCGGGTGACTTGGGGCGACACAAGTCACCTCCCAGGTCGCGGTAGTGTAAACTGGCTCTTAATAGAAAGTAATATTACCAAAACAAGAATTTACTTCCTTTAACCTTTTCACGACCCAAGGGTCATTGATGCCAACGTGCTCAGGACACATTTAGCAGCATCAGCATGTGTTGGTTAAAGAATATCTCCAAGTTTTAAATTACCTTTAAGGGCTCCTTCAGACAGGCCATTTAGCTTGTCCTCTGTGCAGAGCCATTGGTAGATAAACATCAGAGTTCTGTTGAGGAAATCCATATATAAATAAATGCACATGCAGCAGTTGTACAGACACAACTGCATGACAACATTCGACATGCAGGAATGTGTACAGATCTGAATGATCTGATCTGAATGTAGAGCTCCTGCATTTGGATCCGTGCACCCATTACTGCCAGCAAGTCAAACTCAGACCTGTAATTGTGTCTATTCCACCACTGCGTATACATCCATTTTTATGGCCTGCCTGCACACAACTCGGAGGTGAATTAACTCGCATCTGCTAGTGGTTTTGCAGAAAGGATGGCCTAAATTGTTAGTGTGAATGAGCCCTAAATAGTTTGTTCGGGCAAAGTTGGTCCAGACAACCCAATTCCTTCATGAATTTAGCTCCCGCTGGCACCAATGTATAAATTATATGTAGAATCGGCTACATACAGTATAGTATAGTATACATCAGTGTACAAGCAGTGGTATGAGGACCCTGTCCCTGAAACAAAGTCGGGCTGAGCATTGTTTAGCCATTCACAAGAAGCTTTGTATTTTAGGAATACAAGGCTTCTCCGATTGACTGAGGTGGAGATTGTGATGTCATTCACTTGCCACTTTACTGCCAGTCAGAGGGCGCTTTGTATTCATTCATTAAAAATACAAGGCTTCATGTGAATGGACTTAATTTTGTTCCAGGAACGGGACAAGAAGTCTCTTTATCGCTGACAAACCTAGCAGTTCAGCTTTAACATGACAATAGGTTGATAACCAATTTTCAAACCTAAAAAGGTTTTTGTATATTTTAGGGAGAGATTATATATAATCACACACACACACACACACACACACACTATGAATATTTTATTTAAAAAGTTTATATTTTATCATTAATGTATTTTTTAAACTCTAATGACACTATAACCGACTGTACTGCAGATGCGTCTGCAGCCCGACAGTGGCAGTGTTCATCTGCAAGCTTTCATTTTAACAATGAGGTCTCCAGCCTGCATGTGATCACTGCATCATAGCATGACGTTATCACCTTTCTAAAACTGTGACTTGTGCAGAACACACAGCGTTATCAGTCCCTGCATGCACTTCCTAAATCATTTTCTCCTGCACAATAAAATAATTCCCACTTACAAAAGGAAAGTCGATTTCTTTTTAGATATGTTTTTTACCACTCAGCTGTACACATTTATCACTTTTCATTTAATCAATACCTCATCCATTTCACTGCACATAGTATGCTTTCTAAATAACTTTTTCCTGGCAAGTATAAATTCACTACTCCTATATTAATTGAGAATCAATGTTCAGCCTGATTAACCCATTACCAATTTATTTAAAGATTAGATCTACCAGATCACTGCAAATTGCTGTGTATGTATACCTCTATGCAGCCATCTCTGTGCCCCGTGTGTTGCAGGAATCTATGAAAGTCCTGTGTGAGTCTCCACAATGTGTTCGCTCCCACTCTTAGAAATCTACATGCAGCTGTTCAGAGTGCCGCACACACAGCTGGCGCAAGAGAAACACTGTGCAAAAGCCACGCCTCACCTTCAATACAATGGTGATAGACAGCGCCTCTCATGCTGGCTGTGTATGCGGTACTCGGAGTTGTAGTACATGAGTAGCGCTATACAAGTCATTCATTCATTCATTCATTCAGAGCAGGGGAACACACACTGGGGAGACTTACACAGCACTCCATTGGTTCCTTCAGCACATGAGGCTCAGAGAAAATAGCAATATAGACGCGTTGGCGGGAGGCGCTTGAAGAGGGAGCCCCGGAGGAGAAAAAAAATTCTGTGCATGCGACTTGTTACTTTTACCTGAGTAGGTAAAAAAAAAAAAAAAACACACGACTAATACTTTTTGAAAACACTGGGTGAATGAGTAAAGAGGTATGTATGATGGGTAAAATTACATTGCGTGTCACAGAAGCTTGACCAGCAGTACCTCCCCTTTCAAACATCCATGCAAAAAGAAAAAAAAAATCATTATGTATTGTTTGGGTAGCTAAAACCAAAAGGAAAAAAAAGGGTGTTCCAAAGCCTAAACATGTTTTACCTTCATGCATTCTTTGCATGAAGAAACTTTTTTTTTCCTTTTTTTTCCCAGGTAGCAGTATGCCCCTCCTCCCTTATACTTACCTGAGCTCTTACTCCATCCAGCGCTGTGCGTGCCTGTCTGTAGCAGCTCTCTCCCTTCTCACTCTCACAAGATCGGCTAAGAGCCATGGGAGCTGTCAGTTAAATCCTGTGATGAGAGAAAGGGGCCAAGAGGCATTGTGTGCATCTATAGACACAGGCAGCACGGCTTGGGATCGAGTGCACAGGTGTGCCACAATAGAAAGCTCCTATGGTAGCACACCAAGAAGAGGAGCTGGCGGGGGACCTGAGAGGAAAAGGCTCAGAGCCGCTTTGTGTCATTCCACGGCATAAAGTATGTAAGTATAAACCTGTTATTTAAAAATAAATAAAAAATGAGTTTACAATCACTTTAATAGCTTGCAGCTTTACCAGTCGTTTTATATGTGGTGGTTGCATTTTGTTTTCTTTTTTTTCACCTGATGATCTACTGTAGGTGACCGTGATATTGTGTCAATCTCGCTCCCTTTCTTGGCGAGATTGACCACCTACGAGCCCCGTCGCGGGAGCCAGTTTGGTATGAATCATGAGGGGGAACTCCACGTCAAATTTTAAATAAAAAAACGGCATGGGTTCCCCCCCAGGGGCATACCGGGCCCTTAGATTTGGTATGGGTTGTAAGGAGAACCCCCCTACGCCAAAAAACTGCGTGGGGGTCCCCCTACAATCCATACCAGACCCGTATCCAAAGCACGCCACCCGGCCGGTCAGGAAAGGAGTGGGGACGAATGAGCGCCCCCCCTCCTGAGCCATACCAGGCCGCATGCCCTCAACATGGGAGGGGTTGGGTGCTCTGGGGCAGGGGGGGCGCCCTGCGGCCCCCCCAACCCAAAGCACCCTGTCCCTATGTTGATAAGGACAGGGCCTCTTCCCGACAACCCTGGGCGTTGGTTGTCGGGTCTGCGGGGGGGGGGGCTTATCGGAATCTTGGAGCCCCCTTTAATAAGGGGGCCCCCAGATACCGGCCCCCCACCCTAGGTGAATTCACCTGGAGGCAAAGTGTCAATAAAAATAAACACACAACACAGGGTTTTAAAATAATTTATTAGTCAGCTCGGGGGGTCTTCTCCGCTCGCCGGGGGGTCTTCTTCCATCTTCTCCGCTGTCGTCTCGGCGCTCCCCGGTTCTTCTCCCGCTCGCTCTCCGGTGCCTTCTTCGGGCTGGCCGCCATCTTCTTTTTAGCTCAATTACTAGCGGCGGCGCAGTTCGCTCTTCCGCCTTCTTCTCTTCTTCTTATGTTGACACAACGCTCCGTCCCGCTGTAATGCCGGGTGCGCGTCTCGCACCGATTTATATAGACCTCTTATGATGTCACAGATGTCTCTGGGACCCACGGAGCATGATGGGACTGTGACATCATAAGAGGTCTATATGAATCGGTGCGAGCCGCGCACCCGGAATTACAGCGGGAAGAAGCGTTGCGTCAACATAAGAAGAAGAGAAGAAAGCAGAAGACGGCAAAGAAGAGCGGGCTGCGCCGCCGCTAGAAATTGAGCTAAAAAGAAGATAGCGGCAGCCAGCCCGAAGAAGGCACCGGAGAGCGAGCAGGAGAAGAACCGGGGAGCGCCGAGACGACAGCGGAGAGCGGAGAAGATGGAAGACCCCCGGAGAGCAGAGCAGACCCCCCAGAGAGCAGAGCAGACCCCCCGGAGCCGACTAATAAATTATTTTAAAACACGGTGTTGTATGTTTATTTTTATTGACACTTTTCCTCCAGGTGAATGGGTAGGGGTACGATGTACCCCATATTTATTCATCTTATTAAAGGGGGCTTCCAGATTCCGATAAGCCCCCCGCCCACAGACCCCGACAACCAACGGCCAGGGTTGTCGGGAAGAGGCCCTGTCCTTATCAACAGGGTGCTTTGGGGTGGGGGGGCCGCAGGGCGCCCCCCTGCCCCAGAGCACCCAACCCCCATGTTGAGGGCATGCGGCCTGGTACGGCTCAGGAAGGGGGGCGCTCGCTCGTCCCCACTCCTTTCCTGATCGGCCAGGTGGCGTGCTTTGGATACGGGTCTGGTATGGATTGTAGGGGGACCCCCATGCTGTTTTTTCGGCGTTGGGGGGGTTCTCCTTACAACCCTTACCAGACCTAAGGGCCTGGTATGCCCCTAGGGGGGAACCCATGACGGTTTTTTATTTAAAATTTGGCGTGGAGTTCCCCCCTCATGATTCATACCAAACGCCACGGCTAGAATTGGCAGGAATCCAAGTTGGATCCCCGTTGCTTCAATGACACGCTCGCTGGAATGTGCTTTTTCTATTCCAGCGAGTGCGAGATGTCGGCACGTCGCAGAGAATCAGCGCGATTCCGTCGTGCTGGAAACACACTCTCGGCGACAGGTACTGTAGTCCGTAACACAGTTCCTGTCCAAACTGGTCAAGGCTGATACCATCACTTTGAGAGAGGATTGCAGCAGCTTCTAGCAGGATCAATAGGCATTTCACCTGCATTTGTCAAAAATATATACCAAAAAACGTTCATTGGCTCTTTTAAAAGACCAAATTAAGCAAGGTCCATTGTTGGGGTTTGTACAAACCAAGTTCTCTTATTTTTGAATATTCTAGTAGGATAAAAAGGCTAGGATAAAAAAAGTAGTAAAAAAGAAAAAAAAAAAAAAGAGAGTTTGCCTCTGTAGGAGGACACTCCTAGTAGTAACAAAGGAGGGCCGAGACAGCAGTGATTGTATGACGGATTGCATTTATATGGATATGGCCTTTATGCAGCTATTTTGCCAAGACACTAAAAAGGTCTGCAATCTTATTATGATTCCATTTAAGGCTTTTGGCCAGTGAGAACATTCTGGTAAGAAAAAAAATCATGAAACGGGGTGACTGCTTCATACAATTACGTTGACATAAAGGACTAAAGACAAAAGGCATGCGTTTTACTGTGCAATCTGAATTAAACCGTCTGCTGCACAATGTATTAATATGACATCCATAATAACTGTTTTGACAGTTGAGGGGTGAAGAAATGTAGGTTTCATTTTGACAGCTGTCTGAGACAATCAAAGTGTTCCACGTACGTAAAGGATACTGTCTGTGAAAATTAGAGGTTGTTGGTGCAATGATTGCAGTCACCGGTCGGATGTAGACTACAGTATATTTTCACATAATGAATTCATTGCACTTAAAAAAAAATAGTCTACAAAATTCCATATACCTCAGAGAACCCTGGGTATCATGCCATTAAGCTTAAATACCTAGCAAGGAATAGTATGAGGGACTTTAAGGGCAAGTGTAAAATTGTACTCCTACGATATTAAGGGTCGATGTTCCTTTGTACAAATAAAGCTTTACCTTTTCTTGGAGTGGAATGCGCCTTTTGAACTGGCTAGCCTACACAAAGCCTGTTCACATCCTTCAGTGCTCATGATAGTGCCAGGCATCTACTTTGATAAATACAAGGACACAAAGTTTTAAGCAGTCGTCCGGGGAGGCTGGGGTATCAACCAGTCGCCCGGAGAGGCCGGGGTATCAACCAGTCGCCCGGAGAGGCCGGGGTATCAACCAGTCGCCCGGAGAGGCCGGGGTATCAACCAGTCGCCCAGAGAGGCCGGGGGAACCAAGCAGTCGCCCGGAGAGGCGGGGGTATCAAGCAGTCGCCCGGAGAGGCGGGGGTATCAAGCAGTCGCCCCGGGGGGCAGAGTTTCAAGCAGTCTCCTCGGGGGGGAAGAGTTTCTAGCAGGCTCAGTGGGCAGAGTTTCTAGCTGGCTCAGGGGGCAGAGTTTCTAAGAGGGTTTGGTAGTTCTAAGGACGCTTACTCTGAAAAGGTACACTTTATAGCCACAGTGTGGCAACACATCACCCAATGAGAAATGTAATGAGTGGTATGAAATGCTGCCTAAAATCTACCTCTACTAGAATTCCACAATACCTGATCATCAGAAATCGGTGGCGGGTTATGCAGTGAGACAGACAGGTTCTTCTGTAGAGTACAGAGTTCTAACAAGAGCTTATAGGAGTCACAGAGCTCAGAGAGCAGCTTGATCGTTCTGGGGCTGGTATGCTGGAAGGTGACACATGTAAAGCTGCAGCAACATGTCACATATTAGGACTATACAGTGTGGCAGGAGCTGTGATTCACAGGAGTGGCTGACCAGAATTACAAATATTTTGGCACGCAGAACACTATGTAATGTATTTGCACTATGTATTTTATTGTGTGGCTGGTGTCCGACATTCATTTTGCACTGTGTGTAACATACTAGACACCGAGTAAAGAACCGCAGAGATGCTAAGCACACGACTTATACACTTTTAATAGCACAAATTCAAAAATGTTAAAGCATCTCAAGACACATTTTTTCTTTTCATTGTGGAAAGGGAAAACTAGAGTAAATCTACCTAAGGGATGGTGTGTACATGGAGATTAGTGCATTTCTGCAGTGGGTACAGCAAGGTTTCCGATTAGCCAGACAAGGCCTGTAGAAAGCAAATACAGGCTCACACTGCCCGCGGTCGTCCTCGCCGCAATTGAACATGGATCGATTACCTGCTCTTGGGGATGGCTGTACACCCCTGGACACAGAGTTTATGTCCAAGGGCGCACATCCCCCATTACATTGGGTAATTTCTCCATGCCGATTACATGCAGACAGATGCGGACAGTGTCAGCCTGTCATGGATTTGTACAAAGTTCCTGTTTGCGACCAATCGGGAACACAATGCCATATCCACCGCAGGCATATGCTGATCTGTGCCATGTACAGTCCTAATTGGTCACATGCATGAGGCCAAACAGGACAGTAGACACCAATAAAAACCGTCAGAGGTTCCAACTGCCCTCTACTCTATCCAAAAAAAATCCAGTCACAATATAAGACCTACTCATTTGTCAGACCACCCCAAAAATTATAGGTAAGGGTGATACATAAAGTATTAACTATTAAGGGATATAACAATCTTGTAGCCACACTTCATGTCTTAGGCCTCATGTACACTGCTGCTGGTAAATGGATGTTTAGGAGCAGTTGGGAATTTTTTCTAACTGCTCCTGAACTTTCCTCTATGTTATCGTATCAGCGCATGTACACAGGGCCGTTTATAGTCGTTTCTAGGCAGTTGTTTAGAGGCTTTCTTGAACCCCAAAAACAATGTGTACAGAAGCTGTGTTTAGAGGCGGCTGAAGCGCCAACCGTGGCGAAGCACGGCAACTCGTGTTTAGCAGCGTTTCGTTTACAGCCGTTTTTCATTTAAAAAATTAAAATATATTTTTTTTAATGCTTCTAGATGCAAACACGGCTAAACGCAGCTAAACGCGGCATTAAAAAGTGGCTAAACTGCCGTTTTTAGACATTGGTTTCTAGCTGTCAAATTAAATTGTTCAGGAGTGGTTGAACAACGTCCTGTGTACATGTAGCCTTATATGCTCAGTCTTTTTCTTCAGAGTCCCATCTTTACAGCTCAAAATGTCGTTGACATATTTCGGCATCAGGCTTTCCATGCAGAATCCCCTCAGTTGCAAGCAGTCTGAATTTTTATGCAAGCACTGCCTGCTTTAAATACCCCCACAACAAAGGGATTCAATCAAGGGCTTCGATCAGGCCAGTTTAGGTCTTCTTCTTGAGCCATTTCTTGATGAATTCTTTAGTGTGCTTTGGATCATCATTTCTGGTTCAGCTTTAATTTTAGGACAACTGGACTAAAATTTTCATCAGGCACATTTTGATATGATGCAGAATTTATAGATGAGTGCAAACTGCCAAGCAGCAAAGCAAGCCCAAACCATATTATTTTCAGCACCGTGCTTCACAGTTTGTATGAGGTTTTTCTCCAAAAATTCTGTTTTTGGTTACATCTATTGTTATTCTGGCCGAACAACTCTTTCATTCATCAGCAGCACACAACAATGTTGCAGAAGGCATATATGTTCCGTTCATTAACCGGCACAGTAGGGAGGTTGATGGAATCTTTTTCTGAATGCCGATGTATGCACTTTGACATCAACTGTTACCCACAGATTCCAAAATGAAACTTTTTTTTTAATCTTCCCATCAGTCAGCTCTTGGGCTGAATTTGCTGGGCTGGCAATTCCTGTACATATAAACAGTGGATTTGAAATCACCCCACTTCTAGATTAGCATTTTTAATTCCTTGCCAGACACATCAGGGTTGATTTACTAAAGCTGGAAAGTGCAAAATCTGGTGTAGTTGTGCATAGAAACCAATCTGTTTCCAGCTTTTTGTTTGGCAAAGCTTCATTGAAAAAGCAGAAGTTAAAGCTGTCACATGCACAGCTGCACCAGATTTTGCACACTCCGGATATAATAAAAATCAACCCCACATGCATTCAGCACCTTCTTTCTACAGGCCTTTGAAAACTCTATTGATCATGGCATAATGACATCACACATATCAATAGCAAAGTGAACACTAGACCCTAGATCAGCCTTTTTGCAATATTTCAAGGATCAGGGAACCTCTGTTAATACTATATCTACAGCTCACATTAAATTAGTGATGATGATCACTTCTATTTGGGGTCATTGGGAAGTATCCCATCCCTACAAAAAGGCTAAAAGATCATTGGCGTTAGTGCTTATTTATCGGAGAGGCAAAGTTTGCTCAGTGCTTAAGGAACCCTTAGCAACCTCTGAAGGAACCCTAGTTGAGA
The DNA here is from genome assembly GCF_905171775.1 of Rana temporaria. Lineage (NCBI taxonomy): Eukaryota > Metazoa > Chordata > Amphibia > Anura > Ranidae > Rana > Rana temporaria. The sequence goes on along the minus strand of NC_053496.1, from coordinate 101,321,466 downwards.
AGGGCAGCCCTATATATTTAAAGTTTAAATAACGCAGGTTTCACCACCAGTATGTCCTAATAATCTGATTATGGAGGTTCTGCATTTTTATTAAAGATGATGAATGGGCTTTTTAAAAAAAAGAAAAATCATATTCACCTCCATGTTGCAGCATCTTTGTGATTCTGCAGCTTTTTTTTTTTTACATTAGCGCCAAGACTGATAACTGGGTGATCACATGACCACTGAACGTTCAATTTTCGAGCAGAGAGCAGTAACTGTCAGTCACCACTCTCCTCCTCCAGCGCACACAGCTTTCAATCAAGCAGTGGGGTCGATCCTGACACCATTGATCCCTCCCAAGTCTGGCACAATTCTGCCCTGTCAGCTGATAGAGAGCAGTAGCATATCAACTGACACAAGAGAATAGTAAGTGCACTCTTGTGACCCGCAATAGAAGTATAGACAAAAAGCTTTGGCCACACTTTTTTTTTTTTTTTAAATCACCTTTATCTGCAGGCACAGCTTGAATGAAGGTCCAATGTCTTCCTTATTCAAATATGTTGAAAGTCAACACATTTCAAGGGGCGTACTTACATTTTTACATGATAGCAAATTAATCATTGCCCTATGCAAACCAATTATCCTTTCAGTGGTCAAATAAACCAAGTTTAAGATCTTTTCAGCCCATGTAACCAGCTACATGTCATCTCTAAAGGGGTTAAAAGCATTCTGAAAGTGTTGCCCATGCTTAGCACGATCGTCACATAACAGAATCTTGTTGCGTCTGTGCTTGCATGGCAAGCTATCAGAATGAATGCCATTATAAAACATTTTGGCAGAAAAAAATTACTGCCCTGCAAACATTACCACCCTCATGGACAGCACTGGGAAATGGCATGCCAAAACAAGCATACCACATGCCTTCTGTCCATACCAGACTAGCCATATGTCATAGCCAAATATACAAACAGCTTTTTTACAGTCTCTTGTGCTGTACTACTTGCTTTCCCTATCTAGTGTCAAGCCAGAGCTGCACAATAGTATTAAAGCTCTGCCTGCTCCTAAACAGAACAGCAGACATCTGTTATTAAACACAAAATCCAACTCTGTATTTACAGCAATGCACCACAAGCACAGTAATGCTTATATGTCTCCTTGTAATATCTACCAGTCACAATCTGCCCACTTTACATGGCCGGAGACCAGGTTAAAACATTGTTTTTGGAATAGGTGAGGTGCCACAACATTGTACAGAAAATCAGATCATCATAGGGATCAAAGAATTGGGACTTTTGAGACACAATATCTTTATGCTTAAAATTCTATGTTTATTAATTTCATTAAAAAGAAAAATTCTGAAAAAGTTAAACATTTTTATATTGCAATACATTGTTAGACATTGATCAACATTTAACAGTGGATTTTATCTTTGCCCATATCTTAGAGGCTCTACGCGTTTCCTGGACATGGTCCGCCTACTCAGGAGTCCTTTGGTGACTTTATAGAGTGGGTGATGGTGTTAAAGTGAAATTTGTATAAACTATCTTTAATTAAGAAAAAAATATATATATAAATTCATCTAGATTAGAGGTAGACCGATATGGGTTTTTCTATGGCCGATGCCGATGCTTAGAAATCTGTGCGGCCGATGGCCCATATATAATGCCGATTTTTGCGGCCGATATTTTGGGCCGATTTTTTTATTTTTTGATAGGCGCGGGTGGTGCTGCGTTGTGGAGGGGGATGGGTGGTGCTAGGCGCGGGTAGTGCTGCGTTGTGGGGAGGGATGGGTGGTGCTGCGTTGTGGGGAGGGATGGGTGGTGCTGCGTTGTGGGGGGGCGTGGGTGGTGCTGCGTTGTGGGGGGGCGTGGGTGGTGCTGCGTTGTGGGGGGGCGTGGGTGGTGCTGCGTTGTGGGGGGGCGTGGGTGGTGCTGCGTTGTGGGGGGGGATTGGGTGGTGCTGCGTTGTGGGGGGGATTGGGTGGTGCTGCGTTGTGGGGGGGATTGGGTGGTGCTGCGTTGTGGGGGGGGGGATTGGGTGGTGCTGCGTTGTGGGGGGGGGGATGGGTGGTGCTGCGTTGTGGGGGGGGGATTGGGTGGTGCTGCGTTGTGGGGGGGGCGTGGGTGGTGCTGCGTTGTGGGGGGGCGTGGGTGGTGCTGCGTTGTGGGGGGGCGTGGGTGGTGCTGCGTTGTGGGGGGGATTGGGTGGTGCTGCGTTGTGGGGGGGGCGTGGGTGGTGCTGCGTTGTGGGGGGGCGTGGGTGGTGCTGCGTTGTGGGGGGGCGTGGGTGGTGCTGCGTTGTGGGGGGGCGTGGGTGGTGCTGCGTTGTGGGGGGGCGTGGGTGGTGCTTGCGTTGTGGGGGGGATGGGTGGTGCTGCGTTGTGGGGGGATGGGTGGTGCTGCGTTGTGGGGGGGGGATGGGTGGTGCTGCGTTGTGGGGGGGGATGGGTGGTGCTGCGTTGTGGGGGGGGGATGGGTGGTGCTGCGTTGTGGGGGGGGGATGGTGCCTCAGCCCGGTTTCACTTTAAAAAGACATACAATTAAGTCTGCGGGGGGGGGGTACAGTACAGTAGCACTTACCCTCCATACATTCTGGTATCTATCTGCATGCACCTGATAGGCTAGGTGCATGCTGATGAGATGACCAGCCAATCATTGAACAAGTATAGTACAAGCAGCCAGCAGGCTCCACCTCAGCAGGAAAGGAGGACAGAGCTAGTGCTGGCCACGATCTCCTGCTGGGGGGAGTTACCATGTCAGGTGGCAGATGCTTGTAAAGAGCCAATGATTGTTTCTCTGCCACCTGACTTGCAGTACTGACCAGTGCTCTTGAAGCAATATATTCTTGAATCCTCCACCCGCACGGCCACTATAGAGAAGCCAAGGAGAGATTTCACTATCATTCATCGTACCGCCCCGCCCCCTCCCGCGGCGTGCTGTATTAGAGGAAAAATCATTGGCCCTTTACAAGTATCTAATACAGCATGCCGAGGGAGGGGGCGGTACGATGAATGCCAGTGAAATCTCTCCATAGCTTCTCTATAGTGGCCGTGCGGGTGTAGTAGGAATCAAGAATACATTGCTACAAGAGCACTGGTCAGTACTGAAAGTCACGTGGCAGATGCTTGTAAAGGGCCAATGATTGTTTATCCAATACAGCACGCCGAGGGAGGGGGCGGAGCGGGGACGGGGCGGTACTATGCAATGGCAGTAAAATCTTTCCTTGCTATTGGAGCGAGGTGGCCGTGCGGGTGGAGGATTCAGGGACACACGCTGCTGCAGGGCAGGCGGCCATGCCAGCAGTTTATTGTAATAGCCGCGAATCGGCCGATTTTTTCACAATAATCGGCCGATGCCGATTTCATAAAAACGGCCAAATATCGGCCGATATATCGGCCGACCGATATATCGGTCAACCTCTAATCTAGATTGTATGCTGTATAAATTGGCTCCTGAGGAAGTGGACCAAGTTCAGGAAACGCGTAGAGCCTCTATGATTACCAGATATGGACAAAGATAATCCACTGTTAAATGCTGATCGATGTCTAACAATGTATTGCCATATGAAAATGTTTTTCCAATTTTTTTATGAAATTAATAAACATTGCATTTTAAGCATAAAGATGTTGTGCCTCAAAAGTCCAAATTATTTGATCCCTATGATTATCTGATTGAGACAAGGTTAAACAATCCCCTTGCAGCATGCATTAAAATGTATAAGGATGCTGAGAATACCAGATTTTAAAGTGGAACTTCACTCTCACAAGCAAACACTGATTATTTTTACTCCTTATGCTGCCAGCATTAGAAAATAGATAGGAAAGTATATCATGTTTACTGGTTTTAAACCTCTTTAATTTCTTCAGTTACTTCCTGGTCTCTTGCCTAGGCAAATGATGTCATACATCCCAGGAGTCTTCAGGAGGGGAGGAAGAGGGGTTTTCTGAGCTAAGCACATGCTCCTGCATGCATGCTTGAGCTAAAGGCAGATGGTTTCCAGGAAGTAGATACTACATGAATCACTTGTCCTTACTCAAGATGACCACAGACAGAAATGCTAGGGGGTTGTTTTTCAGAGTGATTTTTTAGCAAAATACCAGTAAATCATGGAGACATGGATGGATTGGGGAGTTTGTTTAATTCATTTTTAATATGTAAAGCAAACAGTGTTTTTTGTTTGTAGTGCTCAGACGCAGTAAAGATCTGCTTTAGGATGCACTTATTAAGAGGTGCACTGAAATTTTAATTTTGGTTCCGAAACTAAAAATTCAGAATGCACTTGTTTAAATCGAAAATGACATGTACAATATATGTAATATATATATATATAAAAAGAAGGTTTATAATATAATAATACACACAAAAAAATTATATTATATATATATTTGTATTATATTTGAATTTCACATTCTACTGAACGACATCTTTCCAAATAGCATGCAATCAATAATATTTGTATTGTATTTTATATTTCTAGTAGTTTTATGACAATCCTGTACAGTTAACTTCCCAAAGAGGGCATTTGGAAAGATCTCCAGTGGCAATTCTTACCAAATTAATATAAGAATCCACATCCATCCAGGAGGGTGGAGCCTGCTCTCCAATGAAGCCCTGTATGCTCTGGACTCCCAACTGCAGGGAATGTGCACGCCAGCTGCACAGAGAGTAATATCACCCAGCGGCACGGCCACTGGGCATGCACAACACAGGCATCTCTATTGCGCAGTCACGCCTGCACACCAGCATGATCCATGGAAATTATTCAGCACTCTCCCCCCCCCCCCTCTCTCTTTGGTAAGAATCTCTCTTTTAGGCAACACAATTTTTGGCCAATATGTTTTAGCCGCTGAAATTTAAGTGCATCGCTAGTGCTTATCAATCTTGCAATTTGCATATTCTAAAAGATAACAGGGGGTGCTATTTTGTAGAATATAAACCATTGTTTTACTTACTGAGGAATGTTCAGTTTACACTGGAAAATAGGAGATGGTTATATATCACATCCCCAATGCTTCACTTCATCCAACACTGTGCTGTGCAATCCTATACATTTAATTAAAAAGCTCTTTAGGTTTTCAGAAATGAATTGGCTGCATACCAGGCTAGCAAATCAATAGAGGAGCTGATAGAAAGGTGATGTTGTAATAAATTGAATGAGGTCTTTGTATCGAACGTCACATGCTTGTCAGCCAGCTATTCTGCTCATCGTCCTGCTAAGATCATGCATGGTGTGCTGGCAAAGCAGAGACTATTAAAAGCAAAAGTGGGGAGAGACATTTTGCTCTCAAAGGGACAGGTTCACTTTTTGTTTCTTCTAAATTCCAGCTCCCCTATGTATAATATAGCATTAATGTGCTTCTATGCAAAAATAAAACAGCTTTCTATTTATTCAATGCATGCTCATCTCACTCTCCTCAAGGCTGTTTAAAAACACTTCTCCATTACTTCTGCCTTACTTCCTGGTCATGACACAGGAAGGAGTTGATCAGCTGAGGGTGGATGATGCAGGGTGTGTGCTAATGAGATCAGCTGGTCAACTCCTTCCTGTGTCATGACCTAAAGTCTGTCCAGAAGTAATGGAGCAGTGTCTTTGTACCAGTGCAAAAATTAAACGGCTTTTCATTATTCTATATACAGGCATACCCCGCTTTAAGTACACTCACTTTACATACACTCGCGAGTAAGGACATACCCCCGAGTGTATGTAAAGTGCCTTACAAGTACTGTACTGACATTTTGCAGCCGCAGTAGAAGGAGCTGAAGCTCCGAGAGTATAGCCCGTCCTGTTCCAGTGTGCTCCTGACACCTCCACTACAGCCCCTGAAACCTGAACTACAGCTCCTGACACCCCAAATACAGCCCCTGACCCCCTACTACACCCTAGAAGTGAAAAAAGGTATTGTTTCACTTTAAGTACATTTTCGTTTTACATACATGCTCTGGTCCCATTGTGTACTTAAAAGTGGGGTATGCCTGTACGCATACCTCACTGTCCTCACGACTGTTCAAAGGGGAGCTGGAATTAAAAAAAAAAAAAGACTACTTTGATCGATCTATACAATTTTTTTTTTATTGTTTCAATGTATACCTGTACACTTTGCCATCGGAAAAATCTTGTATTTTCCATTTCTTGAAAACAATAAAAAAATAAAAATAGAAATGTGGGAAGTGACAACACTCACCAATATTAGGATGCTTCAGAAGACGGCAAATCCGAGCCTCGCGTTCAAGCTTCTGGTGATCTGCAAAAGGAAAAAAAAACACAACCGGTTTGAGGATATAATATTTTAGAATTACTAATGAATTTTATAAAGTTATTGGAATAAAAATTCAACATAATCAAATTAGAAAATGCAACTACATATGTAAACTATGGCTTACATGTCTAAAAGATTCATCAGAACAAGATGGGCTTTAGAGAGATCTTTGGTATAACTATTGGCGCTTATGAATTAGATACAGGACATATTTTGCAGCATCAACAAATCAGGTCCGACACATGGAGATAGATCAATGAATATTGTATTCTAGAGACAGTAATTTCAGCCTAGAAACTAGTACCTGTAATGGTAATGAGTGAAATAAGAATAGAGGCCCTCAAAAAAAATAAAAATAAAAAGTTATGTGCAAATTTTATCCAAGTAGGAGCCTTATCTGGCTTCTGGAATTGTGCCAACATACAGACAATTAATGCTAAGCCACCAATCAGATTAGCTTTTCAACACTCAACAATCATACAATGCTAAAAGCAGGTTATCTAGGCTGATACAGAGTGAGAACACACCATTCCTATCGGCACTGTGCACAAGTTATTTAGGGACAAATCTTAATTTGCTAAAGTAAGCCCCTGACTTGACAGCTAAATACCCACTTAAATGCATAGTTGTGAACATTTTCTGCCCCTGTAATGCTGTTCAGCCAATTTTTGTGATTTACATATCAGTCAAACTGTACAAATGAGAGGTTGACATTAACCCAATTAACGTAATAGTAAAATCTTGTTTTTGCACAGAGCAGCCCAAATCCTCCTCTGGTATCTCGTCGACGCTCCTGGCCCCTCCATCATGACGAGTGCCCCCACAACTAGCAGCTTGCCATGGGGGCACCCAAGCTGAGCCACTGCTCTGTGTGTCCATTCAGACATGGAGCCATTGCTTGGCCCCACCCCCTCTCTCACTGACTGATTGGCAGAAGCTGTAGGTACCCTCTGCTGCCTCAGCCAATGAGGAGGGAGAGTCCTGGACAGCCAAGACTTGTGCAACATCGCTGGATTGAGATTGGGCTCAGGTAAGTATTTGGGAGGCTGCTGCACGCAGGTGGTTTTAATGTTAATGCATAGAATGCATTAAGATAAAAAAACCTTCTGCCTTTAGAACCCATTTAAGGAACACACAGTTGTCCCCTCCCTGCGTCCCAATGATAGAGCAGCAACCTACTTATGAGATCCCCCTATGCTCATGATAGGAAGTTTATGGTGTTGGGGCCAGTGTTGACAAGCTTTTGTGTGCTGCTTCTAGCTGATTTTGCATTCTTAAAATGTCAAAAGCATGCTGCATTTGCCCATTTAAAGTGGCTTCTGTATTCTGACAGCTGCAACACTTAAAGCTGTCAGAGACTAGGTGGGTGGCATCCCGGGATGGCCTGGTTACCCCCCCCCCCTTTTTTTTCCCTCTTTTTGGGTCTTGGGGCTGGTTGCACTGGGAGCCACGTGGGGTCTCATGGGGGTAGTGGCATGGGCCATGAAGATCTCTGGATCCGCTACTAGAGGCCTCTTCCCCCCCCCCCCCCTCCACCTCCCCTCATCCCTTTTTCCCCTGAATACACGATTCGTGGTACAATGGTGGAGGTCTTCCCTTTTGCCCTGTTAGGGAAACCTATACCCGTCTCAAGTGTAGGCTGTGCGATACTGCTATTGTTCCCGACATGTGTGTTTCTGTATGGGGGGGGGTTCCGGGGATCACTTGGGGTATACAAGTGTTGACGTATTTATTGATTCTAAGTTATGCACTACATCTCCTCCTTTTTCAATTTTATCTTTGTTTATTTACCCTTTTCTTTTCTTGTCAATTTTAGTACAGGGAGTGTGTGCTCCTACATAGACGAACGCCTTATGTGTTGTTTTAACTTGCTTTCGTATATCTAAACTGCATTTACTGCTGATCTATGTATGACGAATGTCTGGCAACTGTATATTTGCTCTGTTTATACATTAATAAAAAATCTTTTTGTTAAAAAAAAAAAAAAAAAAAAGCTGTCAGAATACTCAACCAGTGGCTGCATCCAATTGGATGCAGAAGCTGTTTGGCTGGCAATTTCCTGCCCAGTTCCTTAATGTTGGGCGGGAAGTTGCCAACCACATAGCAAATTTCAACTGGTTCATCATGAACCAGCTGAAACGTAATCTTTGTATGGTCAGCTTTAATCTGACAGTACTGTGCTGTCTTGCCTTTCCAAAAGTGATTGCAGCTGTACAAGTTATAGGAAGAATGTAATAACTAGTAAAATACATAACTGAACACCCGGCCTGAACTGCATTGAATAGAAAGACAGACCTCAAATTTTCTATACAACGTAAAAATAAAAATAAGCTATTTTTCCCCATTACTTATCACAAAGTAAAGCTTTGCCATGTGTAAGAGTTTGGTTAACACAGAAAATTACTAGGAATAATCCTTCAAACCACGCAACTACAAGCTACAATTAATCACAAGGCAGCTCAGACAAAGAGGACAATGAACCTACTGCTGTTCAAACTGCGCCAACCAGAATAAAATGAGATTTGTCTGAAGTGTAGGATAAATACGTTTATACCTAACAAAAGTCTTCATTAAAGTGTTACAAAGAAAATGACTGATCTGATAAAAGGTTACACTGAATCGACAGTTCTACGAGGAACCATGTTCAGCAAGTTACCTGTGTTTAGCTCCAGGGTACACTGGTTTTCATGTCGTTCATTTGGGTAATGATGCTAATCATTAACTTATGTAAACTGCGAGGATACTTTCTAAGTGGAAATGGAGCATAACTAACTAGACGAGGGAGAGAAAACAAAGCTTATTATAAAAACAAAGAGGGAGACTCGTATTTCTGCGATTTAGTCATCAGTAAAGCACTGAGAAGATAAACAGGCAGATTCTAAAATGGGTTCAAGGGAAATAGTCAGGAATGAAGTACTGTATATACTCGAGAATAAGCCGATCCGAATATAAGCCGAGGCACCCAATTTTACCACAAACTGGAAAACTTATTGACTCGAGTATTAAACCTAGGGTGTCCATCTGCATGCCTCACTGTGCCCATGCCTCACTGTGCCCATGACTAGACTGACGTTTAACATGGGAGTCTATGGAAGGGGTGCCTGGCTTTGAAAAATCGGTGCTCCCAGACAAACTTTGCACACTTATAGAGGAAAAATGGGGCTACATGTGTGCCAAGTTCCGGGTCCAGGGGACCTACGACCGGCCGGTACCGGGTCCCCAAAATCACCGGAGAAATGACCGTTTAACATGGGAGTTTATGGAAGGGGTGCCCCCGCTTTAAAAAAAAAAAAAAAAAAAAAAAAAAAAATCGGTGCTCCCCGGCTGTAGGTCCCCCGGACAACAAACTTTGCACACTTGTAGAGGAGAACTGGGGCTACATGTGTGCCAGGGTAACGGGTCCCCGAAGTCCGGGAGATCAGGCGCAAAAAGGTGAGTATAAGCCGATGGGGGCATTTTCAGCACAAAAACATGTGCTGAAAAACTCGGCTTTAATTCGAGTATATACGGTATAAATCTTTTTTACCCAGCAGATCAAGTAATTGTACATACGATCAGCAGATCACAGGTGCAATGCCAGGATCCTGTAGACTCTCAGTATATTGTCTGCCTGTATCTCAGATATAAGGATGAGCTCCGGCATGTTCGCACAGTCCACGTGCAGAGCCCGCCAGTAAGTCTGCACCACGCTGCGCTCATCACAGGCAGGGAGACATTTTTCTCTGCAACCAAGCATCAGGACAATGTCTCCCTGCCTGTGATTAGCGTAGAACAGTGCCGACTTCCAGGCAGGCTCTGCACGTGGACTGTGCGACACGCCGGAGCTCATCCCTTACTCAGATACAAGCAGCAGAGGAATCAATAGACTAACGAGAGTGCTCACCAGCGCCCTCATACTTCATTGAAAACTACAAGCTATGGCTGCTGCAGCCGACAGTACTTGTAGTTTATCAATTCACTGAACTCTGCAGGGGAGAAGATTGGCTCACACACACAGAATACGCAAGAGACAGGGAGATGCAGAGACACTGAGGAGAGAGCTGGATGACAGTCACGTAAACTAACCACGTTATCAGATCAGCAGCCATGATAAACTTGGTCAGTTTACAGAGGGGAAGACAGAAACAGTCAAGATCAGCCAGGTATTGTACAGCATAGAAAGGGAGAATTGATATGGCAAAAGCACCGCGTTATATCTCATGCCTTAAAGGGACAAGAGCATATGTTTTTTTTTAGGGTTACAACCACTTCACGTAATGATTGAACAGAAAGTAAAATCCTTTGGCAGGTAAAACTGCACCCACATACTGTATGTATTTTACCTGTAGCTTTAGTTGACTGACTGGTGTTCAGCTTAAGTCTCAAACTCTAATGCTTGTCCCAGGTCAACTGAAATTCATCAATTACTGTCAGATCAGGAGACAATATTATTGGAAATCCGTAACCTGTAGAGACCCTGGGGCCTGGGCCGACTAATCAGAAATGAAAAATCAGTCGGAAGGGCTACATTTCATCAACCAATGAACTTGCTCAACTGATGTCAAGGATGATTGGTTGATGCCATGGCCACACAAGCTTCTATAAGCGTTAATGTTTTATGTCATGGTCCTCCATTGTGCGAATACCTGTAAGAATACACACTGAAGACTGCAAGCTTGGGTTCTAAATGCCTGATGATGTCATCAAAGTAACTGGATAGAGGACGGAGGCGAGATATACCTACGACTATGTAAAACCGCAACTGTATTGCTGCTCCTGTCGTAAGTAGTGCTGCAACTAACGATTATTTTCATAATCGATTAGTTGACCGATTATTGTTTTCGATTAATCGTATAATAGCCTTAAAAACATTTTTGGGGGGAAAATTTGTTGTTGGGCAGATTACAAAACACAAATTGCCGCAGAAACACATTGCATGCTTTTCTGCAGCTTCTCCATTGAAGTATATTGAACCAAAAAAAACAAAAAAACTAAGCACTAGCACCGTTTTGCGTTAAAAAGTCCTCGCCCTTTCCAAAAACGCAGCAGGTGAAAAAAATCATGGATGTGAACGTGTCCCATAGGAAAACATGTAAATGAACTGTAGTGTGCAAAAGGCACCAAAAAACAGAGGTGTCACCCAGGCCTGAGATGTTTAGTAACACAATGGGGTGAAAAAAACAAAAATAAGTACAAAAAGAGCAAATAATCGCTACTCTAAAGGGGTTCATTTTTTTACTGTGGGACAGTGAAATTCATATTTACAGTAGCGATTTGCTTTTTTGTACTATAAAGGGCCAATTTTAGTTATTTTTTTAACCCAATTATGTTACTGGCCGATTAATCGATAAATTTCATAATCGATTAGTTGTTTCGGCCCTAGTCGTAAGTTTCTTACTACACTGCGGTAAAGCAATTTTTTTAAGTCCTAGACACCCTCGATTGTTCTGGCCTCACAAGAGCCTATCAGCACATCTATATACGCTACACATTGATGGCACCACCAGTGAGCAGATCTAAGATTAGGATAGAGTGAGCCTGGACAAAAGAACAGCTTCACAGGGTCTCCCGGAATTGCTATATTTAAAAAAAATATATATATATATTTGGTCTTGAAATGTTTAAAGTCTAAAGTTCCAATGGCTGGGATTGAATGTGTTTGGCCATTTTTTTTTCCTGGGACAAACCAACAATGCACCCAAGCATACAATTATAATATGCAATATGTGTCTAATATATTAGACACATGGGGTATAGCCCAAGCTTCTCCATGCAGGTTAACATGATTGAGGATTTTATTAATACAGTCCACCAAATTCATGACTTTATAACTGTATCAACACAGAGCAGCTTTGTAGAAATCCAAAAATGTATCCATTCTCCAGGTAGATCAATTCTAAGAGAATCAATAGAAGCAAATGATTAAATAAGAGATACCAGAAACATGACCTTTTTGTGTCTGACACTCGGAAAGTGCAGGCCACCAGATGAAAAATAAAGGGGACGTCGTCTCATGGCGCTGTATGGAATATCCAAGGTCAGGACAGAGGGTTAACACCATTTGGTCGCCATAGCAACCAAACAGGCCAACCCATTCTGGGCATAGCAACACACCAGCCTGAGCCTAAAGGTTGTCCAAGCCCTTCCAGAGCAGAGCATGAAGCAGAATTCTAGAGTCATGTAACGCTGGTGTCATGTCTCAGTCTCATTTCCAGAGAGCTCCCAAGTGTGCTGCCATGGCAGATTCCTCACGTAATAGATACACTATTCCACGCTTCTTACCAATAATTATGTTGGAAGAGTGGCAACACTAACTCATTAGATGGAGTTCATTTAAACAGGAGCATTGATAGGTACTGCTAATTGCACCTTTAAGAAAGCACTGTATCCATGACAAAAATCCTTTTCAACCAGCGATGCATGTAACCCTAGGAGCACTTCTGCTGGTCAACTGGAATGGAACAGAACAGGACTTCAAGCCTCATTAGGCTGGGTTCACACCGGTGCACTGCAGTTTGGGTGCAGCACAGTTGTATCCGCATTCTAGAGGTCTATTAGACCGTGCGATTCCTGAAACCACATCACAGATGCAGCATGCCAAACTGAAAACATAAAAACCTGCATACAAAACGCTCATATATCATGCTCTATCCAAACCATTGTGCCCCGTTGTGAACCCAGAACTGTGCCCGCCGGGCTGGCAATAATCGCATAAATAATCCGACAGGCTAGTTGTACCCAAGTTGATCAATCAACTTGGATAGAAAAAGCCTGCCCATACATGGTTCCACTCTTGGCCAATTTGAACTATGGCCAGCTGTAAGGGTAGACATGTAAAAAAAGAACAAGCGGAATTGTAAAGAACATGACAAATGCAGTTATAATGCTATATAGTATCTATAAAAAACGTTATCATGAAATATTTAGAAAGGGGAGAGTATAGCCTCTTTTAGAATAGTTGTAAAAATGGTAAGATGTGCCAACATCCCATTTAGTATGTAAAACATATACATAGTTATCATGAAATACCGTGGATTTTGTTTTATTTCACGTTTATGGATAGAAACAGACCCTATAAGAAGGCAGGACTAACCCCTTGGGTTCCACTGTGAGTATAACAAGCATGCTTTAACTGCATATACAGACCGATTTTACTGTTGTGGGGTTAGTAACATTTTAAGTCATGCTTGTGCAACTTTGGCATCATCTTGATTATCAAAGCGTAGGAGGACCTTAAAGTACAAGTCCACCCTAAAGTCCAACACTAAAATCTCTAAATCTACAGGCATCTATAATCCAAGACTAGCCTATCTAGCCCTGTAAGGAAGAAATCAGTGTACATACCTTTTCTGAAGGCGCTCCAGCATGGTCCCATGCTGAGCTGTCCGCTGAAGCTTTGCTGTGGAGTCCGGTGCAGAAGAGGCGCAGACAACGTAAGCCCCATAGTAACTGACAATACTCTCCATTAATTTTACGTTGTCGGCTGTCTCCTCTGCAGAGCTTCCACTGCTGGAGAGTGGAGACCGAACCAGAAGCAGCTTAAAAAAAAAAAGGTACTACAGCGATTTCTTCTTTACAGGGCTAGATTGGTTAGTCTTGGATTGTGGATGCCTGTAGATTTAGAGATTTTAGTGTTCGGGTGGACTTTGCAATTTAAGCCTTGTTGGTGGCTGGAATAAGAAGTTTAGAAAGACTTGCAATCCTCTCCCAAACAATTGGACCCATCACCCTCCCAAAGCATAGAATTACAAATGACATTTCTGCTGTCATTAAAAATGTCAACCAAATAATCTGAAATAATGCATAGGCTGCAAGAGACGCGATGCAAAAAATCGCATGTTTTTCAGCACAAAAGTGTATATTTGGTAATACTGGCTTGTACCCTAAAGAATAACCATGGGCTCAGCCTTGCGCTCCCCAGTGCCCCTCTCCCTATCTGGAAGCCCCCCCATCTTCAGGTTGGTTACACAACATACAGGGTCTTCTTCAGATCTTCTCTCAGTGGAAGGCAGCCCTCAATGAAGCACATTGGCACTGACGTGATGGCACTCTGGTAAACGTTTGCTGTATATACTGCTCTGCGAACAAAGATTTAAAAGCTTAAGCCTGAATATTAATGTAAAACCTATGGTGTGTGCACATTGGTACTGATGTCGCTGATGAACCCACAGCTATTTGCTGTGTCCAACATTCACAAATGAACTTCACTTGTATAACTGTGTGTGTAATTCATGGACACCAATAGGTCATATTTAAAAATAAATGTAGCTAATGCATTACAAATGTGCAGAATATGCAGAATTAGCAGCGGCCTAGTAACCGCAGATGCGTGCAAACCCTGAAAGCTGCATTGCCTGGCCTCTAATCTTGCCATAAGTGTATGTTTGTGACCTCACATACATATCAAATGGGAAATTAATGGCTTCAATGTTATTTAGCGATCTGCGTGGATAGCCTCAATGCACAGCTGGTGGTAGGACCTGAGGATAGGTATGACTTATAACATTTAACTTGAACATTTCTGAACATGCAGCACTAGATAATATCATTCACAGTGATATGCTGGCTTGGTGTATTCACTGTAAGCACTGCTTCTAGAAGTTTTAAAAAAGGAAAAAGTGCAAACTTATGTAGCAAGGTGTCACTTTGCTATTTGGCCGTTAGACTAGAGTTTGTAATTGAGAAGGAACTCAGCTCCCTCCGCTAGTCAATTGTTATACTGCCGCCACTTCTTCGGTTTAACTACATCACAACAATGCATTATGGACCCTGAGGTACAAGGAGATAAAAACTCCATTGCCTTGGGTGTTTAACAGACTACGATGCCCACAGTGCTACCCAAAGTGCATAGCATTATGCACAGCCTTCTGGGAGAAGCTACTTAAAGGAAGGGGAGGCTTGCATCCGGGCCTCTGGGGACGGCAACTTCTAGCAAGCAGGAAGCCTGTGCCAAGACCTGCTTCAAGGGCACCTAGGCCTCAGAAGCCTGGGCCTACAGTCGCCAGCGCAGATCGCCTATCCTGAGGGGGATCATTGACGCAGTGGTTGGCCTACGTTCCACGGCAACCAGTCGCCTGTCCACCGACACTTTGCGACGGCTGCGCGGAGGACCAGAGACTGCCAGTTGTAGAAAGGGAGAGAGGCCGAGAACCGGGACATTACAGACGGAGTGTACCGGAGAGGCGAGGCCTCATTGGATGAGAAGGGCACCTGCCCAACGATATAATAACTGTATCGCAGGAAGGTGGATCTGATACTCACTATTCTAGTTTTGGAAGTTAACACGCCACGTGCAGGGATACATTGCATCCGGCAGTGACTGTGAATTGAAGGAATTGGCGCCTGTGTCGCCAGCACGCTTTATATTTACTTTGAATGTTCGTTTATATTTTTCCTCCTACCTAGTGGATTACAAAATTGTGAACCTGCACCAACTAAAGCTAGCGAAGACTTCGTTTAAACGGAAGGAACGATTACAGGACTCAGTCTGACTAACTACGCTATCATAGTAGGAGACGTGTCTAAGAGCTGCCCGCTAGGGGGAGCTAAAGAATCAGACTCGTATACATAGCATAACTATTCTATACTTATTTTGTACAGTATTGTTGTTCCTGAGAGCTGGGGGAGAGGTACTCCAGTGCTGGTAGTACTGTATTGGGGAAATCCCTCCACCGCGTTCTCACACAGGTCTGATTTTGGTCTATATTAATTCAAACTTGTTCCTTAATCTTTATTATTGACTCTTGCAGGGCCCTGTAAGAAGTCAACTTTGTTTCATCTTTTTCTAAGTAAACACCTCTTGGTTAAACTGCATTTTGTGTGAAGCCTTATCTATTACCATTTGGACAGGTGGTCCGTACAAGGTAATAACATTTAACTGCATTTTTAGTACTGTATGATATCATTGTGGTTCCCAACTACCATTGGGTACCACAATCTTT